>NC_057807.1:412350117-412680198 GCF_018294505.1 Triticum aestivum
ATAAAGGGGGTGGGGGAGGGGTGGGGGGCTTACAGAGAGGGGAGAGACGGTGGCAGGGAGGTGCTCGGCGACGGAGAGGTAGGGGTGGCGAGGGCGGGCTCGGGATCGGGAGGCGACGGTTCTTGGCGGGCTCGGGATCGGGAGGCGGCGGTGAGGTCGAGGGCGGCGGAGGTGAGGTCGAGCGCGGCGACGGTGAGGTCCAGAATGGCGGCAGGCGGCGGCGCTGAGGTTAAGGGCGGGCGGCCGTGGTGAGGGCAGGCTCGGGCGGCAGCGACAGAGAAGTTGGGGGAACAGGGCCGGGGGGAGTGGGGGGAAAGGAGAGGACTTAGCAGAATTTTGAGCCCGCGTGTGGTTAAGTCGAACTAGGAGTAGCACTGTTTCGTAAACGCGCTATAGCTAAGTTAGCTATAGCGCGTTTTACAAAAACACGATGTTTCTATAGGAAGCAGTAATTTCTTTTGTTATCCTTCCATTTTCTTTTTTTCATTTCTCTGTTTCCTACTTCTATCATTTTCGTTTATTTTTCTATTTTTTCATTTTTCTTTCCTTTCTTAGTAGTAACGATGTACGTAGGAAACGCGCTGCAACAATGAGCATAGTGGTAGCACACTTCGCTCGGAATTGCTACTACTACTCCTAGCCTACCACCAACACGGTGGAAAATTATAGTAGTAGCGCTTGTTTCTGAACATGCGCTACTGCTATAGTTTAAGCTATAGCGCGCTTTGCACGAACGCGCTACTACAAATTAGTAGTAACGGCCTATTTTAACCGGCACTACTGCTATACCTCTATGTATAGGCTTTTCCCTAGTATTGATGATAAGTACAACAACCTTAACATCAAACAAATATAGCAAAGGTAAACAATATCATCTCCAAATGATAGCTTGAATGTGTTGGTTTCAGCATGCTATTAAAGCATATATAAAATGGAAGGCGATGTTACTGACAACGGGCTTAACAGCCATCAAATATTGCAATTGAAACTGGTATTGTTGAAAATGAATAGAACATAGGTAATGCTTAAACATCACTGGATAAATGTGTAAAACTGAAATAAAGGGCATGTGTTAACTACACCAGGCATAACTGGAACCAAATATAGCCGTTCAAACTGGTATTTATGCAGTCGAGTGGCACATTTCTGACTTGCACATAATGAACAACACATTGTGAATGACTAAAATAAAGAAGGCATAAATGATTAGTATAATAACCAAATATAGCCATTGAAAACTGGACAGAGTCTCACTGCAACCAACCTAACAAGCAAATATAGATCAACAGGGCATATGCTTGAATACTGGACAAATGCTCACTGCAACCAACCTAACAAGCAAATACAGATAAACAAGGCATCTGCTTGAAAACTGGACAAATGCTAAAAAAAGCAACCTACAACCAAATACAGATAAACAAGGCATCTGCTTGATAACTGGACAAATGCTCACTGCAACCAAACTAAGAACCAAATATGTATAAACAAAGCATCGGCTCGATAACTGGAAAAATGCTCACTTCAACCAACCTAACAACCAAATACAAATAAACAAGGCATCTACTCACTATAAACAACCAAATATAGCCATACGTGAAACTGAAGTGGACAATTCATACTTAAACATCATATAGCCCTATTGAACAATACATTTTTGCGCAACTGAAATAATTAAACACGGCACAGTTATAGCACCGCACGACAAATGCTACTACAACAAAGGGTACGGGTTGGTAAGCTACAAAAGGTAAGATTTGTTGATAGGATGTTGCCTCACATTTCATGGATGGGATCCTTCTAGTTGGAAGAGCACATACCCATGGCGCGCTCTCTGATGTCATAGACTGGCTATTTCACCTTGGAAGAACCTTTGTGGGTGCCCTCCTCGTGGTCGTGGTCATGGTCGATGAGATCTGACTTGGCAATTGAGGATCCCAAGCCGCCTCTGTAGAACGTGTCCTTCAGAAATGACAAAATGGGCTCGATGGCGTATAAGGATCGCAAATCCTTGACCGCTTGGTGGAGGAGATCAGTGGCAGGGCCGTCGAAGAGATCGACGGCGGTTGAACCAGAGGGGTTGGGGATGGACCACGTAACCCGTGACATGGCCTGCGTGAAGCCGTCACCGTCGACGAGCTTGATGTCGTAGTCAGCTTTCCCGAGATACAGTAATACGCAAGCCCGCTGACATGAAGCCTTCGACGTGGCAACGTATTCAACGTCTTCGCCGGCTTCCATGGCGACGTGTTGCTATAGGATTGTCAGGTCGGGGCGAATGGTAGCCACCTCGCCAACGTTTGCCAGAGAGGCCATGAGAAACCTCTTCTTGGTGGAACGCTCATCGGGCTCCCCGGGATACATGGTCGAGCTTAGGTTGCGACATTCTGGAGCAGGGGATGTAGATCTGGCGGGGAGGGACACCGCAGGCCTCATCTAAAAACTCAGGGGAGTGGGGCAACGGTATAGGAATCGCTGGGTAACCTGAACTTTATCATCTAATCTAGGAGGAACGGGCAGACCGGCATGGGTTGGCGGCGGCGCCGGCGGAGGCCGCGAGCTAGGGTTCGAGGGGGGGAGGGGGACGGGTGGGGGACTATGGAGGGGGGATGGTGGTGTTTGAGGATACGCCGCAGCTACTGAAAATTTTAGTAATGGTGGTGGACGAGGGAGGGCGATGGTTCAAATGCCTTGGCTACTGCAATTTTACTATAAGGTCGCTGCTGGAGGAGTGTGGGCGACGGTTGAAGTACGTCGGTTACTAAAATTTGGGTAAAGGAATTGATGCGAGGCGGGAGTTGCTAACATCGCGCACGGTCCAATAAGAATATGCGTGTATGATAATAAGGAAAAGTGGCGGAACCGCCGATTTTTGCAATGCTCAAGGCGGGTAGTTTTTATATATATTTATAGCTAGCTAGTCTATCGCACACATTCATCCTAATTTGTAAATAAACTTGCCCGTCTTTAGCTTGCACAGTCGTGGTGATTTTACAGTGCACTTGCATCGGTTAAGCCAGTACCTGCACCATTTGCTCGCGCTTGCGTAGTCGTGGTGATTTTATAGCGCACTTGCATCGCACACGGTTAAGCTAGTACCTGCACCATTTGTTCGTGCTTGCGCAGTCGTGGTGATTTTACAGCACACTTGCATCGCTCACTGTTAAGCCAGTACCCGCACCATTTGCTCGCGCTTGCGTAGTCGTGGTGATTTTACAGCAAAAAAACAACCTATCAATTAAATGAATCTTGAGATATGCAACTTCCCACCGGGTCACCCATCCTTGGACTACTCTATCCCAAGAACACTTAACTTCTGTGTTCTATTCAACTAGGCTAGCGGATGGGAAGCGGCACCTTGATGATAGGAATTACCTCCTTGCCTTTAAGGCGTTTCACGCTGGTCACCCTATGGGACCTACTCCCTCCTATCAGCACATTTGTTCTTTATGAAATTGTTTGCGATATTTACATGGTTGGTGTGTCGCCGCCCAGCCTTCAATGAGCACTGACACTGGTAGCGGCAAACCGATGGGAGAAGAGGCGAGAAATCGATGGGAGGAGTGGCGGAAAATAGTAGCCTGTTTAGAAAACGTAGAAGCGAAGGAAGCGTGAGCTAGCACGACGCATGCGCGCAATGCTTACCCATGTAATGCATGTGTTGTCAAAAGGGCTGAGGGTTGATGTTTGACCTCGGAGCATCCAATGGTGCAGATGTATGATCCGTGGGATTTGGGTTCTGGCCAATCAGAACGCACGACTCAAATCGCGCGCGCAGCAGGGGGAGGGGGCATCGGCCATGGTTTGGTAGGCACACGGCTTTCGTGAGTGAACCCTGTGCTATTTGAAAACATTTCGTGAGAAGAATATTTGTTTTTAAATCCCAGTAAATCCAAAACTCATCCGAAAATCGTGAAACTTGGCATGGTGTCACGACATGGCACATATATGTCGATGAATTTTTTTTTCGTCCATTTTGGTGCAATTTTTATTACAAGCCTCTTACAAACCGGAGCTTCTCTCAAAGAAAGCCTCGTGGTTCCGATAGGGAAACGTGTCCCCCTTGTGGGGAAAACGATAATCAGTGCCTCTTTTCGCCTTGTACTTTCTTCTACCGGCAACATGGAACGGCAAGATATCCGTGCTAAAATTTAAACTTATTCACGGTTCGTTTGGCCTTTGTATACACTACTTGAGTTTCCTAGGCATTTATTGTCCGTAATTCAAATTTGAACCTCAAATACATGCTCCAGTTCACCAAAGTGGCTAGAAAAATTATACATGCATGTGTCCTTGGGGTGCATGTTTAGGTCTCATGCCAGGAATGGGAACGAATTACAACTGTACCAGTGTCCTCGCTCGTCCTCAAACATTTGGAATCTCGGTTTTTAAATCCCCATAAATCCTAAACTCACCAAAAAGTCATGAAAGTAGGTATGAAGTCACATCATGGCACATATATGTCGTGGTAAAAATATTTTCCAATTTGGGCCAAGCTTTATTACAAACCTCTTACAAATCATAGCTTCTCTCAAAGAAGCCTCGTGGTTCTGAAAGGGAGACGTGTTCCCCTTGTTGTCAAAAAATAATCACTGCCTCTTTTTGTTGGGGAATGTAGTAATTTCAAAAAAATTCCTACCCACACGCAAGACCATGGTGATGCATAGCAACGAGAGAGGAGAGTGTTGTCCACGTACCCTCGTAGACCAAAAGCGGAAGCGTTAACACAACGCGGTTGATGTAGTCGTACATCTTCACGATCCGACCGATCAAGTACCAAACGTACGACACCTCCGAGTTCAGCACACGTTCAGCTCGATGGCTTCCCATGAACTCCGATCCAGCATAGCTTTGCAGGAGAGTTCCGTCAGCATGAAAGCGTGATGACGGTGTTGATGATGCTACCGACGCAGGGCTACGCCTAAGCACCGCTACGATATTACCGAGGTGGGATATTGTGGAGGGGGGCACCGCACACGGCTAAGAGATCAAGAGATCAATTTTTGTGTCTAGAGGTGCCCCCCGCCCCCGTATATAAAGGATCAAGGGGTAGGGGGCGGCCGGCCAGGAGGAGGGCTCGCCAGGGAGGAGTCCTACTCCCACCGGGAGTAGGACTCCCTCTTTTCCTAGTTGGAGTGGGAGGGGGAAAGGAAGGGAGAGAGGAGATGAAGGAAAGGGGGGCGCCGCCCCCGCCCCCCCCCCCTCCTTGTCCAATTCGGACTAGAGAGGGAGGGGGCGTGCGGCTTGCCCTGACCACCCCTCCTCTTCTCCACTAGGGCCCATGAGGCCCACTAAATCCACGGGGGGGGTTCCGGTAACCCCCCGGTACTCCGGTATATGTCTGAAACCTCCCGAAACACTTCCAGTGTCCGAACATAGTCATCCAATATATCGATATTTACATCTCTACCATTTTGAGACTCCTCGTCATGTCCGTGATCATATCCGGGACTCCAAACTACCTTCGGTACATCAAAACACAAAAACTCATAATACCGATCGTCACCGAACTTTAAGGGTGCGGACCCTACAGGTTCGAGAACTATGTAGACATGACTGAGACACGTCTCCGGTCAATAACCAATAGCGGAACCTGGATGCTCATATTGGCTCCTACATATTCTACGAAGATCTTTATCGGTCAAACCGCTTAACAACGGACATTGTTCCCTTTGTCATCGGTATGTTACTTGCCCGAGATTCGATCGTCGGTATCTCAATACCTAGTTCAATCTCGTTACCGGCAAGTCTCTTTACTCGTAACGTAATGCATCATCCCGCAACTAACTCATTAGCTACATTGCTTGCAAGGCTTATAGTGATGTGCATTACCAAGAGGGCCCAGAGATACCTCTCCGACAATCAGAGTGACAAATACTAATCTCGAAATACGTCAACTCAACATGTACCTTAGGAGACACCTATAGAGCTCCTTTATAATCACCCATTTACGTTGTGACATTTGGTAGCACACAAAGTGTTCCTCTGGTAAACGGGAGTTACATAATCTCATAGTCATAGGAACATGTATAAGTCATGAAGAAAGCAATAGCAACATACTAAATGATCAAGTGCTAAGCTAACGGAATGGGTCAAGTCAATCACATCATTCTCCTAATGATGTGATCCCGTTAATCAAATGACAACTCATGTCTATGGGCAGGAAACTCAACCATGTTTGATCAACGAGCTAGTCAAGTAGAGGCATACTAGTGACACTATGTTTGTCTATGTATTCACACATGTATTATGTTTTCGGTTAATACAATTCTAGAATGAATAATAAACATTTATCATGATATGAGGAAATAAATAATAACTTTATTATTGCCTCTAGGGCATATTTCCTTCAGTCTCCCACTTGCACTAGAGTCAATAATCTAGATTACATAGTAATGATTCTAACACCCATGGAGCCTTGGTGTTGATCATGTTTTGCTCGTGGAAGAGGCTTAGTCAACGGGTCTGCAACATTCAGATTTGTATGTATCTTGCAAATCTCTATATCCCCCACCTGGACTTGGTCCCGGATGGAATTGAAGCGTCTCTTGATGTGCTTGGTTCTCTTGTGAAATCTAGATTCCTTTGCCAAGGCAATTTTCATTGGACCCGATGCACTAGGTATGACACCTAGATCGGATATGAACTCCTTCATTTGCTGCTTCCGAAGCAGCTATGTACTCCGCTTCACACGTAGATCCTGCCACGACGCTTTGTTTAGAACTGCACCAACTGACAGCTCCACCATTTAATATAAACATGTATCCGGTTTGTGATTTAGAATCATCCGAATCAGTGTCAAAGCTTGCATCGATGTAACCATTTACGACTAGCTCTTTGTCACCTCCATAAACGAGAAACATATCCTTAGTCCTTTTAGGTATTTCAGGATATTCTTGACCACTGTCTAGTGATCCACTCCTGGATTACTTTGGTACCTCCCTGCTAAGCTAATAGCTAAGCACACATCAGGTCTGGTACACAACATTGCATCCATGATAGAGCCTATGGCTGAAGCATAGAGAACATCTTTCATTTTCTCTCTATCTTCTGCAGTGGTCGGGCATTGAGTCTGACTCAACTTCACACCTTGTAATACAGGCAAGAACCCTTTATTTGCTTGATCCATTTTGAAATTTTTCAAAACTTTATCAAGGTATGTGCTTTGTGAAAGTCCAATTAAGCATCTTGATCTATCTCTGTAGATCTTGATGCCCAATATATAAGCAGCTTCGCCAAGGTCTTTCATCGAAAAACTTTTATTCAAGTATCCTTTTATGCTGTCCAGAAATTCTATATCATTTCCAATCAAGAATATGTCGTCTACATATAATATCAGAAATGCTACAGAGCTCCCACTCACTTTCTTGTAAATACAGGCTTCTCCAAAAGTCTGTATAAAACCATATGCTTTGATTACACTATCAAAGCGTTTATTCCAACTCCGAGAGGCTTGCACCAGTCCATAAATGGATCCCTGGAGCTTGCACACTTTGTTAGCACCTTTTGGATCGACAAAACCTTCTGGTTGCATCATATAAAACTCTTCTTCTAGAAATCCATTCAGGAATGCAGTTTTGACATCCATTTGCCATATTTCATAATCATAAAATGCAGCAATTGCTAACATGATTCAGACATACTTAAGCATCGCTACGGGTGAGAAAAGTCTCATCATAGTCAACCCCTTGAACTTGTCGAAAACCTTTCGCAACAAGTCGAGCTTTGTAGATAGTAACATTACCATCAGCGTCAGTCTTCTTCTTAAAGATCCATTTATTCTCGATGGCTTGCCGATCATCGGGCAAGTCAACCAAAGTCCATACTTTGTTCTCATACATGGATCCCATCTCAAATTTCATGGCCTCAAGCCATTTTGCAGAATCCGGGCTCATCATCGCTTCCTCATAGTTTGTAGGTTCGCCATGGTCAAGTAACATGACCTCCAGAATAGGATTACCGTACCACTCAGGTGCGGATCTTACTCTGGTTGACCTACAAGGTTTGGTAGTAACTTGATCTGAAGTTTCATGATCAATATCATTAGCTTGCTCACTAATTGGTGTAGGCATCACAGGAACCGGTTTCTGTATGAACTACTTTCCAATAAGGGAGCAGGTACAGTTACCTCATCAAGTTCTACTTTCCTCCCACTCACTTATTTCGAGAGAAACTCCTTCTCTAGAAAGGATCCAAATTTAGCAACAAAAGTCTTGCCTTCGGATCTCTGGTAGAAGGTGTACCCAATAGTCTCCTTTGGGTATCCTATGAAGACACATTTCTCCGATTTAGGTTCGAGCTTATCAGGTTGAAGTTTTTTCACATAAGCATCGCAGCCCCAAACTTTAAGAAACGACAACTTTCATTTCTTGCCAAACCAAAGTTCATAAGGTGTTGTCTCAACGGATTTTGATGGTGCCCTATTTAATGTGAATGTAGCCGTCTCTAAAGCATAAACCCAAAACTATAGCGGTAAATCAGTAAGAGACATCATAGATCACACCATATCTAGTAAAGTACGATTACGACGTTCAGACACACCATTACGTTATGGTGTTCCGGGTGGCGTGAGTTGCGAAACTATTCCGCATTATTTCAAATGTAGACCAAACTCGTAACTCAAATATTCTCCTCCACGATCAGATCGTAGAAATTTTATTTTCTTGTTACAAAGATTTTCCACTTCACTCTGAAATTCTTTGAAATTTTCAAATGTTTCAGACTTATGTTTCATTAAGTAGATATACCCATATCTGCTCAAATCATCAGTGAAGGTGAGAAAATAACGATACCCACCACAAGCCTCAATGTTCATTGGACCACATGCATCAGTATGTATGATTTCCAATAAATCTGTTGCTCACTCCATAGTTTTGGAGAACGACATTTTAGTCATCTTGCGCATGAGGCACGGTTCGCAGGTACCAAGTGATTCATAATCAAGTGATTCCAAAAGTCCATTAGTATTGAGTTTCTTCATGCGCTTTACACCAATATGACCCAAACGGCAGTGCCACAAATAAGTTGAACTATCATATCAACTCTGCATCTTTTGGCTTCAACTCTATGAATATGTGTATCACTACTATCGAGATTCAATAAAAATAGACCACTCTTCAAGGGTGCATGACCATAAAAGATATTACTCATATAATAGAACAACCATTATTCTCTAATTTAAATGAATAACCGTCTCGCATCAAACAAGATCCAGATATAATGTTCATGGTCTAGCACCAAATAACAATTATTCAGGTCTAAAACTAATCCCGAAGGTAGATGTAGAGGTAGTGTGCCGACCGCGATCACGTCGACTTTGGAACCATTTCCCACGCGCATCGTCACCTCGTCCTTAGCCAATCTTCGCTTAATCCATAGTCCCTGTTTCGAGTTGCCAATATTAGCAAGAACCAGTATCAAATACCCAGGTGCTACTACGAGCATTAGTAAGGTACACATCAATAACATGTATATCACATATACCTTTGTTCACCTTGCCATCCTTCTTATCCCCCAAATACTTGGGGTAGTTCCGCTTCCAATGACCAGTCCCTTTGAAGTAGAAGCACTTAGTCTCAGGTTTAGGTCCAGACTTAGGTTTCTTCACTTGAGCGGCAACTTGCTTGCCGTTCTTCTGAAGTTCCCCTTCTTCTTCCCTTTACCCTTTTTCTTGAAACTGGTGGTCTTGTTGACCATCAACACTTGATGCTCCTTTTTGGTTTCTACCTCCGCAGCTTTTAGCATTGTGAAGAGCTCAGGAATAGTCTTGTTCATCCCTTGCATATTATAGTTCATCACGAAGCTCTTGTAGCTTGGTGGCAGTGATTGACGAATTCTGTCAATGACACTATCATCAGGAAGATTAACTCCCAATTGAATCAAGTGATTATTGTACCCAGACATTTTGAGTATATGTTCACTAACAGAACTATTCTCCTCCACCTTGCAGCTATAGAACTTATTGGAGACTTCATATCTCTCAATCTGGGCCTTTGCTTGAAACATTAACTTCAACTCCTGGAACATCTCATATGCTCCATGACGTTCAAAACGTCATTGAAGTCCCGGTTCTAAGCCGTAAAGCATGGCACACTGAACTATCGAGTAGTCATCAGCTTTACTCTGCCAGACGTTCTTAATGTTGTCAGTTGCATCTACAGCAGGCCTGGCACCCAGCGGTGCTTCTAGGACGTAATTCTTCTGTGTAGCAATGAGGATAATCCTCAAGTTAAGGACCTAGTCCATGTAATTGCTACCATCATCTTTCAACTTAGCTTTATCAAGGAACGCATTAAAATTCAACAGAACAATAGCACGGGCCATCTATCTACAATAACATAGACAAGCAACGATACTATCAGGTACTAAGTTCATGATAAATTAAAGTTCAATTAATCATATTACTTAAGAACTCCCACTTAGACAGACATCCCTCTAATCATCTAAGTGATCACGTGATCCAAATCAACTAAACCATGTCCGATCATCACGTGAGATGGAGTAGTTTTCAATGGTGAATATCACTATGTTGATCATATCTACTATATGATTCATGCTCGACCTTTTGGTCTCAGTGTTCCGAGGCCGTATCTGTATATGCTAGGCTCGTCAAGTTTAACCTAAGTATTCCGCGTGTGCAACTGTTTTGCACCCGTTGTATTTGAACATAGAGCCTATCACACCCGATCATCACGTGGTGTCTCAGCACGAAGAACTTTCACAATGGTGCATACTCAGGGAGAACACTTATACCTTGAAATTTAGTGAGAGATCATCTTATAATGCTACCGCCAATCAAAGCAAAATAAGATGCATAAAGGATAAACATCACATGCAATCAATATAAGTGATATGATATGGCCATCATCATCTTGTGCTTGTGATCACCATCTCCGGAGCACCGTCATGATCACCATCGTCACCGGTGCAACACCTTGATCTTCATCGTAGCATCGTTGTCGTTTCGCCACCTATTGCTTCTACGACTATCGCTACCGCTTAGTGATAAAGTAAAGCAATTACAGGGCGATTGCATTGCATACAATAAAGCGGCAACCATATGGCTCCTGCCAGTTGCCGATAACTTTGTTACAAAACATGATCATCTCATACAATAAAATTTAGCATCATGTCTTGACCATATCACATCACAACATGCCCTGCAAAAACAAGTTAGACGTCCTCTACTTTGTTGTTGCAAGTTTTACGTGGCTGCTACGGGCTGAGCAAGAACCGTTCTTACCTACGCATCAAAACCACAACGATAGTTCGTCAAGTTAGTGTTGTTTTAACCTTCTCAAGGACTGAGCGTAGCCACACTTGGTTCAACTAAAGTTGGAGAAACTGACACCCGCCAGCCACCTATGTGCAAAGCATGTCGGTAGAACTAGCCTCGCGTAAGCGTACGCGTAATGTCGGTCTGGGCCGCTTCATCCAACAATACTGCTGAACTAAAGTATGACATGCTGGTAAGCAGTATGACTTGTATCGCCCACAACTCACTTCTGTTGTACTCATGCATATAACATCTACGCATAAAACCAGGCTCGGATGCCATTGTTGGGGAACGTAGTAATTTCAAAAAAAATTCCTACGCACACGCAAGATCATGGTGATGCATAGCAATGAGAGGGGAGAGTGTTGTCCATGTACCCTCGTAGACCGAAAGCGGAAGCGTTAGCACAACGTGATTGATGTAGTCGTACGTCTTCACGATCTGATCGATCAAGTACCAAATGTATGGCACCTCCGAGTTCAGCACACGTTCAGCTCGATGACGTCCCACGAACTCCGATCTAGCATAGCTTTGCGGGAGAGTTCCGTCAGCACGACGGCATGATGACGGTGTTGATGATGCTACCGACGCAGGGCTTCGCCTAAGCACCGCTACGATATTACCGAGGTGGAATGTGGTGGAGGGGGGCACCGCACATGGCTAAGAGATCAAGAGATCAATTGTTGTGTCTAGAGGTGCACCCTGTCCCCCGTATATAAAGGATCAAGGGGGAGGGGCGGTCGGCCAGGAGGAGGGCGCGCCAGGGAGGAGTCCTACTCCCACCGAGAGTAGGACTCCCTCTTTTCCTAGTTGGAGTAGGACGGGGAAAGGAAGGGAGAGAGGAAGGAAAGGGGGGGCGCCCCCCTCCTTGTCCAATTTGTACTAGAGGGGGGGGCGCGGCCTGCCCTGGCCGCCCCTCCTCTTCTCCACTAGGGCCCACGAGGCCCACTAACTCCCCTGGGGGGTTCCGGCAACTCCTCGGTACTCCGGTATATGTCCGAAACCTCCCAAAACACTTCCGATGTCCGAACATAGTCATCCAATATATTTATCTTTACATCTCGACCATTTCGAGACTCCTTGTCATGTCTATGATCATATTCGGGACTCCGAACTACCTTCGGTACATCAAAACACAAAAACTTATAATACCGATCGTCACCGAACTTTAAGCGTGCGGACCCTACGGGTTCGAGAACTATGTAGACATGACCGAGACATGTCTCCGGTCAATAAACAATAGCGGAACCTGGATGCTCATATTGGCTCCTACATATTCTACGAAGATCTCTATCGGTCAAACCGCATAACAACATATGTTGTTCCCTTTGTCATCGGTATGTTACTTGCCCGAGATTCGATCGTCGGTATCTCAATACCTAGTTCAATCTCATTACCGGCAAGTCTCTTTACTCGTTACATAATGCATCGTCCCACAACTAACTCATTAGCTACATTGCTTGCAAGGCTTATAGTGATGTGCATTACCGAGAGGGCCCAGAGATACCTCTCCGACAATCGGAGTGACAAATCCTAATCTCTAAATACGCCAACTCAACATGTACCTTCGGATACACCTGTAGAGCTCCTTTATAATCACCCAGTTACTTTGTGACGTTTGGTAGCACACAAAGTGTTCCTCCGGTAAACGGGAGTTACAAAATCTCATAGTCATAGAAACATGTATAAGTCATGAAGAAAGCAATAGCAACATACTAAACGATCAAGTGCTAAGCTAATGAAATGGGTCAAGTCAATCACATCATTCTCCTAATGATGTGATCCCGTTAATCAAATGACAACTCATGTCTATGGCCAGGATACTCAACCATCTTTGATCAATGAGCTAGTCAAGTAGAGGCATACTAGTGACACTATGTTTGTCTATGTATTCACACATGTATTATGTTTTCGGTTAATACAATTCTAGCATGAACAATAAACATTTATCATGATATGAGGAAATAAATAATAACTTTATTATTTCCTCTAGGGCATATTTCCTTCACTTTTTGCCTTGTGTTTTATTCTACGGGCAATATTGAATGATAGGATATCTGTGCTGAAATTTAAACTTATTCAGGATTCGTTTGGCCTTTTTATACACTAATTGAGTTTCCTAGGCACTTATTGTCCATAATTCAAATCTGAACTTCAAATACATGCTCCAGTTCACCAAAATGGATAGTAAAATTATACATGTGTCCTTGGGTGCATGTTTAGGTCCCATGCCAGGAATGGGAACGAATTACAGTCGTACCAGCGTCCTGGCTCGTCCTCAAACATTTAGAATCTTGGTTTTTAAATCCCCATAAATCCTAAACTCACCAGAAATTCATGAAAGTTGGCATGGTGTCACGTCATGGCGCATATATGTTGTGGTAAAAACATTGTCCAATTTGGGCCAAGCTTTATTACAAACCTCTTACAAACTGGAGCTTCTCTCAAAGAAGCCTCATGGTTCCGATAGGGAAACGTGTTCCCCTTGTGGTGAAACGTAATCACTGCCTCTTTTTGCCTTGTATTTTCTTCTACGGGCAACATGGAACGATAGGATATCCATGCTAAAATTTAAACTTATTCAGGGTTCGTTTAGCCTTTTTATACACTAATTGAGTTTCCTAGGCATTTAATGTCCATAATTCAATTCTGAACCTCAAATACATGCTCCAGTTCACCAAAATGGCTACAAAAATTATACATGAATGTGTCCTTGGGTGCATGTCTAGGTCCCATGCCAGGCATGGGAACGAATTACAACTGTACTGGCATCCTGGCTCGTCCTCAAACATTTGGAATCTCGGTTTTAAAATCCCCGTAAATCCAAAACTCACCAGAAAGTCATGAAAGTAGGCATGGTGTCATGTCATGGCACATATATGTCGTGGTAAAAACATTGTCCAATTTGGGCCAAGCTTTATTACAAACCTCTTACAAACCGGAGCTTCTCTAAAAGAAGCCTCGTGGTTCCGATAGGGAAACGTGTTCCCCTTGTTGTCTAAACGTAATCACTGCCTCTTTTCGCCTTGTATTTTCTTCTATGGGCAACATGGAATGACATGATATCCATGCTGAAATTTATACTTATTCAGGGTTTGTTTGGCCTTTTTATACAATGATTGTGTTTCCTAGGCATTTAATGTCAATAATTCAAATCTGAGCTACAAATACATGCTCCAGTTCATCAAAAGGGCTAGAAAAATTATACATGTGTCCATGGGTGCAATTTTAGGTTCCATGCCAGGAGTGGGAACGAATTACAACCTTGTCGGCGTCCTGGCTCGTCCTCAAACATTTGGAATCTTGGTTTTCAAATCCCCATAAATCCAAAACTCACTAGAAAGTCATCAAAGGTGGCATGGTGTCAGGTCATGGCACATATATGTCGTGGTAAAAACATTGTCAATTTGGGCCAAGCTTTATTACAAACCTTTTACAAACCAAAGCTTGTCGCAAGAACCCTCCTGGTTTCGACAGGGAAACGTGTCCCATTGTGGGCCAAATGATAATCGCTCCCTCTTCTAGCCTCGTATTTTCTTCTACATGCAACACAGGACAACGGGAGATTCACGCTGAACTTTGAAATTATTCAGGGTTTGTTTGACCCTTTTTATTCATTAATTGAGTTTTCTAATCATTTAATGTCCATAATTCAAATCCGAACTACAAATACATGCTCCAGTGCACCAAAATGGCTAGAAAAAACGTACATGTGTCCTTGGGGTGCATGTTTAGGTCCCATGGAATGAATGGGAATGAATTCAACCGTCTCGCTGTCCTGCCTTGGCCACAAACATTACGAATCTCGGTTTATAAATCTCTGTAAATCCAAAACTCACCAGGAAATCATGAAACTTGGCAGGGTGTCACTACATGGTACATATAATTGTCCAGTTTGGGCGAAGCTATATTACAAGCCTCTTACAATCCGAAGCTTCTCACAACCCTCGTGGTGTGGGCGAAACGATAATCGTGTCCTCTTCAAGCCTTGAACTTTGTTTTCTACAGGCAACATAGAATAACAGGAGTGTTGTGCCGAAATTTGAAACTGTTTAGGGTTCATTTGGCCATTGTATATATTACGAATTAAGTTTTCTACGCATTTAATGTCGTCCATAATTCAAATTTTAACTACAGGCACATGCTCCAGTGAAGCAAAATGGGCGGGAAATCGTACATGTGTCATTGGGTGCATGTTTAGGTCTCATTTAAGGAATGGGAATGAATTACAAACTTGTCGTCGTCCTGTAACATTGAGAATCTCAGTTTTTAAATCCTAGTAAATCAAAAACTCACCCAAAAAACATGAAACTTGGCATGGTTTCATGACATGACACATATATGTCGTGGTAAAAAAATTGTCCAGTTTGAGAAGAGGCGCACACATTAGTAGCCAATGAAATCCTTTTTGAAACAAAAAGATGACATGTTAATATCACAAATGGTTGTATTACATGAACTGTGTCAAAATTTAACCAGACTTAGTGGCGTGCGTGCAGCTGTTTGATTAGACGAGGCGAGTGCGAGAAGTCCGCCGTGCAGGCTCGACGGGACGCATGCATCCTATCCACCTCGCAGGCTCGACGGGACACGTGCGAGCAGCAAGGCTGCCCATGCTCACTGGGAAGTGAGCTCTTTGACCTCCATGCACCAGCCGTCGCCCGCCTCGCTCACAACTTCTCCATTAATGTGTTAATTAAAGCGGCTGGATGGAGGGTTTTTTAGGGGTGGACGGAGGGTGTTTGCTTGTGATCCCATGGCAACATTTGCTTTGTTCCTGTTTTCAACTCATATTCCGGCCTAATTTAAATTGCCACGTAGGGTAACGGATAATACAACAACAAATAAAATGGCAATGGATAGTATGATGACAAATTTATAATGACGCAGATAATAATTGTCTTACATATTTTGGATAATTTTAAATGCCACATGCGGCAAAGCCCGGAAGACACGGGGGCAAGAGAAGAAGGAAATCACACACAACGATTTGGATTGCTACTGTGTCTACTCTTTGATGGATTGCCGGGCTATGCCATCCTCCAGCTCCTTCAATTCATCATGATTTTGCTTGAAAGCAGCCACGAATTCCTCCACCTCCTGCTCGCGCTCAATCCGGAGCTTCCTCAAGTCACCCATCAGTTCCCCGATGACCATTGTTAGTGTCATCCCCAAGGCACTGCTCTGCTCATGCAGCATCTTCCAGGCGGTGGCCTCCTCCTCCTTCTCGGCGAGCGCCTTGAGGAGCTTCGCATTGTCACCCAGGAGTTTCTCGACGAGGCCGGTCGCCTTTTCTACCGAGGCATCACTGATCTCGAGCAGCTTCATCAAGCCGTCGACCAGCTCCTACTGCTTAATGAGGCCAGCGAGAATGTCATCGTCGCCGGCCAAGGACTTCAGCAACGCCAGCTCGTCGCGATCGCCGACGCGGCGAGTGCACTTGTGAGAGCCCTCGCGTGCCCGTGAGAGCTCATTTGAGGGCTCCGCAGCGTGCCGGGACATCTCTGTTGTGGCTACCGCTTCGCGGCGGGACCTCTCTAGTGCTTCCGCGGCCTTGGTCTTTGCTGCCTGGTTATACGCCCACCCGAAACTCCTCCTACCGGTCATGGCGGAACGACTTGACAAGAAAGGCCAGTTTTGTGGGTGATGAGGATAGGAACTGTGAAGTAATTTTCGAGTGGGTAGTTTTAATAGCCCGGTGCTAAGTGTGAACACATATTAGTTTGATCGGTGTGAACAGATTTGCAATTACTTATTGCGTTGTAATCTGCAATGTGATGAGAAACAAAGTCAAAATTTATTGATGGTTCTGGGCCTACAAAGCCCTGTTTCTGTTGTTCTACCTCATCGCAAACAGTTCTTTTGGATAAACCGTATGCCACGCATCGGAAACCCAAAACGTGGGCCCTTGTTCTTGGATGTACATGCACGTGTCTGCGCACTATCACACATGGCCGTTGTATCACCGTCATGTCCTATGGATGCGCCATCGCGTCTCCCATGGGGTGCCAGAAGGTTAACCACGTGGTTGCTCGCTGTGGCGTCCCTGCTTTTTTTTGCCGGTCCGCGGCATCCCTGCGCGCGCTCTGCTTGCTGTTGAGGCAAAATTACAATGGCAACAGTTAATAATTGTCTTACATATTCATGATAATTTAAAATGCCACATGTGGCAAGGCACAAAACACTCACGACCTACTTATGCATACAATTACAATAAAATATAGGCTACAAAGCTAAGCCGGCGGCCTTCTGATGACGGTCTTCTCGGACTCCATGATCAGCATAGCACTCTTGCGTCCGTTCATTATGTGTAACTTACTAATCATCGCACACGAGTACTCATAGATGCATCGTGTGCGATACTCCTAGCCACCGCAAGCAACTAGTTTGCATTTTTAAAGTTTTTTGTACGAACATAATCGCACACGAACTTACTATAGTAATCGTCTGTGTTATAATCTCTCATCGAAAACAGTTCATCCGAGTGGGTTGTTTGCTACGTATCACACACATCTGGTTTACACGAATCGTTTATGTTCTTTTGGTTGATCACAAATGCCGCATATCACACACATCTTGTTAAGATGGACCGTTTCCATTCTCTTGCCTAATCGAAAACAGTTTGTCAGAGTGAACCGTATGTCGTATATCACACACACCTTGATCTAGCTGACCGTTTATGTTGCATTCCCTAATAGCACATAGTTCATCGGAGGAAACGGTATGCCGTATATCGCACACACATTGATATGGCTGCCCGTTTCTGTTGTTCTTCCTCATCGCAAACAGTTCTGCTGGATCAACCGTATGCCCAGCATCGCACGCGTAACTAAAATCTGAACCGTGTTTGATGTCTCTGCCATCGCAAATGTTTTGCACCTTTTTGATGGTCTTTTCACACCATTGTTTGTGATTATTGCATCGCACACAATTTCATCGGAGGGTCTCTGATTGTAGTGTCGCATTAGCAGCATCCTACAGTAGTGGTAGTTGACCCGCAATCCATGGGCCGGGCTTATGGCCCATCGTTCTCATAAAGAAAGGATTCGTTAAGCTTTGCACTCTTGTATAATCAAGGGGGACTCTGCCGAAGACTTGACGTGTACTCCAAGCATTACTTCGGTCGCCGCCATATACCCTTATATGGCAACCGACCATGTGTAACCCTAGATACCCCGGTGCCTATTTAGACCGGAGGGTTTAGCCTGTAGATGGACATCGATTATCATCATCATTAGCCTTAGGGTTTAGGCCACGATTTATGGTCTCGAGGTAGATCAACTTTGTACTTTGATACACCCACAATATAAGAAAGAGTAGGACGTAGGATTTTACCTCTTCAAGAGGGCAGGAACCTGGGTAAAATATTGTGTCCCTTGTCTCTTGTTACACATCGATCCGATCCTACAGCTTGGACCCCCCCACCCAAGGTTTGCCGGTTTTGACACCGACACATATTTTCCTTTCTCTCTTCATTTGTAATCCCTTTTTTTCCTTTTATATTTTCATCATATATAAAATATTATTTTTTAAATGTATGTTACAACCGTGTCAATTTAATACAAATACATTTCCCATTTTACATTATCTTTTTTCTTTTCTATTTAATTTACATGTTCATCATTTTTAAATATATTTCATTGTTGTTTTGTTGTTTTGTTTTCCTTCCTTTATTTCAAACACCCAATTCGTATTTTTATCAAGTTTAATAATATATTCTTCGGGCTTGAAAAGTTGTTCATTGCATATTGCAAAAAGTTTTAAGGCCGTAGTAACAACTTTCCATCATACATTTAAAAATGTACATCATGTACTTAAAAATGTTCATCATGTTTTAAGTATGTTCATCGTGTATTCTAAAAAATGTTCATTGGCGATTTCTAAAGAAATCACAGCATTAAAAAATTCATCATGTATTTAGAAAAGGTTAATTACGCATTTCAAAATATGTTCAACAAATGTTTATTGTGTACTTTTGAAATTTTCATCGTGTGTTGAAAATATATGTGGAAACTCCATAAAATTACATGAAAAATTGAAAAACTTCTTAAATTTTATATGACATATTTGTGTGTCTTTTGCTCCTTCATATTTCCATGAATATTTCTAACATACGCAAAAACTTTTCTGAAAGTATATAAACATTTATATAATAAGAGTTATAAAAATTTAAGTTATATGAACTTTTCAGAAACAAGATGATTTCTTAAATACAAGATTAATATTTTTATATGCACGATGAAAACTTTTAAAAAATGTGGTCAACAGTTTTTAATCCACGATGAAACATTTTATGTACACGGTGAATATTGTTTCAATACATGATTTTTATAGTAGGTTCTGAACATTTTTTTAATACATGGTGAACATTCTTAACAATTTTTCCCTATATTATAATACAAGATGGACAGTTTTAGAATACATGATGGACTATTTTCTAGACACATGATGAGCCTTTTTTAATAGATGTTGAACATTTCTAATACATGATGGATTTTTTTGCATACATGGTGAATTTGTTTTTAATTCAACATGAATATTCTTAAAATACACGACAACTTTTTAATACATGTTGACTTTTTAAAAATATGTGGTGAACCTTCTTTAATTTACAGCATGTATATTATTGAAACACACAGGAACATTTTTAATACATAATGATGTATTTAATATATGAGCAAAGAACTTGTTTTGATACATGCAGAAAAATTTCAAATATAGGCTTAACATTTTTTATTGCAGGATAATTTTTCTAAGTCACAGTAAATAATATTTTAATTAATTATATATATTTCAACATTTCAGGCTGAACATACTTAAATTACACGTTGAACATTTTTAAAATACATTTTTAGCAATTTTTTAAAAAATACATAGAGAACACTTTTAAATTATGTGTTGAATGTCATTTGCTCTTTTTTTTCATTTCCTATCCTTTTTCTATTTTTAAAATACATAAAAAATTCAAAATGCTCGCGCACTATTTGAATACACCAAAATGTTTAATAAGAAATCAAGATGAATTTTCTATTACATGTTAAACCTTTTTGAAATTACTCTGTACATTCCCTAATGGCGAATACATGAAGAATATTGTCTTAAAACATGAGTAGCATTTTAAAAATATGTCCGGATTTTTGTAAGGAAAATTGAATATTTTTTAAATCCCTGATGAACAAAAATATTTGAACCAGAAGAAAGAAAAGAGAAAAGAAGATAAAATGGAAAATAAAATAAGAATAAGAAAAGGAAACTAATAAACATCCACAAAGAATGGAAACAAAATTTAAAAACGAAAATATGTTAATTAAAAAAAGAAACGAATTACCATAGGATACCACCCCTACCCTGTAGAACACAAAGAAAAAAGGGGATAAAAGCATGCATGTTGTGAATAGGAAATAAAATCAGCGAACGCTCGCAATATTAGGCCTGGCCAATGTGGCCTGCGATGCAGGCGACATCCATGTCCTGCATGCTACGAGCGAGACATAGGTGATCCTGCACAAAGGCTATCTCTCGCTCATAGCTACGCGAGTGTGAGGCTTCCTTCAGTCTCGCCTGAAGGGTCAACAGTATGATCGGCCCATTCACGCATAGTTAAAGAAAACACACTAGAAAAAAAAAGGGGTCGCGCGGCAGTCGAACCGGGGATCTCCCCGGTGCAGCGTAGGGCAGCTAGCGACAAGGCCGCCATCAGTTCTGTGTTAGATTAGTTGGTCGCCACATTGTTAAAGAAAAAGAGCCGGTTTTCCATTGTTATTTTTCTGGATTTTTCTATTTTTTCATCTATTTTTCCTCCTTTCTTTCTCCTTTTTATTGGTTTTTCTTTTTCAATTTTCACTAGCGTTTTTCTTTCTTCCTTTTATCTTCGATTTTGTTTGTTTTTTATTGTTTTTCTTTGATTTTTTTGCGTGTTTTCTCTCAGGTTTTCACTTTCTTATACACATTTTTTGGTATATATCTAATACATTTATCCCAAATACAAGTTTAACAAATATTGAATACAGAGTCAACATTTTCTTCTACATATATTTAACATTTTTCAAATACCAGATTAACAATTTTGTATATATGGTCAGTATTTCTTCTATACACATTTTACATTTTTCTAAAAACATTAATTAACATTTTTCAAATACAAGTTTAACATTTTTTAATACATGGTCAACATTTTTTCTATACACATTTAATTTTTTAAATGCTTGATTAACATTTTCCTAGTATATTATTTAAATACATGGTCAACTTTTTTTCGATAAATATTAAAGATAGGGCGATAATGGGTATTAAGTATATTATTTAAATAAAGAGAGACCATGGAGCTATTTAAAGATAGGGTGATAATTGCCGCTTTTGCTCCCTTTTTCTCCACTATTGCCACTTTGAAATACATGGAGCTCGCCTTCGCCCTTCAGCACCCGCGATCCTCTCGGGAGCGCACTTTCGAAATCATTAATTGAGAAGTACTTTTTGCAAAGATCACTCCCATCTCCTATTGTTGTGACAGGTGGCATGTTGTATGTGCGCCACTTGTCGCAATCTGGGAGTTCTCTTTTTCTTAGATCCGTTTATTCAAAACATTTTATCTCTTAAACCGTGCGTACAAATCTCGAACCATTTTCATCGTTGGATTCCTCGCGTCGAGATTTTGAAAACTAAATCCCATGTTGATAGGTTTTGACGGAAAAAAAAAATCATGGAAATGACCAGACGGAAAAAGGGAACCAGGAACATGTTTTTTTCCTTTGCGAAAGAGGCACGACCGTGCCTCTCGCAGGAAAAAAAATAGAGAACACATTTTTTTCGTTTCCGAGAGGCATAGCCATGCCTCTCGCTGAAGAAGAAAAACAGAAAATATTTTTTTTTGTTTTCGAGAGGCCGTGCCTCTCGCTAAGCACAACCCGCCTCTCGCGAAAGCAAGACCTTGCCTCTCGTGGAAGAAAAAAATGTGTTTTTTTTTCATTTCCGAGAGGCACGGCCGTGCCTCTCCCGAAAGTAAAACCATGCCTCTCGCGGAAGCAAAATCGTGCCTCCCGCAAAGAAAAAAAGAAAATATTTTTTTTTCATTTTCCGAGAGGCATGGTTTGTGCCTCTCGCAAAAACAAAACCGTGTCTCTCGCGAAAGCAAAGAAAGAAAGAAAACACATTTTCCCGTGATTTTTTTGGGTCCAAAAGCTAAGGAAGACCGGTGAAAAACCAAAAAGTCAAAAAACCCAGAAAAAACCACTTAAAAGCCGAAAACATGTGCGGAAAAATAAAATAAAATAAAATCTGAAGGGAGCATCAAAGCGCGACACATGGCGGTGGCCGAGAACACGCCAAGTGGGCGCTCTCAATCCACCCGCAAGTGATCGTTGCGAGGTTCCTGAAGGAGCGCTCGTCAACTAGTTGCTCTCGTGCACTTTTTGCGAAACAGGAGCACTGGACGAAGCCAATGGGCTGCCGGCCTAGTTTGCGGTGTGCTTAAAATAATAGACATATTTTTTTTGCACAAATAATAATATAGATCTGCTAATAAAAATGCTAGAGTGTATTTTAAAAATTATATTGTATATTAAACATATTCACTATTTACTGAAAAATAAATCATTGTACATTAAAATAATAAACAATATGTATTTTGAAAAATTTCACCACATGCAAAAATATATTGAGAGTATATAGAAATATGAAAAGAAAACACTAGAAGAAAAACCGAATCACAAATAGAAAAAGGAAAAATGAACCAAAACTGAAAACCCCAAAAAGAGCAAAACAAAGAAAAAAAGGAAAAAACTTGTACAGTGTCAAACGAAATAGTAGCCTGCAATCCCCCAGTCGGCTCCTACTGGGCAGGCCCAACTCGGCTCACCCGCGGGCGTCGCTTCGCCTGTTTGAAACATAGGAGGTCCCGCAGGAGACCTCCTATTCGTGAATTTTTTAAAAAAAGCATCGTGAATTTAAAAAAAATCATGATTTAAAAAATGTTAACGATGTAAAAACAAATTCACGAACTTGATAGGTGTTCGCAAAATAAAATATATATAGTAAAATAGGAAAATTAAATGGAAAATAAAAAAGGAAAAAGAAAAGAAATGTAATAGAAAAGAGAAAATAATAATAAATAAAACCAGAAGAAAAATCATAGGAAAAAGAAAAAAGGTTCAAGGAAGTTTCTAGTATTATCCCAAAACCGGGGGGAAGAAACCCGGAATTGGCCTGGCCCAAACAAAGGACCAGACGCGCGTGAGGGGGGTACCTATGCGCTAAATAGGACTGGCCCCTGAGGTCACCATGGCCACCATGGCAACTTCTTTCGTCTTATTGGCTTTGAATCGGTCTCTTCGCAGGTGTGAAGATGAACTGGGTTGTTATCTAATATATCCAGCTTATTGTTCGCCTAAAAAGAACTCAATAAAAATGAACGGCTTCGGTGCTTTTTTGCAAATCTGAACAGGTTCAATCCTTTCAAATAAAAAAAAAGTGAACGGCTTCAAATGATGAACCGATAAATCGAAAAAGACCAAAATGCTGAACTGGCCAGATAAAGATCGCAGCTTCACAAGAAACACCGAGTTCATTCATCACTCAATAAAAGGAAGCAACTAAACAAGAAGCACGAGTCCCGAAGTGTTTGCTTTCCCGTCAAAAGGCATGCCTCAAAAACAAGAGAAAAAGGAAGCTATAGGAGTAGATGATTTTGCACTTCACTTGGAGCGCGCAATTGATTGGCAGGATGGTAGTACGAAGGATCACTTCAGAGCAGCTGGATTTCCAGCTAATTAAGGTTTGCACCTATTGATGAGTTAAGTAGCCAACAAGTAACGACTGTAACTAAACTGGCCAGTGACCACCAGAGGATGGGGCTCCTTTTCATCTCGCTACTAGGTGGCCAAACCAACCTACCTACAGATTCTATATCGTTTGACATTACGATGAGGAGCTCACATGGCCTGTTTGTGCGTTTGGGGCCACCTGGTGGTGGTCTCGTGAGAAGGCCTTTCAGAAAAGGCCTTTGCTGCGTACTGTAGCTACCCTACTCTCGGGTTGCACGGTCCAGGCAGGGGGTGAATGGAGTAGCTAGCCAACCCGGTTGGAAGGATCCAACTAACCTCCTGAATGATCATGTATGGCCTATATATCTTTCATGCGAAGAAACATGCATTAGCCCACCATCACAAAAGCTAACTGAACTACTGTGGAGTATTGTGCATGTACTACATGTGCATGCATGTATACTTTTAGATGCTTGATATCCTTCTCATCTTTCTTTCGATGTACCTATAATACGCTTAAATCACCGTATGCTAGAGACGGGGACATCACTAGAAATTCAGACAAAACAGAAAACATCAGTTTATTGACTTTTTCGACAAAGGATGAATTTTATTGGCTCAAAAAGGAGCATCAAGAGAATACATACCCTAAGAGCACACACCCGGCCTCTGCATAGCTAGGATGCACACAGCCAACATCAACACACGCGCACAAAAACACGCCGGAAACAACAAAGTCATATTAGACCAAAGCTATGCGTAGGCGGGGGAAAATAAAAAATTACAAAGTGATCAGATCCATGATCGGCAAACTACGACAATGACCATATCCACACCATCCATGTCATGACACCACACAGACGACGAAGTTCTTCAACAGCAACGCCTTCAAGAAGGAAGTGACACTCAAGCGTCGTCGTCACCAGATCCAACAACCAAGGTTAGGATCCAACAACATCAGTTTATTGACTTAGTGGGGCGTTCTATACTCCTATATCTCATGAGCCACATCCGTAAGATCTTTATAGCTGCATAAACAAATTATAATAACTTGATCGGACCTAAACAGATCACAACTCTTATATATATTTTTATAATTGTAGCTAAACACATCGTGGCCTTTAAATTTTCATAACTGAACCGAAATGATCACGACCTTAGTTCATCTTCCTAACTGCATCTAATTAAGCAAATCACGACCCTTAGATCTTCATATTTGTATTTAAACATATCACAATCATTAGATCACATAATTGTACATAAACACATCACCTTCTCTAGACCATCATAATTATAGATAAACAAAACAGGTATGTTGGATCTTTAGATAGGTGTTTTTAAATGCACACAATCCCCAACCTAGAAAACATGTACACCATGAGAAAGAAACTACAAAGAAAGTTTTGCGCAAGTAGTGCAAACATGTGTAAGTGAGAACAACGTGTATGCATATGCTAACACATTTCCTTAATTACATATGTGGCTCACTTCAACAATTTCTTTTATTTTGGCGTTTGAAACCCCAATCAACTTGTGACTACCTTACCATGTGGACCGCATTGTGCGTAAAAGAAACATATGAATAACAATGTGTCATTGTTAATTAAAAAAATCCAACAAATATTTTAAAATTGAATAATTAAGATAATCTATACAAGTCAGGTTCTTTTAATATACTCCTCGGTACATCATCACTAATTCCAAGTCATGAACAAATGGTTATAGTGAGTGAATTAGCAATAGGATAAAACCTATTCATTGCTTAATTATTGTTTGCCATAAGAGTTCATTTTAAATATATTAGGGCATCTCCAACACTGGCCCTCGAACCGCCCGCATATGTCTGGACCATGCGGTCCGGACGTGTTCTCCATCCAAGGCGGTCCTGTATTGGTCTGCTCGGTGGTCCGTACGCACTTTTTTCCGCAAACCGAAGACAAACTAGGGGGGCTTTGCGGGCATCTGGAAGTTGCCACGTCTGCTCCCGACGACCCTCACTAGTGCAGAACCGGGCTATAGCACCGGTTCGTAAGGGCCTTTAGTCCCGGTCCTGTAACCGTCACTAAAGGGTGGGGACTAAAGGTCCCCCACTTTAGTATCGATTCTGCACGAACCGGGGCTAAAGGCCCACCACGTGACACGAGCCCGCGCGGTGGTCTGGGGGACCTTTAGTACCGGTTGGTAACACCAACCGGTACTAAAGGATATTTTTTTTGAACTTTTTTTATTTTTTTCAAAAAAAATGATTTTTTTTCTGATTTTCAAATTTCTGAATTATTTGACGATTTTGTCTCTAATCACCGCTCATCATTGCTCTAATCATCCCTCATCATTCCAAATCGTCTAACTTCCCGACCGGTCACCCATCCTCTCACTACTCCAGCCAGAGCATGCTTAACTTCTGAGTTCTATTCCCTCTAGTTTCCAAGTCTGCACGTGTTGTTTACCTGAGAATAGTAAGTTGTCAATCCTATTAACCCTCAGGAATTTAGCTTGAGCATGAAGTCACATATTTCAGCGTTTTAGTTTGAAACTATTATTCTAAAAAATAATTATTATTTAGTAACCGAAATATTTCTTGAATAAGTAGTTTGACCACGGTTTGACCAGATTTGACCACAGTTTGACCAAAAGTCAAAAAAACTAAAATAATTATTTATTAACACTAATATTTCTTGAATAATTAGTTTGACCATAGTTTGACCACAATTTGACCAGATTTAACAAAGATTTAAAAAGAACTGAAATTTGAGCATAACTATTTTCCTTTTAGAATTTGAGGATTCTAAAAAATTGCAAACAGGTTGTAGGCTGTCAAAATCGGATGCGGATTTTTGTGCTGATTTTTTTGATATATTATGCATTTTTTTCGACATCATATGCAAAAGATATGACTGTTTTACATTTTCATAACACTTTTTTGCCTGGCATGTCCAAATTTAAGTTTTTTAATTTTCCTAACTAGTAGATGTAGTAACATAACTACATCTCGAAGGATTTTACTTTTTGAAGTTTTTATCGTTTTCTTTTGCTTTTTACAAAGCTGAAAAGGCGATCCACGGGAGGGGGGGGGGTAGAGTTTGAAAATGGGCCCTTTAGTCCCGATTTGTGTCTCCAACCGGGACTATAGGTCAGACCCCTTTAGTCACGGTTCATGGCACAAACCGGTACTATAGGTTAGCCCTTTAGTACCGGTTTGTGCCACGAACCGGGACTAAAGGGGCTCGTGGGGCCCCGGCCTGACGCCAGCCTGCCACCACCCCTTTAGTACCGGTTCGTGGCACGAACCGGTACTAAATGTTCAACACGAACCAGCATTAATGCATAGCTGTTTGAACCGGGACTAATGGTACCATTAGTACCGGGCCAAAATTGAACCGGGACTATATGTGTCTCACATTAGGTCCTTTTTCTACTAGTGCCTGACCCACCAAAATAACCCCGCCTGTCTTTCCTTCCGATGCATGCGCCGCATCCCGCGCCGCATCAATGCCGGCCCAAAGCATGCAATGGTCGGCATTGATGTCGCGTGACGTGACCGTACGGGGGGGCGACGCTGACTAGCACGACCTCCTGGGAGCCGCCGCTTCAATGCAGACGCAGCTTTCCAAGGAACCAACTCCGGCTGTTGCGCCACATTGAAGCGGCTGATCGTCCCTTCGTATGGCCTGGCCAAGGCTTTATAAGCCGTGCTCTGGCACCGTCCACATCGCACTTACCGCATCGCTCCGCATGTCCTCCTCCTTCCCTCCCTTCTACCTCCACAACTCCGGCGATGGGCAAGTCGTGTGCCTCGGCGCCGGTAGGCGGTGGCACCGGGACAGTCTCCGGAGGATCATGGCAATACCGCCCCCGAACTCTCGGGTCGACGTCCAAATCGGCGGCTCCTCGACGAAGGCAGACATCGTAGGAGGACCACCCGCCGCAGCAGTAGTCAGCGCAGCGACGTAGGGCACGGTGTGGAGTACGAGCAACAGATGAAGGTGATGCTCCATCACTCTGTCCTCCACCTGAATGACCCAGTGGTGCCACCGGGAACCCTCCTCCCCGTGAAGCCGGAGCCCGCATCCCCTTCGCGCTGCCCGCCGCGCAACCGCGGCGTCTAAATCGAACGTCGCATGAAGGAGGAGCCCCTCTCGCCGCCGCCCCGAATCATGAAGGAAGAGCAATGCTCTCCGCCGCCTCGCCGCGTCAAGGAGGAGCGTCGCTTGTCGTCTGCCGTGCCCCATGCGATCACCCCGAAGGCGTGCGAACACATTCGCCACTACCTCGGCGGTGGCAGCAGTTCCTCGTCCCAAAGAGCCCTAACGATGCAGGAATACGCCGACACTGTGACGATGGTGGAGATGAGCAAGCGCCATCTCTGCCACCTCAATGGGGAGATGGCCAAGTGCGACGAGGTGTAGTCTCTCAGCGAGATCGCTGCCAACGCCACCTTCTCCAAGGCCCGCCGCCCTCCCCTTGCCCACGTCGTTGGTGGCTGCGGCTGCACTGCGCACAGTGTAGGAAGAAGCGGAGAGGACACACAGCTGCTGGGTAGCCCTGCCGTGACGTCGCGCCCTTCTGCCGCCTGAAGCCCGACTGCGACGACTCTGACAACAGCTCCGGCGACGATGACGAAGGAGCCGCCCGTCAACCCGGTATGTTTTAGTTCCCTACACAAAATATCGTCTGGTTTTATGTAAAAGTTATCCTAGTTTAAATGAATATCGTCCGTTTGTTTGAGTTTAAATCAAATTTGTTCATTTTTGTTAAAATTCATTTGAAATGTAACCGGACATACGCAGATAGCTATGGACGGCAGGCTCCCACATCCTTGTCCGTGGACGGATGCAGAAGCAAATTTGCGGGTCAGCGTTGGACATGCCCATAGATTATACAAGATTTATTTGGTTGGATCAAAGCATAGTGATTTATTTGGTTGGATCAAAGCATAGTGACTTATGTTCCTGGCTAGTTTTGAGGAACAAAGTCTCACAGTTTATTCATTTTCTTTTCAAGAGCATTCAGAGAGCTGGATGTATATGTTAGCTAGGTTACCTCAATTCTAAATGAAAAAGGGATTATAATAATGCCAAAAGAAGCAAAATTACAGGGACGATGGGGTCAGGGTGGGGCTACGCAACACCGACCAAGGGCGCAATAAAGAAAAAGACCTTCTCATTGGCTTATGAGTTTATGATTTCTCCCGAATGAAATAATGGAGTGAATCACAGTCTTTTTTTACGGGTGAAAAAAACTTGTATTACTCAATCTCCACACTTGTACATTCCATCGCAGCCAACTCTATGGATACGTGAGGTCCAGAGCCCAACGAAGTCATGGTTCTACCCTCAATACGAGCAAAATTAGCTAGGCTATCACTAACCTTATTCTGGCTACGATTTACATGAGTAATACAAACTTCACGAAGAGACCAAAGATATTTAATCTCCTTTATGATGGACGAGTAAATGGATCGGTCAACCTCCGAAGCTTGGATCATCTTCACCGCCACAATTGAGTCCATTTCCACGATCACCGGTAGCTCACTTCTCTGGATGGCAAAGGACAAACCTTCCATACAGGCACATAACTCAGCTTCTAGTGCCTCACGGCAAGAGAACAATTGCCTGCAAGAGGAAAAAATTATCGCTCCCTTATCATCACGTAGGACCATTCCAGCGCCAGGTGTTCCGTCGTCCGCAAAAGACCCATCAGTATTAAGCTTCACCCATCCGGACTTTGGCGCTGACCACTTAGTAACCTTTTTTTCCATTATCATATGTGGACTCCGTCTTTCATATGTAATGGTAGACTTGCTTTTGCGTGGATTAGTAGAGAGATCAATTTTAATACAACCAGAGAGTCCAAATAGCTTACCAAGAATCTCTTCGACGCTTCCATAGGTGGGGCTGGTTTATGGTGTACGACCTCATTGCGTATACACCATACCCTCCACATTGATAGCAATAACATAGATCTCTCAATCTCCTGTAGCGGTTCAAGTGCATGCAACAGCCACTCATCCCCGTTATTTTGCAGGGTAGATAAACATGGGAGAGGCCAAACTTCAGACATTGCATCCCATAAGATCCTCGCAAAGGAGCAGCGACAGAGAGCATGGTAGCAGTCCTCTGGTTCACTAGCACATACCGGACAAAGGTTATTTGTTTCAAGTCCACGCCTGTACTTGTTGCACCATGTCGGCAGCGAGTTTGTAGCAACCCGCCACGCAAAATTCTGGACCGTAGGAGGAACATCCGAAGACCATATGAGCTTCCAACAAGAGCGCCGACCGTTAGGTCGCGAGCTAGAGCCCGTTGCCGAACTCCTGTGAGCCTCTTCAAAACCAAATTGGTATGCACTCTTGACCGAAAAAACGCCAAACTTGCCCGGCCCCCAAGACAAGGTGTCGTCCTCATGCCTAGGAGACGCCCTTATTTTCAGTATCTCATTTACATCAGCCGGGAGGAAATACTCCTGCAACAGCCCAACATTCCATGAGCCATTATCATTAAGTAGATCAGACACGAAGCGGATTCTGCACCTTCCTTGTAAGGTGATGGGTTTATAGGAGAAGGGTCTTGGGATCCAATTATCGCGCCACACACGAATACTTCTGTCGTTCCCCACTCTCCAGATTAAGCCCTTTTTTAACAGATCAAGGCCATAGCTGATTGCTTGCCACGAAGAAGATGCATTGCCGGAGAAGAAAGTATCCTCTATGTTTCCATCCGGATAGTACCCGGCTTTGAGCACTTGTGCACACAGGCTATCAGGTTTTGAAATCAGTCTCCAAGCTTGTCGTGCTAATAAGGCTTGATTAAATATTCTGTAATCTCTAAACCCGACACCTCCTTTACTCTTTGGTTGTTGTAAATCCTCCCATGCACGCCAGTGTACTTTCCTCTTACCTTTTTCAGCACCCCAATAAAAGGCACGTACCATCCGTGGTAATTCATCACACATTGAGAATGGAATCTTGAAAACACCCATCATATATGTAGGAAGAGCAAGCGCAACAGATTTAATAAGAGTCTCCCTCCCCGGTTGGGCAAGGTGACCGTCTCCCCATTGGACCAAACGCTTGGTTAAACTCATCTGAAGGTTTTGGAATCTCCCTTTCGACATGCGACCCTCTGGAGTTGGAAGGCCAAGGTACTTCTCCTCAAACACTAAGCTAGTAACATGCACCCCCCTGACTTCCTCCTGAATATCTTCGGGGCAAGCAATACCAAAGAGGATGGAACACTTATCAAAATTAAGAGATTGTCCCGTTGCTACCCCGTATTGATCCAAAGCCAATTTAACTTTCTCAGCCTGGGCTCTGCTAGCCTCAAAGAAAAGCATGGTGTCATAAGCAAATAAGAGATGTGAGATACCCGGTGCTCTTCTACACACCTTGATCGGAGATATATCACCAGAAGACACATAATGCTTCAGAATAGCGGACAGACCATCTGCCACGAAAAGGAACAAGAAGGGGGATAGGGGATCGCCTTGCCGAAGACCACGCGACGGTGCAAATGAATATAAGAGGGTCCCATTAAGTTTGACAGAATATCTCACCGATGTGACACAAGACATTATCCAGTCCACCCATCGTTGAGAGAAACCCAACTTTTGCATCACTTACTTCAAGAACTTCCAATCCACCCTGTCGTAAGCCTTTGAGAGGTCCAACTTGTAGGCACATAAACTTTTTGTTGGATCCTTCTCTTGCTTAATATGGTGAATACACTCGAAGTCCACAAGAGCATTGTCTGTAATCATACGCCCTGGAATGAAGGCACTTTGCTCTGGAGAGATGATATCGTCAAGTAAAGGCCTCATACGGTTCACCAAGCACTTGGATATGACCTTGTATATAACATTACATAGGCTGATAGGTCTGTAATGAGACAAACTAGTAGGGTTAGGAATTTTTGGAATAAGAATAATAGAAGTAGAATTTACTCCTTCCGGCATAATTCCGGTGACAAAAAATTCCTTCACCGCTGCTATGACACTGGTTTTTAACACATCCCAGTTACGCTGAAAAAACCTCGCCGGTAGACCGTCAGGCCCTGGGGCCTTTAATGGCCCAATCTAAAAAAGAGCATCAGATATTTCCTTATCATCAAATGGGGCACAAAGGCGCACATTGTCCTGGGCTGATACCTTTGGTTCTAAGAGATCAATCACCCATGAAGCATCCAGCGATAGATCAGTGAAATTTTTTCCTAAAAATAATCATTCGCCAAGGCGGCCATCTCCTCAAAATTTGAGTGAACCACTCCAATACTATCAGTTAGTGCACGTATTTTATTCTTACGTGCTCGCCAAACAGCTTTACTTTGAAAGTATTTGGTGTTACAATCCCCTTCTTTTAGCCATGTGATTCTGGATCGTTGGAACCACATCATCTCCTCCTGATATATCAATTCATTCATCTTATCAGTAACGTTCCTTATATCTTGTATGTCAGCATTCATGCTCATAAGCTCCTCCAATTGAGTACGTGACTTGGCCAACTCCCTAGATATGTTACCAAATTTCTTATCGCCCCAAGAGCTGAGAGTTGCCAGAGTCTTCCTTAAGGCAGTTTGTAGCTTGTCCAGATTATCTACACTTCCAACCGAATTCCAAGCTTCCTTAATCACTTCTAGAAGTTCCACATCCCATTCCCAAAACACCTCGTACCGTCTTATTTTTGGTCCTCGCTGACCCACGTTTGGGGCGCCCTGGAGGGCCAGCGCCACATGATTAGAGCACGGTGAAACGACATGCTTGACGGTATAGAAAGGAAAAAAGATTGCGCCAGTCATTCGTTGCCGTGGCCCTATCAAGCATAACCTTAACATTAGCTGCCCCTGCGTGCATGTTGTCATATGTAAACGGGATACCTAAAAATCCAAGATCGACCAGACCGCACACTTCTAAAGCATCTCTGAAAGCTGCCATTTGCTGTTCCGGTCTTGGTGAAGCAGAAAGATGTTCGAAATCCCATAAGGCTTCATTAAAGTCACCAATGACTAATCACGGTCGATCATTCACACTTTTTAGACCTTGTAGCTTGGACCACATGAGATGACGATTCTCGACCCGCGATTCTCCATACACAAAAGTAACCCTCCATTGAGCTGCATCCGCGTGTTCTCTGACTAACACATCGATGTATCTGTCCTCCGTGCCCAGAATTTCTACCACATAAGATTCATGCCAAAAAAGCGCCAAACCACCACTCATACCATTACTGTCAACACCAACGAAACCCTTCAAACCAGTACGAGCTCGTATCCTCCTCGTCTTTGTTGCTTTTTGCCTTGTCTCGCAGAGGAAGATCAGCTTGGGGGAATGCGACTGGGAGATCGTCGCAATTTCACGAACTGTCCGGGCGTTCCCCCCCCCCTCCCCGGCAGTTCCAACTGATGAGATTCATTGATCCCGGCGGCACCCCTCGAGACGGCCCGCCGATGTCAGACTCACAAGAATCCAATTAGATGGAGAGTGGGACTGCAAAAATCTCGCTGATGAATCAGCCAATACCGAGAACCGATCGCCGCCGGAATGAGCGACGGGACAGAAAACCGATCGCTGCAACATGCAGCGCCGGGACAGAAAACCTTGGAGAAATCCCTAGGTAGCTTCTGATCCGATCAACAACACGTGCCTAGTGTGTATACCGCAGGAGAGCCATACACAACTAGCCAGTGGAAGAAGTCCTGATGTCGTGGAGACAAAACATGCAGGAGAAGATCAACACATGCGTCTGATCTAGCGTCGGACTTGTTACTGCATCCTGCTTGATATGTTCATCCGGTCCAGTCGATTGAGCAGACGGATTGATCTATCACGGCTTCAAGCAGCAAGGCGGCAGACCCCATAGTAGAGAGACAAAACCAGCGACGGCACCTCACGGCAGCACGCTGGGACAAGAAAAACCAGCCACGACACCTTCCGGCGCCGTCCTGGGATAGAGAACACTGGCCCCCGCGCCGCCGCCGGCGAGGCGGCCGGCGGCGGACCAGCGAAACCCTAAGTCGCCTGAGAGTCGCCCCTCAGGAGAGAAAACGCTTCAACTCAAGATCGGCCAAAAATATATCACTCAGTCACATGGCAGCTGATCTGAAATTTTAAGTTGGTAGTTTAGCCATAGCCCATAACTAGCCACAACCGAATATTTCCTGTTTTGAAGAAAAGATGGCAACAAACAAGTGACTTATCATTGAAGCAAATAAAGGGATAAAAAAAGTTGGTTTGCTTTCTCTCTCTGCCAGTAGAGGAGCACCATTTGTCCTGCGTCCCTAGTGAGACAACCCAGCTAGCCTTTCTTTTCGCGCTTTCTGTTTTTTTTGCATTGCAAGGACCTTGGTAGGGCAGTTTTAGCCCTGAGATTGAGATGCCACTTCTCTTTCCTGTCCTCGCCCCATCTCCATCTTTTTCGTGCGCTTTCTCTTTTTGTTTCATTAATCTGTCGATCTCTGACATGTTGAGGTGATCCACCACTACGGTGTGAGGGCGATGGGGGCACATGGTGTGGTGGCTCGGCTAAAAAGGGACTCAACAACCGAAAGGATGGGGCAAGTAGCAACTGATGGGTGATAGCAAGGGAAAATGAGACCTAGCCAAGGGCATCTTTGGGTCTTGAGTGGAAGTAAGAGCACGTACTCTTGTTACCAATTACCAAGGCAAGGGACATTGTTTGGGAACCGCCTACTTTCCAGTTTCTGAACTCACTATCCATAAGATGAAAACATCAAAACAGCATGAACTCCATATAAGATGATAACATACATAACTGGCAGTCATTTCCTTCAGGCTGCGAGAGTGTGTGCCTGCACCATTCTCCATCCGGTCCTATCAGAGAGAGGCTCTCGAGTCTGGACGAGAAGTTTGGCGATCGAGTACAGTGCGTAGCAGACTAGCGGCTAGCAGCACAGCAAGGGCATCTCCAGCCGCGCCCCCAGAAAGGCCTCCCCAGGCGTATTTTCGCGCCGGCGCTGAAAAAACGGGCCAGTCGCGCCCCCAGGAGTCCGATTTTCGCCGGCTTGGGCCGAAAACAGCGTCGGCGGACCCAGCCCGAACCTGGCGCGCTGGGGAGCCGTTGGGGGCTCCGACGCTAGGGAAAAGCACGCCTGGCCCACACCGACAGGGGAAAAGTCAAGGTTTTCTTCCCCCGACTCGCCTCGCACCCCCCGCGCCCTCGGCCACCACTAGCTATATCCCGACGACGGCCGCCGGCCTACTCCGCTAGATAGCCATTCCCCGCCGGAAAATAGCAGCGCTTCGCCGCGGCAGCCCCTCCCGCAGCAGCTGGGCGTTTCGGGCCGTCGTTTGCAGCCGCGGAGGCGCGGTTTAACGGCGCGTAAACACCCACCGAGCGCAAGGTGTTCGGCGTTTTGACTGTCTCGGCGATGGACTCAGATGAGGAGGAAGAGCTCGCCGCGCTGCTGGAGGAGGAAGCCGCGGCCGACGTCCAGGAAGAAGAGCATCTGATGGTGCTCGCCGCCCTCGCCCAGCTGCTGGCGAGCAATGAAAAGCCACGTCGAGGTGGCTCGGCGCCGGGGCGGGTGAAAGCAAAGAACCGGCATCGTCTGCAAGGCTACTGCATGCTCTACTCCGACTACTTCGCCGATGCTCCACTTCACGGCGAGAGAACATTTCGGCGCCGTTATCGGATGAGCCGAAAGCTCTTCCTCAGGATTGTGAATTCCATCCGGGAGTTCGACAACTACTTCAAGTGCAAGATGGATTGCACTGGCGCTCTTGGATTCACCTCCATACAGAAGTGCACGACAACGATGAGGATGCTTGCATATGGAGCTCTCAGTGATTCACTCGACGACTATGGGCGCATGGTCGAGTCCACCAGCATAGAGTGTTTCTACAAGTTCTGTCGGGCAGTGGTGGCAGTGTTTGGGCCACAATACTTGAGAACACCCAATGCGGAAGACACTGCTCGGATCCTAGCCCAGAATGCAGCAAGAGGATTTCCTGGGATGCTTGGAAGCATCGACTGCATGCATTGGCAATGGAAGAACTGCCCATTTGGTTGGCAGGGGATGTACAAAGGCGCCAAAGGCGGTTGCAGTGTGGTGCTTGAGGCGGTAGCCACACAGGACCTCTGGATTTGGCACTCCTTCTTTGGTATGCCAGGAACTCACAATGACATCAACGTGTTGCAGTGCTCTCCTGTTTTTGCCAAGCTCGTTGAGGGCCATTCTCCTCCGGTGAACTTCGAGATCAATGGGTACCAATACAACAAGGGGTACTATCTAGCTGACGGCATCTATCCGAGATGGTCGACATTTGTGAAGACGATTTCAAACCCTGTGGCAGGAGGCAAGAACGCCTGGTTTGCGAAGCTTCAGGAGGCTTGCAGGAAGGTTGTCGAGCGGGCATTTGGTGTGCTCCAATCTCGATTCGCTGTTGTTCGGCACCCCGCTCAGACCTGGTCGAAAGATCAAATGTGGGAGATCATGACTTGTTGTGTCATCTTGCACAACATGATCATCGAGAGCGAGCAAGAAGACCCAGTGTTTGACACTGAACCATACTACAGGCAGGGTCCTCTAGCCGAAGTTGATCACCAGCTACCGGCAACTTGGACTACGTATCTCAGTATGCGTCAGGAGATCCGAGACCCACAGGTGCATCATCAACTGCAGAAAGATCTGATTGAGCACCTATGGAGGCTCAAGGGGGACGCCGCGTGATGAAATACGAGTTTTTATTTGTTGAACTATATAATTTGTATTGAACTATTTGTTGTTGTAGTATTTTCTTGAAGTATTTGATTTTTCTGTGATGAAATATGTGATAAGGAATAATTGTGTTGATAATTGAACGCCAAGACACGGCGAAACCACGCCGAATATGGGCCTATTCTCGCCCATATGGACCGTTTATTCGCCGAAATTGGGCTGCAAAGTGGGCCAATTTCGACGCCTGGGGACGACGACTGGGCGGAAAACCGCCCCAGCGCCGAGTGTATCGCCGGCTCGCCCCCAAGGAACGATTTGTATGCATCCTGGGGGGCCAACGGCTGAAGATGCCCTAAGGCACCAGCAAATGTCCCGCGCTAACCTACTTGGTCTCCTCGTCGTGTTATGTCCAAGAAGAATATCACCCGCGCTGGCAAGCCGATCGGTGGGCCACATGCAGAGGGCGATCGGTGGACAGTGGGCGAGGTAGAGCCATCGCTGGGTACGTCCACTATCTATCCACCACCACTAGCTAGCCCGGTCCATGCAGCATGCATACCCGCATCGATGCATTGCATGCATGGGAAGGTATCTAGTCTAGAAGTAAACGCTCGCTCCTCGGAGATGACAGGCGGGGCCCCGGAGCTAGGAGGGCCCCTGGGTGGTACGCACGCCACGTGTATCCCATATCGTTTTGTCCCGTTGTAGCCCAGACGGGACAAACCCGGTCCAAGGCTGCATGCAAAGTGCAAACGCAATAAGGTAACGCACAAACGATCATGGCAGGATATATGGCAGCAGTGGGTGTACAGCGTACCGTCTTGTTGCCGTTGGCGGTTCTTAGCTTTGCGATATACGACGTGTACCACATGCGTCTTTTGAGTCAAGGGCCAAATCATTGTATCGGCACCATGCCTTGCTAGTTTTTTCTTTTTTCTTTTTGAAGCTATATGCCTTGCTAGTATTTGGAACCTCGAATCACAGAGGCCACTAACTGGATTATGATCGGCAATAATACAAGCGTTTCATCACACCTTCCCATGGACCATGTGTTGTCTTCTTTCTGCCACTCTCGATCGACCTGTTTCCTACGACGCGCATAGCAGGCCCTGATGGTGGGCGCAACGCGAAGGGCAACATTGCTCATTCCTCAATTAACTATCGACCGCTTATTACTGTCATGCTGTGCTGTGCGGACCGGCCGTTTGTTGATCACTGTGGTACTGTCTGTGTTGCAATCGCATGGCACCACTGCGGCTCCCCTCCCCATCGCCGAGTGATCCCTGACCACGACCGTCGACCGCCACGAAACTGCGTGCGGTTCATGTAGTTCTCTCAAGCCAGCAAGCTTGACCCGCCGGAACCAGTGGTGTAAGAGCATCTCCAGCCGTTCGCCCCCTAGGGCGTCAAAAAAAAAGCGGTCTGGGGGTGCGCCGGTGATAAACTCGGCGCTGGGGCGGTTCGGCACCTAGCCGTCGTCCTCAGGTCGCCCCCAGGCACCGAATTCAGCCCAGCTTTCAGTCCAAATATGTCCAAAAAATGGCCTGATAACTGCGTGAATAGATCGATTTTCGACGCGGTTCGGCGGGTTTCGGCGTGAATTTTCACATACAAATAGAAATCAATTAGTTCATCACATAGTTCGGCGTGTTTTATCACATAAATCAAATAGTTCAATACAAATTATATAGTTTAACAAAAAAAAACTCAAGTTTCATCACATGTCATTCCCGGCCTCGCCCTTGAGCCTCCATAGGTGCTCCACCAGATCGTATTGCAGTTCTTGATGCACCTGTGGGTCTCGAATCTCCTGATGCATATTGAGGTAGTCAGTCCAGTTTGCCGGTATCTGGTGATCAACTTGTGCAAGAGGACCCTGCACGTAATATGGTTCAGTGTCAAACACTGGCTCTTCCTGCTCGCTCTCAATGATCATGCTGTGCAAGATGACACAACAAGTCATGATCTCCCATATTTGATCTTTCGACCAGGTCTGAGCGGGGTACCGGACAACAACAAATCGAGATTGGAGCACACCAAATGCCCGCTCGACATCCTTCCTGCAAGCCTCCTGAATCTTCGCAAACCAGGCGTTCTTGCCTCCTGGCACAGGGTTTGAGATGGTCTTCACAAATGTCGACCATCTCGGATAGATGCCATCAGCTAGATAGTACCCCTTGTTGCACTGCCGTACATTGACCTCAAAGTTCACCGGAGGAGAATGACCTTCAACAAGCTTGGCAAAGACCAGATAGCACTGCAGGACGTTGATGTCATTGTGAGTTCTTGGCATCCCAAAGAAAGAGTGCCAAATCCAGAGGTCCTGTGTGGCTACTGCCTCAAGCACCACACTGCAACCGCTTTTGGCGCCTTTGTACAACCCCTGCCAAGCAAATGGGCAGTTCTTCCATTTCCAATGCATGCAGTCGATGCTTCCAAGCATCCTAGGAAATCCTCTTGCTTCATTTCGTGCTAGGATCCGAGCATTGTCTTCCGCATTGGGATGCTCCTGCTCCTGCTCCTGGACGTCCGCTTTGGCTTCCTCATCTAGCAACGCCGCGAGCGCCTCCTCATATTCGGAGTCCATCATCGGGTCGGGCAATTCACCGAACACCTTGTGGGCGAGGTGGGCGCAAGCCCGCCGGCGTACAACCCTGTGCGCGGCCGGAGCGCTGGAAAGGTGCCCGGGGCGGCGGCGAAGAGGTTGCCTCGGCTAAACCACTTCTTTTTCCTGGCGGGAGATGGTCTACCTAGCTGCGGCGGGTGGTGGTCGGCGCTGGGATCGGCAGGGTGGTGGCCGAGCGCGGGGGGTAGAGGCGAATCTGGGCGGACGGCTTGACTTTTCGCCTGTCAATGCGGGCCCAGAAACGCTTTTCCCTTGCGCCGGAGCCCCCAAGCGCCCCCAGTGTGCCGGGTTCGGCCTGCGAGCGCCGGACGCAAAAACGGGTCAAGCCGGCAAAATTCGGCGTCCTGGAGTCGCGACTGAACTGTTTTCTGGCGTCGGCGCAAATAAATCGTCGGGGAAGGCCGTCCTGAGGGCGTGGCTGGAGATGCTCTAATTTCTCGGCGAATCAAATCTCGCGAGCGCATCGTGCAAACGGCCGGAAATCGGAGCTATCATGCAAGATGCATGTACTGGCCATCTAGTCATCTCACCGGCTGGCCGAGAATCTCTAAGCAGTAGCCACGTAGCTAGCTCGCCTTTTCTTTTATGTTTACCACCATCGAACAGGAAAAATCTACACTAAGGCCTAGTTTGGCAGCAATGTTTTTCTAAAACCGTGGTAATTCAAAACCTCAGTTTTTCAACATGAGGGCAATGAATACCTCTGTTTGTCAAAAGTGTTGTTTTCCTCTGTTTTGTCCACCGATCCGTTTGGCTAGCCTTGTTTTACCGTAATTTTGACTAACTGCACCTAACTCAGCTACACTTAAGGGGCTGATCAGCGTGTAAAAACGGTCGGTCGCATCAATCTGCAGTCTGAGTAGCAGCGGCTAGACGTGGTCGTGCACGTTTGGCGCTTGCTTCCCCTGCCTGCCTGCCTGCCTGCCTGCCTGAATCCCACGGCTCGATCGCTTTGCCTGCCGGAATCCAATCCCGTGGTAACTCGCACATGCGGACGACAGAGGGCACGAAGCGAGGAGTGCATGCAATTACAATGCATCAAAGCCGTCGCTTCAAAATTCTGCGCGCGCATGCATGTATACATGGCATGCATGCATGTGCCGTGTGTGTGATCGAGTGTGATTCCCGTATCGATCGGATGGAGAGAGAATCTACGACAACGTACGTACTCCTCATCGGGTCTCCGATCGCCGTCGCGACGGACGGACGAACTGACGGAGACATAGATATCACAAAAGATGCGTACTACGTGCCCAGCCCCTCCCTGCACTCTCTAGTGCGGCACGTGCGTACGTAGCTGCCACGCCGCTCACGCGATCGAGTACGTACTACGTACAAGCGCGCGCGGGGGCGGTGAATGATCCGTGGAGAGGGACGATGATCAGAGCCTGAGCCACCCTCCGTTTATTTTTCACCACATGACATATGGGGTAGTACTGCAGTACATTTTCAGAGGGATGGATGGGTGGGGAGGAGGAGGAGGGAGGAAAAGTTAAAGCGAACAAAAAGACGATACGCTTTACACGGCTGCCTGTCTCTTTCTTTCTCTGAGGACGAGTGAGGACAAATGGGTGAGCAGGGCGGGACAGTCAAGAGCTACTCCTACTGCTAGCTTAGCTCAGGGTGAAAGCACTCCGGCCAGTCACCTACCATGCTGCCAAAGCTTCACCAATGGGCAATGCCATTAATGCATGGCCGAGACCGTGTAAGATGCTTTACTTACTTTAGCCCTACACTCGGTCAAACCAAGCTACGTTGTAGTAGAAGAGCGTCTCCGCATTGGAGATGAACACACTGTTCAAATACCAATCCACTTCAAGAAAAGAAAACCAACTACTTGCGTTTGATCGACTACAACAGTCTCCTGTAGTACTAGCCATTAGGCACCCACAATGCATGCCCCGGACGACAGTTTGCCACGGCGCGGTACAGTGCCTGCAGCGTCACTGCGGGCGATCGAGGATAGAAAACGGGGTTAAAACCGCACTGAACCAATGTTACAGCGAAGCCAGGCGGCGCAGCGCGCAGCCGGCGGCCCACGCGGCGGAGCAGCACGCAGGCAGGGTCGGCGCGCTGCCCCCACGGCCCGCCTGTGTCGCCGTACGTGCGTGCATCTCGATCGGTCCGCGCGCGGCAGCGAGGGAGGCAGCGGTACGTCCGCCGGGCCGTCCCGTGCGGTGCGTGCCTAGGGGTGGCAAGAAGCGCGTTGGGAATTGGAGCGGCCAGCGTGCCGGCCGTCGCTAGCCCTGCCCGAATGTCTCGCTGCGCCGATCATCCCATGTTGGGTTCGCGCTCGCTCGCTCGCTGCCAGGTCGCGCCCGGGGGCTGCTCCCGTACGGGCTCTGCCTCGGCCCTCGGGACTGCGCAGCTGACAGGTACGGCCAGCATGCGGCACAGAAACGAGATTAGACCGCAGATAAGCCGTGCTAATCTAAGCGGGAAAGATAAGCAGAGCCAACGGGGTACACGTGCTTTATACCGTTCTTCTTGCAGGATGACCTCACCATCGTCAAACAGTTTTTTTCAACGACTAGCCCTTTTTTTTTTTTGCGAATATCAACGACTAGCCCATGGAGTTATAGTTTTATGGAAGAAAATCTCTAAGAACCACCGCCCCTCAGGGCTCGAACGCTGGTGACCTAGTGTGCTCCTTGCATGCCTAGCCAACAGGGTGCCGTGTTCTCTGTCACACAATTTCCATGTTCAAGCAGTGCAATCATGACAAGCAGTCAATGGGTAGTTTTTTAGGCGCACTCAGTGTTACACCATGGCGCCGTCTCAATGTAATATAGAATTAACAATCGGACAGGATAAAACCCTCTCAACATGCAATAGGATGCATAGATAATTAAATCTTGTGTTATCATCATATACTCAAATAATCCATTACAAGTGGGATATGCAGGCTGCCCCGCCACGCGCACAAACTCCCTACAGCCACTCGTGCTCGTAATTTGCTCTCATAAACTGTGCCACACCCGCACGAACACGCACAAACTCCCTCTCCACACCTCACAAATCTCCCCTCGATTGCCACTACCAAACCCCACTCTTAGAGTACGAAGATAGGATGACGCAACTTTGCGTGTTCGTGCCAGACTTTTGCGCGGCGGTGCCGGTGCCTCGACACGGCCACGTTCGCCGACGAGGACTGCGGGTGGAGCTCCTCGACGACGAGGGAGTGGTGGTAGACGCATGCAGTGGAGAAGGCGTTGCGGCGTGGCGGGTGGGCCAGGAGGTGGTGTTTCCGTGCCACGTCGCAGAAATTGCGGCGGCTGACCGGTGGGGCGCGGCGGGGGTGCGTTTCGAGGTGAGTAATGGCGAGCGGGGGGGGGTCAGGAGAGGGGATAATAGACCGACGCCTCGGCTCTCTCCCTCTCCACACCTCACAAATCTCGCCTGTGAGAATCCACGCCCTGCGCCGCTGCGACAGCTAGGGCTCGATGACGACGAGGGAGCAGCAGATGTGGGCGCTGTCCGACGGCGACAAGATCCTGATAGGGCGGCTGAAGGAGATCGATCGATGGTTCCCGACGGCGAAGGCGCTCAACCATGCGTCGGAGGTGGTGCGGGACAAGCTGCGCGGGGAGGAGATCCTCAGATGCTTCCCCAACTACGACCGCCAGCCGGCGATGAGGGTGCTCCTGTGGGCGATGCTAGAGGCGGAGTCGCTGGTCCCGGAGCAGAGGGAGAAATGGAAGGTGTTCCGCTCCTTCCGCTTCCGCCTGATCCAGCCATGGCCGCCGCCCCCGCATCAGGGCCCCCCGCAGGAGGTGGTGGTGGGGATCCCTGCCCCTGGATCCAGGAAGCGACGGTGCCGCAGCGGCGAAGGGCCAGGGTTTCGACCCCAACCTCACTCCCTCGCCGCTCGCCGCGGTTCCAGAGGCGTTCGCCTCGCCTTCTCGCTCTCTCCCGCCGCCAGTAGGGTGCTCGCCGGTCGGTAATCGCTTCTGGTTGCTGGCCGGTGAGGACTCCGAAGAGGAGGGGGAGGGGGAGGCCCTCATCTCCGATTCAGGTATGTTGAAAGCTGTGAAATACTTAGCGTCTACTACTTCGATTGAAGTAGATGATGCTAGTGGTGGTAATTTGATTGGGAAATTTAAGCCGAGTAACAGATATAGGATTAGGGGGGGATCGAAATCGCGAAGAAATCAGGATTCTGGGTTGGTTTCTGGCGCAGACTTATATTCAGAGCGGGGGATTTTTTTGGATAATGATACTAATAGAAAACTGAGCAACATGACTCATGGGAATGGGATAGATGCAGAAATTGTTCGAATCCATATGAAAAAAGAAAATGTTCATCCCATAATCCCTGTATTTGGGGAAGAGGATGTAGATTTTGGGGAAATTGAGTTGCAGAGTACCCCTATTGCGAGATGCTTAGGTGTGAAAGGGGGAGGTTTGGAGGAATCGTGTGGAAAAAATTCTCTGAGACCCCTGATGCTTTTTGGGGGCTCAGTTGGAAAGGATTTAAACACTGATGTGGAGGTGGGCCTGAGATGGTGGAGGCCTAGTGAGATGGAGCCCGGCCCAACCCAACAAAAGGACGGAGGTGTGGGGGATATAAAAAAGGGAGTGGAGGGAGCTGAGGAGAAACATCCCTTAGGGTTTCCTCCTCCCCCCCCTCGCCGCCACACAAAAAAACCATGTCAGGAAATTTTGGTAGAGGTTTTGGGGCTCAGAGATTCAATAGAGGGGGATGGAATGGCAATTTGGGAGGAAGATTCAACAATACTGAGAAGATGGGGAGATGGAATGGAGGGAGACATGCCTTCCCAGGAGGATCTGGGAGTTTTGGGAGAGGGGGGAATCGTTCTGGGAATGTGAAGGATATGAGCAGAGATGCAGAGATTGAAGAACCCAGAGCTGAGGGGAGCGAGGAGAATCTGGTGTGGCAAGCTAAGGCAGGAGGGAAAGATGCAGGGGGGAGATACCAAGGATGACTTGTGGTGAAAAGGAAGGTACTGTAATGGAAAAAGAGAGGAGCAACAACCAGACTTCTCAGGCAGATCAGCAGCAGCAACAATTGATGTTGACTTCGCTACTCTCATAGCTGGTTCAGGGGATGCAGGGTAGTGAGAAGGCCCAGATGGAAGGAATGGCTGGAAATCGAATTGGTAACATGCTTGGAAGAGAAAGTCACAGAAAAGAAGAGGGAGCCCCTGATGGGCAACAGAGAGTTGACAAGATGGTGGAGCAGGGAGCTGGCTTGGATTTGAAGAAACAAGGGGGGTAAAAGTGGTTGGCAGCATGGGTATGAAGAAAACAAGAGAAATTTTGATATATATAACAAACAGGTGTGTGGTAAATGCAAAGACCCCAGACACACCACCAAGGATTGTAGGATGGGACACTGCTTGATCTGTGGCAGAGAGAATCATATTACAGGGGAGTGCAACTTGCTGAAACAGGTGAAACCAGTCCCAAAATATCTAGGGTATGCAGCTAAAGGGTTGGGAATTCTTCTGGTTTAGAGCTATAAAGATGTCCTGATAGCAGAACATACCAATCCTTTGGGTGTGGTGATCATAAGAGAAGGAAGCATTAATGAGACTGAACTTGTGAAAGCTATGGAGGAAATGTTTGACTGGGGCTGGCAATGGAGAGTAAGGGAATTTGGAAAGAATGGATACATGATGAGATTTCCCAATAAAGCAAAGTTGGTGGAGCTAGCCAAGTTTAATGACTTTAAACTGCTGGGGACAGGGGTGGTGATCAAGGTTCAACCCTGGTCCCTTGATCATCAAGCTGTTGGGAAGATGCACACCATTTGGGTCAGGCTTGGCCAAAGTCCCAGATTGTTTCAGACATTTTTTGGGTGTTTGTGAGGTGGCTGCTGCAGTTGGACCTGTCCTGGAGATTGATATGGATACTATAAATGAGGAGAAAATTAGAGCAAAGTGTGGGATCAGAGATGTGGAGAAATTGCCAACTCAAGTGGAAATCACTTCCCCTGATCTTCTCATGTTTAGAATTGGGGTGGAAGCTGAGAAGGTGGTGGAGATTGGTTGGTACAAAGATGAGAAGAGGAAAAATGATGGCAGTAATCTCTCAGAAGGGGGGGGGAGGAAGAGATTGACAACAGGAAGATGACTAGAATGGGGGACAATGAACATAGAGGGGTCTCCTTTGGATGCTTATCCCTGAAACAAAGTGAGAAGGTTGATATAAAAATTGAAGGAATGAAAGCTCAAATGGAAGAAACCATGATGCAGTGGCAAAAAGAGATGGCTGTGGAGAGAGGAAAATGGCAAAAGGAGAGTGAAATCATGTTCAGTAAAATCAAAACCTTGGAGGAAGACAAGATTAGAAACAATGCTCTATGGGCTAAAAATGAAAACAGAATCAGAGAATTAGAAAAAATTCAGACAGAGTTGCAGGAGATTAGTAGAAAACAACTTGAAGAAATCCAGAAGTTGGCACAAGAGGCTGCTAATAGAGAGGAGTATGAAATGGAGTCAGCTAATATGGACCTTGAAGATTATGAGAAAGAGACTCAACAGAAAAAGGAAGATACTGAGTCTGGGAAATATAATGAGCCCACTGATTATAATGCTAGCCAAGAATCTATTGGGACCTTGGGGGAGAAAATGGCTGAAATACATGGAAGTGAGATCCTGGATAAAGAGAGGGAGGAGAAAGATGTTGAAATCAAGAGAAGCATGAGAAACAAAGGAAAAGAAGACAAGAAAATTGAGGATATGGCTAAAAGTAGAGCTGAGGAGAGAGACAATTATTGTAAGAATTCTGAACTAGCTTTTGATGATGCCTCCTTATTACATATTAGTGCTCTAGTTGGGATTGATCTAGGATGTTCCATAGAGATGATTGATAAAAATACTGAGATTATTAACAAGATGGAAGTAGCTAGAAGGGAGTTATACTTTCAGAATATTAAAAGAGAAAAAGTGGTAAATCAGGGGGGATGTGAAGAGGATGATAAATCCGAAAAGGATGTCCCAGTATATATTAATACTGGAGACATAACCCTTGAGGAATTATGTTCAGATTATGAACATTCTGATGTGGATATTGAGGAACAACAGATGAAAAAACTAAGGGGAATGTTCTCTGGGGGAAAAAGTGGTAGGAAACGCTCACTAGCGCTTGACTGTGTGAAGCAATCGCTTGGGGTTGGAGTCCTTCGAAGAAGGAAAAAAGAGAAGAAGTCTAATTGAGAATCTTCTCTATATTTGCTGTGGATATAGATTTTTGGTCCTTTTGTGGTCAAATATAAAATAATGAGGGGGGTTTTCTGGAATGTAAGAGGTATAGGACAAGACCATAAGAAAAGATATATTAGGGAGATGATTATGGATCAGAAGCTAGACTTTATTGGACTCTCTGAGACCATAAAGCAAGACTTTACAAAAAATGAGTTGCATGGTTTGTGTGGAGGGAGGAATTTTCAATGGAGCTGGAATCCACCCAGAGGCATGTCAGGGGGAATCCTGGTGGGGGTTAACAAAGATGTGTTTGATATAGAAAATATTGAAAAAGGACAATATTTCTTGAGAATGTTAATATTTGATAAAAATATCAAAATGCACTGGAATCTGGTTACTGTGTATGGGGATGCACAGAAGGAAGGAAAAGCAAGCTTCCTTGCTGAATTGGCAAGATTATATCATGATAATCCTCTGCATTGCTTGGTTGGGGGAGATTTCAACATTATCAAAAGTGGAAAAGAGAAGAACAAACCTATGCTTAACGAGCAATGGTCCTTCATGTTCAATGCCATTATTGAACAAGCGGGACTTAGGGAATTACCATTGAATGGGAGAAAATACACTTGGGGTAATAATCAGGAGAACCCTACTTTCGAAAAACTAGATAGAGTGTTGATGTGCCCTGCTTGGGAGGAGAAATACCCACTCACCGTATTGCAAGCATTTGCTAGAGAAATCTCTGATCACACTCCTCTGTTCCTGGACACAGGGGAAACTCATACTCACAAATATATTTTTAGATATGAAAATGCTTGGTTGCTGAGAGAAGGTTTTACAGAGCTGATATATAACACCTGGAATGAGAGATACTTTGGGGATGTTTGGATAGATGGCAATCAAGGTTGAGGAAATTGAGGCAAAAAGCTAAAGGATGGAATAGGAATATTGATGCTTGGTACAGAAAAATAAAAATGGAAATAATAAAGGAGCTTGATGATTTAGATAAGAGAGCTGAGGTCATGGGTTTAAATGCGGTGGATAGAAGTGAGCAGAAAGAGCTTAGAGCCCAATTAAAAAGAGTAATGATACAAGAGGAGATGAAATGGTTGCAAAGATATAAAGATTCGGAGATTAAGGATGGAGATAGAAATACTAGATATTATCATGCTAAGGTGAATGGGAGAAGAAGAAAAACAAAATTGTTTCCCTTGAACAGGAGGAAGGGATTATAGAAGGGGATGAGAGGTTGATGGAATATATCACCAAATTCTACAAAGAATTATTTGGACATCCTGAAGAATCTAGTATCTCACTGAGGGAGATGGAGATGGATAAGATCAATGAACAAGAAAGAGAGGAACTCTTGACATCTTTCTCCTTAAATGAAATTCATCAAGTGGTGTTTGGGATGCAAAGAAATAAAAGTCCTGGCCATGATGGATTCCCTGCAGACTTTTACCAAGATTTTTGGGAAGTGGTCAAGGGGGATCCAAAAAATCTAGTGGATGGTTTTGCTAAAGGAGAAATTAATATTGCTAGACTCAACTATGGCATAATTACCTTAATCCCAAAAACTAATGATGCTAAACAAATTCAGAAGTTTAGGCCCATTTGCCTGCTGAATGTTAGTTTTAAAATCATCACTAAGATTCTGATGAACATGCTGGCTAAGTGTGTGGCCCCTGTGATTTCTAAAACCCAAACTGCCTTTATCAAGGGCAGATATATTATGGAAGGGGTTGTGATTTTGCATGAGGCAATGAATTCCTTTCATAAAAATAAGGAAGATGCCCTGGTTTTTAAAGTGGATTTTGAGAAGGCATATGACAAAATTAAGTGGCCCTTTGTTATACAGATGTTAAAAATGAAGGGGTTTCCTGACAAATGGTGTGATTGGGTGATGGAAACTATGAGAGGGGGACATGTTGGGATTAAAGTGAATGATGAAATTGGCCCATATTTCAAAACCTTTAAAGGATTGAGGCAAGGAGATACCATGTCACCTTTGCTCTTTGACATTGCTGCTGATGCCCTAGCCTTCATAATGAGTAATGCCTTGAAACATGACCTGGTTAAAGGAGTGTTAAACAGTGATAGGGGGAAGGGGATTAATATGTTACAATATGCTGATGATACCATATTCTTGATAAAGGATGAGATAGAAAGTGTGAAGAATCTTAAACTCATACTAGGAGCTTTTGAGCAAATGTCTGGGCTTAAGATAAACTTTCACAAAAGTGAATTGTTGTTGTTTGGCAAAGCCAGAGAAAAACAAATGATTTACCAAGAAATACTAACATGTAAGATGGGAGATTTGCCCATAAAATACCTGGGGATGCCTGTATCTGAAAATAGAATCAGGAATTCTCATGGGATTGTGTAACTGATAAAATTGAAAAAAGATGTGGGTGCTGGCAGGGGAAGTTGCTGGGCTCCATTGCAGGGAGAATAACCTTGGTGCAAGCCTGCCTGACTAATATTCCTTTGTTTATGATGTCCTTTTATGCTGTACCTAAGGGGATTATAAAGAAAGCTGATTTCTTCAGATCCAGGTTGGTATGGCAAGATGATGAGAATGTCAAAAAATACCATCTAGTGAATTGGAAAGATTGTTGCCTTCCTAAAGAAATGGGGGGATTGGGGATACTAAATCTGGAAATTATGAATATTGCGCTTTTGGCCAAATGGTTTTGGAAAATGGAAAACGAAAAGGGTCTGTGGCAGGATATTTTGGGAGACAAATATAGAAAGGGGGGATGCTTGGCTTTAATATGTAAAAAGCCAGGGGATTCACAATTCTGGGCTAGCCTGCTAAAAATCAAAGAAATCTTTTACAAATTTGTTAAGAAAAAAGTGGGGGATGGAAGAAATACTAGATTTTGGGAAGACACATGGGTTGATGATAAACCTTTGAGGGAGGCCTACCCTAGACTGTATGATATATCCTTTGACCATAACATTACTGTGGAGGAGGCCATACAGAAAGGTTGGCATGAATTTAGATTTAGAAGAACCCTACATGGAGAGACTGTAGAGCTTTGGAACAGTCTCAAAAAAAGATGTGAGGAAATTCAAATGCTGGGAGGGGAGGATAAAATCCTCTGGACCCTCTCCGTGGATCATAAATTTTCCGTGGGATCCTTGTATAGGAAATTGGTAGCTTCTGGGTTGAAATTCCCACAGAAATACTTATGGAAGATTAAAGTGCCTACTAAACTGAAAGTGTTCCTATGGTTGATTAATAAAAAAGCATATTAACTTAGAGATGTACTGCTTAAAAAAGGATGGAAGGGCGAGAAAAGATGTGTCTTGTGTGGGAAAGATGAATCAATTGATCATCTATTCTTCTCTTGCTCGGTTGCTTCTTTGTTGTGGAGTTTGGTTAGATGTGTGTGTGGTTTTAAAACTGTGCCGTCTAGTGTGAAAGACTGTTTTGGAGACTGGATTAGGAAATTTAACAAAGATGATAAGCAATTGGTGCTGGTGGGGATTTCAGCCCTGCTTTGGTCAATTTGGAAAAGTAGAAATGCAACTATCTTTGAGAATAAAAGGATAAATGATCCTTTATATGTTGTCAAGCTAATGTGCAGGTGGTTAATTGACTGATCTATTATGCAGATAAAGGAGCCACCAAGAAAAGCGTTGGAGCTGGGAGCAAGGGTGCTAGAGCAGGCAGCAAATGAAGTGTTCACAGCCAAGCAGGGATGGAGGATCAATGTGGCTAGATTGAAATGAATGAATGAAGAAAGTCTCTCCTGCGGTGGTGAACCTGATGTTTGGTGCTCCTGTAGAATAGATCTTTGGCTCCTTTTTTGCTGCTTTTGCTTCTGCGTTGATGTAATGACCCTTTGTTGGTCGATGGGGGTGCTGTTTGATCCTTGTTGAACCCGGTTGGACCTCTTCGTTTTCGTTTTCTTTTGAACTCTTTTGTAGAACTTGGTGGTTTTCGGTAATGAAAATCGGAAGGGGCAAGCCCTTCTTTGATAAAAAAAAAGTGGGATATGCAATCCCAAATATCAACCATAATGAAAATATACAATACACTGTGATATAGTTGTGGCTAAACATTTAACAATGGGAATGTCCTTCTATAACTACGCCAAATGGAGAAACACACCCAAACATGGAGTGTTTAAGAGATTTTTCCTATTTCTTGGCCACCTAAAATTTTGTTGGCAGAAAACATCAGCTATTTTTTTTTGAAGAGAAAGAAGCAAGCCCACATACGATATAACTAACCGTCTGATACATAACGTCACTCGACTCTTCTAAAGCATCCAACCATGTCCATCGTGATAAGCTTCACACACACAACATTCGATAGTAGCCTTGCCCGTATGTGCATTTTTTTTGCAACTCTCTCTTCGGCTTTCCCCCCAATATTCTAACCTGCAACACATAAAAGTAAATCAAGTCAGTAGGCTCATTAGGATGAACACCTTGAAAACAAGATAAACTCCTTGTTTACCATATAGACTGAAACATAGCACCCACTCCTACATGAATCATTACCCGTTCTCTAAAAGGGGACTAATACTCCCAAACATTTGAGGTGACGCATAGACTGTGGTACCAACACATGATTCAATGCTACATAAACTACACTCCACGCATATTTATAAAAAAACAATTAAACTATTCTTGTAATGAGCAACAACATGAAGGGGGGGGGGGGGGGGGGTATGCAACATCGTTGATTAAGTATATGGTCACATTTAATAATTTGGTCCAATCAAGACTCATCAGTGAGAGCGCGTAGTCCTGATACAGCAGGGGCGTGTTGGTGGTAAATCCATCGGCACAAAGCTGTTTTTTTTCTCATCCCAACGCGCGGAAGAAATTTCCCTCAAACCCGATTGTATGTATGGATCACCTCAAACCCGCGTGTATAAGACTTTTTTGCAGTTCATTTGAGAAGAACTATGCCTCATCTAAATGACACTAGCATGAAAAAATAGAAGAGAAAAATCAGCATGAATCTTGGGGCAAAATCAACTGACACAAGGATTAGATAAGACTTTGTTAATTATCTTCTAGATGAGGATTAGCAAATCCGAATATTTTCAATCTTGCTATACTCGCTACGCCTAGTAAGTGGGACATCTTAAAAATTATCACAAGTAAAAAGGTTGTCAAATGCTCGGTAGTACTGCATTTCAGACTTACCCGTGGGTGACATAACCCAAATTTCGGAGTGGCAAAACCGCAATAATGATCCTGTTGGGAGGGTAATTGTGAGACTATTCACCATTTCTTTCCGTGCCCTGACAATTCAACTTTGTACAACTGCCCCACAACTTTGTGGTCCTCCGTGTAGGAGTAGCATAAAAAAGAGGCGATAGGGGCTGGATCATTCTTGTCTGTCTCCGTTGCATTAAGTTGGCTCCCCCCTCCTACGGTTTAGGCCCATCCCATCACAAAAGTCTGGTGTGCTACCACCGACCTAGCCAAAAGCAAAGCCAGCCCAACGTGCAGCCGCTACAAGAGCAAGATCATCATTGCACGGGATATCCTGATGGACGATGCATGCAACAACATATATGTCCATGTTCTCCATGGAAGTGTTGACACTTTCTCTAAAAATAGGGATAGCTAGGACGAGATAATGCATCATTTCTCCCTTTCTTTTGCAACCGAAGTGTTCAAACTCATGGGTACATGACAGCCGGAAAAGGGCAGGGGAAGACAGGGACAGAAATGTACGAGCCCGTGTGGATTCTAGTCAGATTCTAGAGCAATTAGTTTGTTTGCAACATACATATCCAAGGGAAATGTGTCCATGAGGCAATGATGATATGCCATGCCATGTATATTGGACAATTTCTTCCTGTTGTTTTCTAGCTAGCTTGCACTAGAGAACACTCTAAGCTAAGCGCCGCACATGTATGTGTGTGAGTGTGTGTTGTAACAGTGAACCAGAACCAGCTAGGAGAAAGGCAACTAGAGATGATGGGCTCGCTAAACTGGGCAGGACCACAGGCTTACATGTGCCAAAGCAAGCAGCATGCATGGCACTTTGTTGCTTCCATACCACACTAGCTAGCTACCGGCACTTGCTTCTCTGCATGGTTGTCAAGCATATTGCCATCATCATCCTTGACACGTCCATATATCCATTGTTAAGACTAAGAGGGTAATGAGTAGTTGAGTACGTACCAGCTAGTGTACTGGTAAAGCTCAAGGCCTCAATCTTTATGGGGAATATGGAACGAAATCTCCTAGGCCTAAGACAGGATCTCTCGGGAATAAAGGGATTTGGTTCGCCGTGTGTGAGTCTCTGCGCGCGCCTTCGTCGATCGGGTCGAATAATGATTAGGATTCTTGTGCGGGCGCATGAAGGAATCATGGCCTCCGCCGTGATCGCCAAAATCATGGCCTCCGCCGTGAGGCTGAGGCTGAGGCTCCCATGTGTGTACGTGATCTCGACCGATGCCTCCCCCATCACCGCCCCATTCCGTGGCCATTCTAATAAACAAAGCCGGCGGGCGCGCGTACGGACGCTCGCGCTGGCCGTGGCCGCCATGAGCCGTGCACATGCCGCGACCAAAGCTTCTCGCTGAATCTAAACCCTTTCCGAGGGCAAGCAGAAGATTGGCTCCTGCTTTTTGTGTGTATATATTCTTTGCCGATCCACTTGATGGCCTTTTGTGATCAAAAGGCCAACGACGACATGGGCACCCGGTACCTTCTCCTGAGCTACAGATCGAGACGATGTAAGGTAGAGGTTGGTAGGCTTGAATTATGTGGCGCTGTGCTGAAGATATGCATGCATCGCGTGCAAAAACAAGGCAGTGAGTGACTTATACTTGCATGCATGCATGTGAGCGTGAGGCCCACAAAGATTAGTCTTTCGGTCTTTACTACTCGTACAGGCTCGACAAGGCAATCGACTGTTCCATACGTTTTGCTCCCGTCCGTATGGATATAGTAGTATTCACGAGCCTACACGTACGCACATGTGGATAGCTGACACCGCTGTATGTACATTGGGTACACACCGATCTTGCTTGCTTAGGGCATCTCCAGCCGTTGGCCCCCTAGGGGGCGTCAAAAAGCGTCGCCTGGGGGTGAGCCGGCGCAAAAAATGGCCCTGGGAGCGAGTCGGCCCCCAGCCGTCGGCCCCCAAGGCCGCCCCCAGGCGCGTATTAAAAAAAACATGTTGAGACGTTCGACGAAGTTATGATAAAAACTAGTTAAATTTCGGCTAAACATGGCAAATTTCGTCTAAACATGGCAAATTTTGGCGAAATTCGCCATTTTCATGACATTAACCTAATCTAAAAAAGAAAGGGGCTGAAGTCATCGTCGCCATCTTCGTCGTCGTCGGCCTTCTCCTCCTTGACGCGGGCGCCCCTGCTGGACCCGGCGTCGCCATGGCGGACTGGCGGCGGCGCGTCGTCGTCGTCGTCGCTGTCGCGTAGGACGACGACCCCGTCTTCATCGCGGCCGCGTCGGCGCTCTTCGAAGCGGCGCAGGGCGGCGCGCTGACGCTCCTTCACCTTCTCCCGGCGCGCCTTCTCCATCGCAATGGAGTCCTGGCGCGCCCATTCTAGGGCCGCGTCGTCGTTGTCGAACTCCGCCTTCACCGGCGCAAGCCCCGGCTCCGTCTTCACCGACGCCAGCCCCGGCTCCGTCTTTGGCTTGACGAAGCGCGGAGGAGCCGACGAGGACGAGGCGCGCCGGCCGCCCTCGTTGATGACGATGCCGGCGCTGCGAGTGCGCCGGCCGAGTGGCGACTCCGCCGCGGGCTCGGCCTTGACGCTGAGCAGGGCCGGAGTGCCGGAGGAGTGCGACGAGGATCGGGAGGAAGAAGAGGAGGAGAAGGACCCGAACCTCCTTGGCGCCCATGGCTCGACGCGTCGGTGTTGTGCCGGGAGGGGGGCCAACGGCGGGTCGTTGCCGCCCTCGAGGTACGTGAGCACGCCCTCGAGTGTGCGGCCGGGGACGCCCCACCAGAGGTGGCGCCCCTCACTGTTCTGCCGGCCGCCGACCACCGGCGCGCCGTTGGTGGACGCCAATCGCTGCTGCTGGCGGCACTCGAAATACGCTGCCCAGGCCGCGTGGTTGTCGGCGGCGTACTGGGGGAGGGAGAGTTGAGCGTCGGTTAGGGACGCGCGCACGATCTCGACCTCCTCGGCGAAGTACTTCGGCTTCGCCATGGCGTCGGGCAACGGGGGAATGGGTACTCCCCCGGCGCTGAGCCTCCACTCCGATGGCCCGGCGCGCATGTCCGGCGGCACCGGGATGTTCGCCTGGAACAGGAGCCAGGACTCCTGTTCGCGGAGCGAACGGCGGCCGAAGCCGTTGGCCGCCGCCTCGTCTCCGGGGAAGCGTTCTGCCATGGCGACAGCGGGGCGGGGTGGGCTCGAGAGAGGTAGAGGGAGGGGCCGGAGGGCGGCGCTCGGGAGAGGCAGGGAGAGGGAGGGGTTGGACGGCGGCGAGGGGGGACTGGTCTGGGCACAGGCGAGTGGAGGCCGCTGGCTTTTATAGCCGGACCGCGCCCGTGTGTACGCGTGCGAGGGAAGGGAGGCGTCGGCGCGCCGCCCCGTGAAGCGCCGCCCGTGAGGAATCAATGGCAAGGCTGACCGGCGGCAGCCTTGCCATTGATTCCCCGCGGGAACCGAGGCCGTTGGGGGAAGACGAGGCGCCGAGTCGCTGACGCGGCTGGCCCGCGTCTTTTTCGCGCCAAAACAGCTCGCCCCGGCACCCCCCAGCGCGCCGGTTTCAGGCTGGGTCCGCCGGCGCTGTTTTCGGCCCAAGCGGGCGAAAATTGGGCTCCTGGGGGCGCGACTGGGCCGTTTTTTCGGCGCCGGCGTGAAAAAATCGCCTGGGGAGGCCTTCCTGGGGGCGCGGCTGGAGATGCCCTTAGTACTACGTATATGCTTGCGCCCATTCGGCGATAGATCCTGTACATTCTGTTTAGGGCCTGTTTGGTTCCAAATAAGTCACCAACTTATAAGTCGAGAAGTGAAAAAAGTGACTTATTTTGCCAAACAGACCCGACTTATAAGTCACCCCAATTTATAAGTGATAAGTTGCTTCACCCCAAGTTAAAACTTATAAGTCACCCCTTTTTACGTTGGTCCCACCACCTGCATGATGTTGATTGGTGTAGAAATGTGTCAGGTGACTTATAAGTCAGGTGACAACCAAACAGGCGTGACTTATAAATCACTGGTTTTAGTCACCTGACTTATAAGTTAGATGACTTATTGGAACCAAACATGCCCTTACCTTATACACGGCTCGTCGGGGGTTTGGAACGATTGAAACGTTCCGATCGGCAGAGCAGTGTGATGCGTGGCTGCCCATCACACGTTTGCATGATCGATATCCACTGATGGAGAATAGGCCGGGCAGGTCAGGACGAGTAATGCTACATGTACAAAAGGATACAGACTTTTATATAAAGGTGGATTTTGGTACAAAAGGATACGGACTTTTATATAAAGGTGGATTTTAATTAAAGATTAGGGGAAGAAGGGGCCCATTCCGTAAAAATCAGGGCGGAAGAGTTTAGTTCGTTTGAAAAGATCCTAGTCAGCGTGTAAAAGCTTGTAAACTTTTGTATGTTTAGCATTATTGGGTCAGGACATGGTATTTTAAATCGGTCCAGACCGCAGCACACGACCTGCGTACACAGCAATTCAGTTTTAGAGGGCGCGAACAGTGTAAGTTGGATTGTCCGTGTCACGCGCGAGACGACGAGGGGGACAGAGCCGGGAATCTTACGTGATGTTCTCTAGCGACGCCCTAGCTAGCTAAGCAGCCCATGCATTCCTGGTGTTTCTCACCGAGGTTGGTTGCATCAGCTACAGCTAGCTGGTCTCGTCCTAGGGCTCATGCCAGGGCCATCTGAATCATGACCCGCTGAGCGATCAATCCACGCATTTACATCGGTGGAGGGATGACGGTTAATACAGTAGAAGCTGCGTGTGCATGTCCGAGCCACAGCTTTGGGACAGTTCATCGTCGACTCGGTCGATATCGACGTCGCTGTTGATCGTGTAGTCACACTTTCGTTGTCTCCAGGTTGTCCCTTGCGTCTCCTTGCCAGCTTGATGAGGTGATGCATGTTCAGTCGTTTGGTTCTCCCTTTGGCATGATTGATTATCTTTTTAGCCTTCTTTTTTTCACACAAACTTATAACTTATACTACTCCCTCTAATCCAAATTAACAGATGCAACTTCAGTACAAGTTATACTAAAGCTACATCAACTAATGGATCGAAGGATGTACTGTTTTTGTGAACAGTACATGTACTGTTCATGTTTTTGAAATCTCAAAATTGTCATTTTTGTGTAGCTCGCGTGTCAACATATTTTCTCATGAAAATCCGCACACGTGTATACATCGATATGTCCATGCAAGTAAAAGTTCAGTTTTTTTTAACAAACTTAAAGTGCAATTTTTGATTTTTTTTCTTCAAAAAACCAGGCTCCATGGAGCTCGATCACCAAAAGGTTGCACACATGAAAGGGTGCTATATATGATTTAGGAAAGTGGATGTTTAGGGAGTTACTAGATGATAGCACAGTTAGAACATAGACACGGTCCCATTTTAGCCTTTTGAGCGCCATTTTAGCATTTTCGCTTTGGATTGAGGTTTCTATCCAGGGGGTGACTAGTATAGTAGGATCTCACATTAGGTGAGATTAATGAGATCATATTTTTTGAAATACGAAATATGTTCAAACATCCACAAAACAATTATAGATACACATCAATGTATGATGTACATCCTCAAAAAGTTTCAACTCCAACTTTGACCTACACTAACTGAAATAAAAAAGACAAAATCTGATGTGAAGAATTTCGAAATACTATTCACCCAAAGCTGCTAATATTCACAATCGAATTTGTCTTTTTTGAATCTCTAGCTGTTCATCGATTTTCATGCCAATCATGGTAAAAGGGCCTATTATTTTGATTTTTGATTAGGGAAATGTATAAGAAAATCATAGGAGTAGCAAGTCTATATGATTTTTCCCTTTGGATTGAGGTTTCTATCCATGCCCTTGCAAGTTCAGTTCATTTCCTATGCTAATTAGTTTGAATGAACTTTATTTCTCATGTCAATCATGGTAAAAAGGCATGTTATTTTGATTTTTTATTTGGAAATGTATAGAAAAATCATATATGTGACAGAATCCTGGATAAGGGGGTTCTCGGCATGTCGATTGCCCATCCTTTGGGTTGGGCCGAGAACCCCCCGAGCCTATTACTGGTGGGCCTCGTTAGCCTGAACCAGAAGCTTCTGGAAGGAATGACCGAAGACTTGGCATATACTCAAAGGCATAGAGCACGTTTACTCCTTAGGTACGACTGACCATGTGTGAACCCTAGGCACCCTCGGTACCTACAAAAGCCGAGGTGCCAGGGCCATAGAGGGGAGATTCATTCACATATGATCTCGCGGTAGACCACCTGTACTCCCCATCCACAATCAATATAAACAAAGTAGGACGTAGTGTTTTCCCTCTTCGAGAGGGCCTGAACCTGGATAAACCTCATGCCCCTTCTGTCTTTGTTACCATCTAGCCAAGACTACCAGATCGGGCCCCCCCTACCCAAGATTCACTCGATTTAGCTCGACATTGGTGGTCCATACAGGTCTCTTTGGGAAATTGAAGCGGCTCGATGGAGTCAAGCGCCAATGATCACGTCGACGCCAATGTAGCCTCTACATCACATCTCGTGTTAACCGGATTACCAAGGAAGATCAAAACTCCAACCATCGATCGGCTCATAGAGCCCAACGGTTCATACGTTATCATGGTCTCGCTCACCATGACATTAGATCTGGTTAAAGAGCGGCATGCTATATATATGTCCGACCAAGTGCTAAGGATCAACTCGGCTTCAGACGAAAACTACAACTCGTCGGACCAAGCCAGGAGATCCGATCCGATGATACAATACGGTGGCTTGATAAGCGAGGTTCCGTTGAAATTACCATGTACGACACTAAATCAACCCCGGGAGAACTCACTGGAGGCACCGATGCTAGATCGGATAGGGATGAAATCTTCAATCCCCCCATCTCCCATGTCGAATACTGCCCAGATAAATCAGGACCAACTGCATGTGGTATCTAGCTCTCGTCATAGAAAAGACGAGCAAGACGACCCAGGAATTCTGGACACAATTTTTGTTCATGAAGAACCAAATCCTAGACTGCATGGTTCAAGAGGCATTAGCAACCTTTAGTTACAACACCCTCGACGAAGGGATGATGAGAGAATTCTTTCAGCCTCGGCTGCAGATGTTTACCGAACTCTCCAACCTAGTCGCTAAATACTGCATCATGGAGGACACCTCTATAGCCAATCAATGCATGGCGCCGGAATGCCAACTCAGAATTATCCGAGATCAGAGAAGAGAGCAGGTGCCCACACCGCAATCGATGATCCAACACTACTAAGGAAAATCCTAGTAGCAGTGTGGGATAAAAGCTTAGTAGTAGCACGGGGACCCGCGCTACTACTAGCAGTAGCTCAAGGTACCACCCCGCGCCACTCCTACTTATGGTACTAGTAGCGCGGGTCCAACCCACGCTAATGCTAGTTACCTGTAGCGCAGGGCTAGATCCGACGCTACTACTAAATATGTGTAGCAGCAGTGCCAGCCCCGCGATGCTACTATGCTCTTACCCCGCGCCACTACTATTTTTTCTCTATTTATTTTTTTCTTCTACCTACACATACACAATATTTATACATGTTTTATATAGTATACACATACACATACAATGAAACTATATGAGACAACAGTAATCATAGTGCTCCAACATAGTCACATCATCATCATAATGACCCAACATACAAATACACATGTTCATCATCATCATCATCGTAATCATCATAGTGCTCCGAAATACACATGTTCATCATCCATCTAAACTATGATATGATAACATACAAGAGAAGAGAGGTCACTATGAGCAAGAATGGGATTATGAAGTAGTTCTTGAGCCGGTTCTGATTCCTCTTTCGCCCTAGCATGAACCTCAAGTATCTAGCTTCCGCCTGGCCTCTACCTTGAAACCCTTTGTGGCTGCTGCCCAGGAAGCGGTCAAGTTGGGCCTGACACTCTGTCCACTTGTCGTACACTCATGGAACCCTCCCTATGTACACGGCATAACACTTCTTCGCCATCGATGATCTATATCCCTTGACAGAGATGCATCGTCATCAGGCATCAATAATATGTGATAACCTGCAAGTGCACAGGGTTTAGTTGTAGCCTTTTCGAAGTAAGAGTATCGATCCCACAGGGAGCAAAGGAATCAGACTTTTGCCTCTTGCAGAGAATTATGTATTTTTCACGTGCAAATAATTGTAGACTTTAAGCAGAGTGAGGATGGATATAAATGATTATTGAGTAGTGTTGTAACTTGTAACTAAATAACATAAAAGTAAATGAAGTGTAAAGATTATGATGACTAGTGAAAGAACAGAATAAAAAGGCGTTCTCACAGAGTCCGGAATCCCCATTCGTATGTTTCTAGCGCACATATGCATAAGCATAGTATATACCGGATACTTGAGCCATTGTTTATGCTAGGTGGAGCCGAGCACAGTACACGCTCTACTCGTGGTAGACTTCGTGCCACACACGCCACTATCATAGTCTCTCCAGAGGATTACAACTCATGATAATTAAGGTTTCCCCATGGACGCGACCTCTCCAAGGGTTCTTCGTAATTCCCCGATCAGTTGCAAAGGCTAGTAGCAGTAGGCTTTTACTGTCACCTTGAATTACCTCCATGTCCTAAACAATTACATCAACATTGATATATTTCGTATCCACAAGGAACAAATGTTGAGTATACCAGAATACAATGAGGAAAATGGGGATCGATCCGTCAAGGATTAAACCCAGTAATACCACCTTTAAAGGGGTCATTCTGAGAGTGGATGCCCATTGTACGGGCACCGTAACGCTCGAAGTAGTGTTTGGGTCACCGGATAATTTCCGAAGCGAGGACTTGATCTTTGATATCGCACCCTTTCGCAGCGGCTATCACGCCCTCCTCGGCCGCACAACGTTCGCCAAATTCAATGTCGTTCCGCATTACGCGTACCTCAAGTTGAAGATGCATGGTCCTTCAGGCGTCATAACCATCAACGACAACACAAAACGCTCACTTCGCACCGAAGAGCATACTGTGGCCCTAGCGGCCGAAGACCACATCAGCCCGTACATGCCTGGAGGCCGCACCATCGTAAGGGCCGGTGACAATAGTAAACAGGCCCGAACCTGTTTCCCGTCATGGGAACCCGCATGCATTTGCCACAAATAGGGATCTGCACCCCACGGCACGCCCGCACTCTTCGCGCTCCATGTGCCTCGTCAGCACAATTTTGCACTCAAAGTACCATGGATAGCTGTGAGGCATACACTGTTCCGGAGTACAAGTTCGGTTTAGCCGAACATCAGTATTATCTCATCTTCGGACGACCCGGAGACATATTCCGGGTAACCTAAAGCATAAAGCTTCACCGACAAGGCCCTCACCCGTAAAGGTCTCATTGAAGGTCCCTACCCCCATCCATCAGGAGCAAAGGCGCAGACGTGCAGCAGGGCACAGTGAAGGCTTCAACTCATGCATTAAGGCCCCGGTTTTTCTTTTTCTTTTTCTTCTTCCAAATACCCTTCATGGTGTTCGGATATCCGCATCTTGTAATCCTCTCTGTTTCTTGCCGGATTCCCCGCTCGCTCTTCGAACAGCCCGACATCAAAGTACAATTAATCAAGAGTTTTGATTTATACACTAGTTCAAAATCTTCAAGTCCGGCCTCGCTTTTTGCTAGGTGTTTAGCATCTCAGATATTGAGCTATATGCATTCATTTCGAACTATGTCTTGGGTCAATAATTGGGTTGCCCGGCTCCTGTGCTTGCCCCTTATGTTTCGCATGTTCGGCTAAGAGGGCAAAGGGAGAACCCCTGCGATTGTACTTTTGGTTTGCCCGGTCAAGTACCTCAGGAGGAAAAAGCCAAAAATTGACCGTCATAGTAAGTGCGAACGGATCCACGATCCGATGACGAGGTTTGACTCTAAAAATCGTTGGCGATTTCGCCATGTCACACGAAGTGTTCGCCTTAACACAAACCATTTGATCGGAAAAGGCAGGCTTTGACCCCCAAGTACTTCACAAATACACCAGGGGCTAGTCCCTAGCCCCCACCATCATGCCCCTAAGGCTAAGTGAAAGCAATGAAACCGAATAGTCTGATTGCCTGGTTTCGTTCCCGCACTACCGCCTTCGGGCACCAAGATGTTGGCTAAGGGTAACAGTGCGGAAACAAAACACCCTTCGTGATATTCACTTGGGGGCTGAAGCCGACGACTGGTATCTTTCAGCACTAAACATACGGCCACACAGGAGTCAGAATTTAATCACTACAATATTAAATAATTTCGTCGGGAGCATCATAAAGCATAAATCCCACTTGGTACAAACTTGCTAAAACTACTCAAGCATTAAATTTTTCGAACACTGGCCCTCTATCGCCCGTGCTCCGGCCATCACCTGAGCGAAGTATTGCTCAGGGCGGCGGTGCTCCTTTCCTTGGGGCGGAGGACCAGTGGCCATCTCCATAGGATTAATCCTTGGACAATGAACCATGGCCTTCGAAAACGCAAGCCTCGCCCCTTCAAGGCATGCCGACTGCTTCACGGCATCAATCTGATGCGGCGCCCCCTGCAGCTTCTACACAAGGCCAAAGTAGGTGCCCGGAATGGGCTCGGCCGGCCACAGGTTGACACAGAGGTCCTTTAGGGCCAACTCGGACATCCGATGCATCTCCATCAACTGCTTCATTTGATTGCTGAGGAGGGTAGGACGCTCGGAGTCCGGAAACTGTGACCAAAAGAGCCGTTGCATGGAGTCCTCCTCGCGGGTGGCATAGTGCCTCACCGCGGCCGCCAGATTCTTCGGGAGTTCGGCGAAGACGCCTGTGGAGCGCTAGACCCTCGTCAGCTGTGCAAACCTGTTGCCTCCGAACACACACTGCAGTAAATATTTCTTACCATTGGCAATCTGCGCTGTCTGCCGAAGCTCCTCCCGGACACCTCGGGCATCACTTCTTGCCTCCTAGAGCTCTTTCTCCACCTTGGACAGATGGGAGGATTGCTCTGCCCGCCCCTTCTCAAGGGCCTCCAGGTTCTCAACACCATCCTTGAGCTCCCCTTGGACCTCGGTGACCCGAGATTCATGCTGCTTAGCAGCACGCTTGGCCTGCTCAAGCTCGGATACCGCCTTCTCCACGGCTTCCTCCTTCTTGGACGCTTCGGCCTCAGCTTTTTTCAGGTCCTCCTTTAAGCCCTCGACCTCGGCGGCAGTAGCTGCATGGTCATCAAGATAAAGGATCAGTAAGTGGTTCAGCCAGTCCTTATCTGGAAAATGCACATTTTCTCACATAGCTACCTTGCGCCTCATCAAGCCGCTTGTTGGCAAGGTCCAACTCTTGATCGGAAAGCTTGAGCTTCCAATCCATCTCCTCTAACGTCGCGGCATTAGCAGCTGCGACCATGCAATATGCCTACGTTGGCATTAGAAAGGTCGACATTGTTAACTGACCTACCGAATTTGATCCTCTGCAGGTTTCTTCGAAGACCCTGGCAGAGTCTCGGGGGCTTCTATGTATGTGGCCTACCTAAGTTAACAACTATAACCGCATTATGAGGAAAGATCATTACTTGACTTACCTCAAAGCCTGTTAGAAGGCCTTGGATAGTATCGTTCAGTCCGGATTGGACGGACCGAACACTCTGCATGACCGCACCCATAAGGGTGCGGTGCCCTTCAACGATGATGAAGTTGCTCACCAACTCCTCTAGCGTGTCCGGCCAGCCCATTGCCGCTCGTGCGGAGGTGTTCGGTGCCGGCGTTGGCTCCCTACCCCCTCCCTGCTGGGAGGAACCTGCGCCATCAAAGGCATCGAGGGCTCGGGAGCGGTCGACGAAGGAGGTCTGGATGGACCAAACTCTTTTCCTCCATCGGCCAGGCGGGATGCTCCCTCCTGGTCTTCAGTTACCAAGGTGTTTACCTCGGCCATTACGACATCTACCTCACCCTCCGTGTTGGGTGGAGGAGGAGTTCTTCGGGACCGCACCTCCTCAGCCTCTTCGGAAACCAAAGGAGGCGCGAAATGCGGCATAGACCCGCTGTCCGCCAACTCGGTGTGCGGAGACGTCCCTTCTGAGGTTTGCCCGATAGGGCGCTCATGGGGGGGGGGACTACAATTCAGAGGAGTTAACCATCAAACTAAAACAAACTACTAAATACATGATCACTGAAAATACGGACACATTACCTGCTGGTGGGGGGCTTGGCCCTGGGCTCCTTCTTCAGGGGCTCCTTGGATGCCTCGTACTTCTCATCGTCCGAGCTGTCAGGTATAACCAACTTAGGCTGGTGTCGTCTCTTCAGGGATGGGGAAGGTTGGACCTCCTCGGCATCCTCTGACGCCGGCCTCGTTTTGGAGTGCGAAGAGGCACTCTGCTATTCGTCCTCCTCCTCCTCACCCCGATCCTGTATGGATGAGGCCGCAGCGTCTCCGGACCGGTTGCCCAAACAGATCCCGTGACGGAGTCCCTCCTTGGCCTCCGGTGCTTATGGCTTCTTGCCCTTCTTGGCGGGCGCCTTGTAGGGCACCACGACCAACATCTTCTCCAGCAGCTCTGATCGGGGCCCCTTCGGTAGCGGCGTTGGGCCACTGATCTTCTTGGCCCTGGCAAGCCAGCCCTGCAGAACCCACATAACAAGGTTAGATCTAATCTCACGTAATGTGAATATCCGAACACTCTTCGAAGAGGCGTGCCACTCACCTCCCTTGGGGGAATCGCGACATCAAGACCAATGATACATCTCCAACGTATCTATAATTTTTGATTGTTCCATGCTATTATATTATCTGTTTTGGATGCTTAATGAGATTTACTATACACTTTTATATTATTTTTGGACTAACCTATTAACCGGAGGCCCAGTCCAAATTGCTATTTTTTGCCTATTTCAGTGTTTCGCAGAAAAGGAATATCAAACGGAGTCAAAACGGAATGAAACCTTCGGGAGAGTTATTTTTGCAACAAACACAATCCAGGAGACTTGGAGTGGACGTCAAGAAAGAAACAAGGCGGACACGAGGCAGGGAGGCGCGCCCAGAGGGGGTAGGCGTGCCCCCACCCTCGTGGGCCCCTCGTGGTTCCCCTGACCGACTTCATTCGCCTATATATACTCATATACCCTAAAAACATCCAGGAGCACCACGAAACCCTATTTCCACCGCCGCAACCTTCTGTACCCGTGAGATCCCATCTTGGGCCCTTTTCTGGCGCTCTGCCAGAGGGGGAATCGATCATGGAGGGCTTCTACATCAACACCATAGCCTCTCTGTTGAAGTGTGAGTAGTTTACCACAGACCTTCGGGTCCATAGTTATTAGCTAGATGGCTTCTTCTCTCTCTTTGGATCTCAATACAAAGTTCTCTTCGATCTTCTTGGAGATTTATTCGATGTAATTCTTTTTGCGGTGTGTTTGTCAAGATCCGATGAATTGTAGGTTTATGATCAAGATTATCTATGAACAATATTTGAATCTCATCTGAATTCTTTTATGTATGATTTATTATCTTTGCAAGTCTCTTTGAATTATCAGTTTGGTTTGGCCTACTAGATTGATCTTTCTTGCAATGGGAGAAGTGCTTAGCTTTGGTTTCAATCTTGCGGTGTCCTTTCCCAATGACAGCAAGCAGGGCACGTATTGTATTGTTGCCATCGAGGATAAAAAGATGGGGTTTATATCATATTGCTTGAGTTTATCCCTCTACATCATGTCATCTTGCCTAATGCATTACTCTGTTCTTCTGAACTTAATACTCTAGATGCATGCTGGATAGCGGTCGATGTGTGGAGTAATAGTAGTAGATGCAGAATCGTTTCGATCTACATGTCGCGGACGTGATGCCTATATACATGATCATGCCTAGATATTCTCATAAATATACACTTTTCTATCAATTGCTCGACAGTAATTTGTTCACCCATCGTAATACTTATGCTATCTTGAGAGAAGCCACTAGTGAAACCTATGGCCCCGGGTCTATTTTCCATCATATAAGTTTTCGATCTACTTTATTTTGCGATCTTTACTTTCCAATCTATTTCATAAAAATACCAGAAATATTTATCTTATTATCTCTATCAGATCTCACTTTTGTAGTGGCCATGAAGGGATTGACAACCCCTTTATCGCATTGGTTGCAAGGTTCTTATTTGTTTGTTGTAGGTACAAGGGATTTGCGTGTAGCCTCCTACTGGATTGATACCTTGGTTCTCAAAAACTGAGGGAAATACTTATGCTACTTTGCTGCATCACCCTTTCCTCTTCAAGGAAAAACCAATGCATGCTCAAGAGGTAGCAAGAAGGATTTCTGGCGCTGTTGCCGGGGAGTCTACGGACAAGTCAAGACATACCAAGTACCCATCACAAACTCTCATCCCTCGCATTACATTATTTGCCATTTGCCTCTCGTTTTCCTCTCCCCCACTTCACCTTTGCCTTTTCTTCGCCTTCTTCCCACATGTCTTTTTGTTTGTGTCTCCACGTGTCTTATACTTTCTTGCATCTTTGCTTGCTAAAAATCTATTGATATGGATCCACATAAAGCATTCTACTTGGATCATCTTCGATCCTTATGCGCTCGTGCTAAAACCCCAACTAGCCTAGTTGATGGGAAATCTTTAAATGAGCATGCTCATTTTGTGCGTCATCGGTTGTCTGAAAGGGGAAAGCTCTTATGGTATCAAATAAATAGTTTGCTATGCTATGCTTGCAATCTTTGTGAAATTTGTGACTTTACTTGTTGCTCTAAGAACCCTAAAAACACCTTCCCTACCTATGTGAGTTTAATGACAATGAAATCTTATCTTCTTATGCAAAGGGTGTTTATAGTTACTATGATATCGAACAAATTGAAGAATTTGTTGTTTTAAAGGGTGCTCATGAAGTTGCTTCTTTGATTTAAAAGTATGATATTACTTTCCACAAATCTGAAAATTCTGACATACTTAAATATTCCTATGAAAACTATGCTCATAATGTCTATGTCAAAGAATTTATTGAGAGAATGACCGTTGCTTTGGAAGAAAATAATGATATTCATAAATCTATAGATAATGATGATTCCGATGATTTGATTGAAATATCCCTTGATGAACATGATGCTTACTATTCTTGTGGCCATGATGCCAATATTTATGAAGATGAATTTGCTATAGTTCCTTATGTTAAACATGGGATCGTTGCTATTGCACCCGTACTTGATAGTTCCTTCGATGAAAAGCATGATTGCAATATTATTATTATAAATTCTCTTGATGTCAATTGTGCTAATAATATGCAAAACCCTAAGCTTGGGGATGCTAGTTTTGCTATGTCTACTACTTGTTGCAATGATCATGATTGGGGTGATTCTTTTTATGATCTTGAAAATTTATTTCAGCCGCATGATGAATATGAGATTGATAATAATGTTTGCAATAATGTTGAAAGTGGGTTTGAAAGAGTGTCAACTTTAGATCCCACATATTTGGAGAATGTTCAATCTTATGAAGTTTTTGATAAAAGTGGGTTTGGAGAGGTCATGACTTTAGTTAATGTTAATCCCACTATTTTGGAAGAGTGTCAACTTTGCATACATGTGGATCGTGTTAAGACTATGTTTTGTGATAGCTATATTGTTGAATTTTCTTATGATCCTACATGTAATTATTATGAGAGAGGAAAATATGGTCGTAGAATTTTTTATCTTACTAAATTACCTATCGTCATGTTGAGATTGCTATCGTCTCTTTCTTCTTCCTTGCATATGCTAGTTTTTGCTTGCCTTGCAAATTTGTTTGCCTATAAGATGCCTATGCATAGTAAGTATGTTATACTTAGATGTATTTGTCACATGTTTCATTATGCTCTCCTTGCGCTTCAATTCTTGTCTTCCATGTGAGCATCATCGAAATCTTAATGCCTAGCTAGGGGCGTTAAACGATAGCGCTTGTTGGGAGGCAACCCAATTTTATTTTTGTTCTTTGAGTTTTGTTCCTGTTTAGTAATAAATAATTCATGTAGCCTCTTGTTAGATACGGTTTTATGTTTAATTAGTGTTTTTGCCAAGTAGAACCTTTGGGAAGACTTGGGTGAAGTCTTTATGATCTTGCTGTAAAAAACAGAAACTTTAGCGCTCACGAGATTGGCTGCCATGTTTTACTGGAGAGTGATTTTAGGTTGATTCTTTTTGAAGATGATTAATAGACAAATTCCTCACGTCCATAAGTTTATTTAAGATTTTTTGGAGTTACAGAAGTATTCAAAAGTTGCAGATTACTACAGACTGTTCTGTTTTTTGACAGATTCTGTTTTTCGTGTGTTGTTTGCTTATTTTGATGAATCTATGGCTAGTATCGGGGGGTATGAACCATAGAGAAGTTGGAATACAGTAGGTTTAACACCAATAAATAAATAATGAGTTAATTACAGTACCTTATAGTGGTGGTTTTTTTTCTTGCACTAACAGAGCTCATGAGATTTTCTGTTGAGTTTTGTGTTGTGAAGTTTTTCAAGTTTTGGGTAAAAATTTGATGGATTATGGAATAAGGAGTGGTAAGAGCCTAAGCTTGGGGATGCCCAAGGCACACCAAGGTAAAATTCAAGGACAACCAAAAGCCTAAGCTTGGGGATGCCCCGGAAGGCATCTCCTCTTTCATCTTCGTCCATCGGTAACTTTACTTGATGCTATATTTTTATTCACCACATGATATGTGTTTTGCTTGGAGCGTCTTATATGATTTGAGTCTTTGCTTTTTAGTTTACCACAATAATCCTTGCTGTACACACCTTTTGGTAGAGACACACATGAATCGGAATTTATTAGAATACTCTATGTGCTTCACTTATATCTTTTGAGCTAGATAATTTTGCTCTAGTACTTCACTTGTATCTTTTTAGAGCACGACGGTGGTTTTATTTCATATAAATTATTGACTCTCATGCTTCACTTATATTATTTTGAGAGTCTTTTAGAACAGCATGGTAATTTTCTTTGGTTGAAATTTTAGTCCTAATATGATGAGCATCCAATATAGGTATAATAAAAACTATCATATAAAGTGCATTGAATACTATGAGAAGTTTGATACTTGATGATTGTTTTGAGATATGAGGATGGTGATATTAGAGTCATGCTAGTGGAGTAGTTGTGAATTTGAGGAATACTTGTGTTAAAAGTATGTGATTCCCGTAGCATGCACGTATGGTGAACCGTTATGTGATGAAGTTGGAGCATGATTTATTTATTGATTGTCTTCCTTATGTGTGGAGGTTGGGATCGCGCGATGGTTAACTCCTACCAACCTTCCCCTAGGAGCATGTGTGTAGTACTTTGTTTTGATAACTTGTAGATTTTTGCAATAAGTATGTGAGTTCTTCATGACTAATGTTGAGTCCATGGATTATACGCACTCTCACCCTTCCACCATTGCTAGCCTCTCTTGTGCCACGGAACTTTCGCCGGTATCATACACCCACCGTATAACTTCCTCAAAACAGCCACCATACCTACCTATTGTGGCATTTCCATAGTCATTCCGAGATATATTGCCATGCAACTTTCCACCGTTCCGTTATTTAGGACACGCATCGTCATTGTCATATTGCCTTGCATGATCATTTAGTTGACATCGTATTTGTGGCAAAGCCACCATTCATAATTCTTTCATACATGTCACTCTTGATTAATTGCATATCCCGGTACACCGCCGGAGGCATTCACATAGAGTCATATTTTGTTCTAAGTATCGAGTTGTAATTCTTGAGTTGTAAGTAAATAAAAGTGTGATGATCTTCATTATTAGAGCATTGTCCCATGTGAGGAAAGGATGATGGAAGCAATGATTCCCTCACAAGTTGGGATGAGTCTCCGGACATTATGAAAAATAAAAGAGGCCAATGAAGCCCAAATAAAAAAAGAGGCCAAAGAAGCCCACCAAAAATAATGAGAGAAAAAGAGAGAAGGGACAATGTTACTATCCTTTTACCACACTTGTGCTTCAAAGTAGCACCATGATCTTCATGATAGAGAGTCTCCTATGATGTCACCTTCATATGCTAGTGGGAATTTTTCATTATAGAACTTGGCTTATATATTCCAATGATGGGCTTCCTCAAATTGCCCTAGGTCTTCGTGAGCAAGCAAGTTGGATGCACACCCACTTAGTTTCTTTTGATGAGCTTTCATACACTTATAGCTCTAGTGCATCTGTTGCATGGCAATCCCTACTCACTCACATTGATATCTATTAATGGGCATCTCCATAGCCCGTTTATAATCCTAGTTGATGTGAGACTATCTTCTCCTTTTTTGTCTTCTCCACAACCACCATCCTATTCCACCTATAGTGCTATGTCCATGGATCACGCTCATGTATTGCGTGAAGATTGAAAAAGTTTGAGAATACTAAAGTATGAAACAATTGCTTGGTTGAAACCGGGGTTGTGCATGATTTAAATATTTTGTGTGATGAAGATAGAGCATAGCCAGACTATATGATTTTGTAGGGATAACTTTCTTTGGCCATTTTATTTTGAGAAGACATGATTTACTTTGTTAGTATGCTTGAAGTATTATTACTCTTATGTCAATATTAAACTTTTATCTTGAATCTTTCGGATCTGAACGTTCATGCTACAATAAAGAAAATTACATTGAGAATTATGCAAGGTAGCATTCCACATCAAAAATTCTGTTTTTATCATTTACCTACTCGAGGACGAGCAGGAATTAAGCTTGGAGATGCTTGATACGTCTCCAACGTATCTATTATTTTTGATTGTTCCATGCTATTATATTATCTGTTTTGGATGTTTAATGGGCTTTACTATACACTTCTATATTATTTTTGGGACTAACCTATTAAAAGGAGGCCCAGTCCAAATTGCTGTTTTTTTGCCTATTTCAGTGTTTCGCAGAAAAGGAATATCAAACGGAGTCCAAACGGAATGAAACCTTTGGGAGAGTTAATTTTGGAACAAACGCAATCCAGGAGACTTGGAGTGACCGTCAAGAAAGAAACAAGGCGGCCACGCCCCTCGTGGCTCCGCTGTCTGACTTCCTTCGCCTACTCATATACCCTGAAAACATCCAGGAGCACCACGAAACCCTATTTCCACCGCCGCAACCTTCTGTACCCATGAGATCCCATCTTGGGGACTTTTCCAGCGCTCCATCGGAGGGGGATTTGATCACGAAGGGCTTCTACATCAACACCATAGGCTCTCCGATGAAGTGTGAGTAGTTTACCACAGACCTTCGGGTCCATAGTTATTAGCTAGATGGCTTCTTCTCTCTCTTTGGATCTCAATACAAAGTTCTCCTTGATCTTCTTGGAGATCTATTCGATGTAATTCTTTTTGCGGTGTGTTTGTCGAGATCCGATGAATTGTGGGTTTATGATCAAGATTATCTATGAACAATATTTGAATCTCCTCTGAATTCCTTTATGTATGATTTATTATCTTTGCAAGTCTCTTCGAATTATCAGTTTGGTTTGGCCTACTAGATTTATCTTTCTTGCAATGGGAGAAGTGCTTAGCTTTGGGTTCAATCTTGCGGTGTCCTTTCCCAGTGACAACAGGGGCATCAGGGCACGTATTGTATTGTTGCCATCGAGGATAAAAAGATGAGGTTTATATCATATTGCTTGAGTTTATCCCTCTACATCATGTCATCTTGCCTAATGTGTTACTCTGTTCTTATGAACTTAATACTCTAGATGCATGCTGGATAGCGGTCGATGTGTGGAGTAATAGTAGTAGATGCAGAATCGTTTCGATCTACTTGTCGAGGACATGATACCTATATACATGATCATGCCAGATATTCTCATAACTATGCACTTTTCTATCAATTGCTCGACAGTAATTTGTTCACCCACCATAATACTTATGCTATCTTGAGAGAAGCCACTAGTGAAACCTATGGCCCCCGGGTCTATTTTCCATCATATAAGTTTCCGATCTACTTTATTTTGCAATCTTTACTTTCCAATCTATATCATAAAAATACCAAAAATATTTATCTTATTATCTCTACCAGATCTCACTTCTTTTTGCAAGTTGCCGTGAAGGGATTGACAACCCCTTTATCGTGTTGGTTGCAAGCTTCTTATTTGTTTGTGTAGGTACGAGGGATTTGCGTGTAGCCTCCTACTGGATTGATACCTTGGTTCTCAGAAACTGAGGGAAATACTTACACTACTTTGCTGCATCACCCTTTCCTCTTCAAGGGAAAACCAACGTATGCTCAAGAGGTAGCAACCGATGTCCTCCCCTCGGCCGTCCACTCCTTCTGGAGCTGGAATAGTTGGCCCCATATCTTGTCCGGGGTCATGCCGAAGAGGTGTTGCACAGTGACTAGATCCTCGGGCTCATACTCCCACATGGGCTTGGCTCTCTCTTGGCAGGGGAGGAGCCCGTGGTGGAGCATTATCTGACACATGTTGACTAGCTTCACGCCGGTCTCTATTACGCTGTCAATGCACTTTTGGAGCGCTTTGGTGTCAGCTGCGCGACCCCAGTTCGGACTCTTATTGGTCTAGGAGGCCAATCTGGTGGGAGGTCCGGACCGGAATGCGGGGACTGCTCCCCATGCGGCTTCCCTTGGCTCAGTGATATAAAACCACTCCTTCTGCCACATCCGGACGGTGTCGACGAAGTGGCCGTCTGGCCACTGGACCTGCGTCAGTTTACTAATCGTGGCCCCTCCGCAATCCGCGTGCTCGCCCTTGACCACCTTGGGCTTCACATTGAATACTTTCAACATAAGCCTAAGTGTGACTGGACCCGGAGGAGTGCTTCGCAAACGACGATGAAGGTCGAAATGTGGGGGAGGGAGTTGGTGGCCAGGTCATGGAAATCCAGCCCATAGTAGAACATTAGCCCCCGCACAAAGGGATGCAGAGGAAATCCTAGCCCCTTAAGGAAATGAAAAAAAACCACCCTCTTGCCCGGCTCGGGCTTAGGGATGACCTGGCCCTCTTCGGGGGCGCGATGGGCGACGGTGGCTGGCAAGTAACCGGCCTCCTTCAGCTTCAGTATCTCCTTGTTGGTGACGGAGGAGGCCTCCCACTTCCCATTGGCGCCAGATCCAGCATGGTCGAAGGAGGTGAAGTGGGATTGGCTATGGAAGCAGGGGGGAAGGGCGCTAGAGCTCTGAAGGACTGCAACTACGGAAGGAAGGAGAAGGCGCAGGATGCAGATCATGGCTCCCCCCCTTTATATAGACTGTGGGCAGGCCAGAGATCCCTTTTTTCACGCCGTTGGCGTCTCCACTTCACGATATCTCCGCAACATTATGAGCGGGGAGAGGAATCAAAATCATTAACCATATCCCCCGAAAAGCGGGACACGATCTCCACCTTGAGGGGACGTATCAAGCGTGGTGTCAGCCTCGGGTCGCGCTTCGAGTAATAGTAACTGCCCGGTGTTATGGCCGTATGAGACTCTTCGTTGAAAGAGAAAAAGTTGTCAAACAGAGGCATCATTTGTGCTTGAGCGATATGTTTTTTTATTACCCTTGGTGTTAAGCAAAACTACCATTTCATATTCCAAACTTTGCTTGGTTCCGAACAAGGGGGAGACATACAGAGGAACTCACCCCGCAAGCCGAATACTGGTCGAATGAATGGATACCAGATACAAGTCTTGGCTTTGAAGGTAAGTTTGGGGGTTACTGGGGAGACATGGACTAAGGGGTCCTCGGGGCAACGACCCATTATACCTGGGCCGAACTGGTGGAGCTGTACTAAGAAAGGAAATCTATGAAGCCGAGGTGTGCCCTCCAAGTCAAGAAGGCGTAGGATCTCTTTAATTACTAATTGTAATCTATCTCCGGTAACCCTAACCCTATCAATATCTATATAAACCGAGGGTTGTAGTGATTAGAGGGAGAGCTATATTCATCACCTCGCAACCTTTGGGTTTAGCTCATACTAATCTCAAGGTAGATCTACTCTATAAACTCCATCATACTTTCAATATAATCAAGCAGGACATAGGGTTTTACCTCTTCGAGAGGGCTCGAACCTGGGTAAATAATGTGTTCGCCGTCCCCTGTTACCCATCGATCCTAGATCCACAGCTCGAGACCCCCTACCTGAAATCTGCCAGTTTCGACACCAACAGGGGCCCCTTCACAACATTCACGAAGTTATTAAACTAAGCATTCAACAGGGGATTTCATATCCACAATAACATTTTAGATCCTACACATACCAAGGTTCATACATATCCCTAAAAACTAGGGGTCTATTCACACATGAGGACAACAAACAACATAGCAATGGTAATAGAATATATGGATGAGTGATTCAAATGATATACCAAAGGATCCACTAGGGTTCTTGATGTTGCAGATGAGAAGGATGTGGATGATGATGATGATGATGATGATGATGATGATGATGAAGTGGATGATGATGATGGTGGCGATGATGTTGTCCCCCTCCTCGCGGTGGGAAGGATCCCCTCCTTCTCCTTCCCAATCCTTCCTCCGGATGAACTCCGGAGGCTAGGGTTCTGTCTTCTGGATGAGTTTCTGGTGTCTCTGGGCGTCTGATCCACGATCTGATTCAACGGGATGAAAATAGTTGATCCAGCGATGGCGGCGACATGGCATACGACCACTCATACAGGCGCTCACGGTCATATGGAACGTCATCTTTCGTTCTGAAGGCGCGAAGAGATCCATTCCTTTGGCCTTCTTGCTTGATTCTTTTATGGAAAATGATTATCGTCTTAAATACGTGATTCCACTACCATTTTCGAGTATTTTCTACAATAAATAATAATTGATCCAAAAGACGTCACCTAAGGGATTGTCAACCAAAAGAAGTGCACAAACACGGTAAAATTCCACAAAGGCTACCATGTAGGCACAAATTACATAGTAAAACTATCACATAAATTGGACTCATCAACTCTCGCAAGCTTGAGTCTAGCTCGTCCCTAAGCAAGTACCATGGCTTGTAAAAACAAGGCCAACCTTGTGTTTATGAGATATAGATGTGAAGAAGCATGAGTCCACCACTATTCTAGAGGAATGGTTTAAGATAAAAGATTTGTAACAAATGATAGCTCATAATTACTATGATAATGATCATGCAAGCATCCATAGCTTGTTACTGTATTTTATTTTGAACAAGTAACAACTTCATCCTAGTTCATCGTTGTTACAATCGGAAAAACGGTTATTCTCTTTCTCTTGTTCTTTTCGAGACTTTATATTCTTTATATGATACAATCTCCTGTCACTGAGGCATTTTAAAGGCTCATCCCTTTTTTGTATGATATGCAAGCGAAACATGAATCTCGGAAAGACTTATTTTACAAGAGCACCTTTTAATTTTTAGAAAGATTAATTTTTTGCTTGCCCTTTTTGGGAGTTGAAACCCTCAATGAACTAGCATATATAGTTATTTCAGCTCCTTTCAAAATTTAATAACTACAATGTGGAGGACTTATAATCATCATGAAAGTAATCGTTCTCTACTATTTAGATCACAACAATCATCAAGTATGTTCCCAATTAAGCAGTAATGATCTCGCACATCAAGATATGCATATACTCATCAGAAAGGATCATCCCTTATTTAAGATAAAAATGATAGTTCAACTTTATTAAAAGTAAACCCTAATCTCAACTTGCGGAAAGGAAATGCATAAAGGTAAAGACACAAAGTGCACATGAATCTCCCCCAAGCTTATAATCAAGTCGGGGAGATCCATGCACTAAGCATTATATGCTCACTCCTTTGAATCTTGGAAGGCAGCTCAGATGCTCTTGAGTTTCTTTTTCATCCCCTTGATCACGCCTTGCTGATCATCTACAACCTGGGTCAAAAACTCAAGTTGTGCAGTGTTGTTGCTAAGAGCTTCAATCATAAGCCCGACCTTATGAAGAAGGCCATCAACCCTTGCTTCCAAGTCTTTACTCATCAACCAGTAGGAATCAATCCCATCTCCGATCATATTAATGAAAGCCTTTGAAACCTTCTCCAATTCTCTGATCTTTTCATTCATCTCTTGTGGGGTCGGTGCCTGTATTCCCCACTCAGCTTGAGGAGGCCCCAGAGGAAATAATGGAATAGATCCACATATATTGAATTGGTAGGGATTGGGAGGATACTCATCTAGGGCGGTGTCATCATCTCCTTTTTTGCTTGCTCTTCCTCTTTGACCTCCACCACCTCGACCTTCTCATCAAGGTCTTTCTTCTCCGGACGCAGTTCCTCCTTGAGGCTTAGCTTCCTCAAGTCTTCCCATCCCGAGGGCATGACATCATCCTAGTTGGGGAAGGGGATGATGCAAGCATAGGTGGATGAGGTCTTGTTGCTCATGGTGTCATCTGGGCTTGTGATTTGTAACTAAAAGCTTTTTGGTGGAGATGAGAAGAAAAAAGAGATGTGATATTAGATGGTTTGGGGATTAATGACGCACCCCTTCCCTCCTTATAAAGGATAAGCTTATAGGTAAGCACAAGGTCAAGGATAAAAAGTTAGTTATAAAGAAATCAAAACTAAATTGGGAAAGGATCGCGAAAATAGACCAAAGGACGTCCTTCCATACGGGTGCTCGCACTCGTATGGCCAGTCATTTGGTTCACCACCAAGATCATTTCTCCTTTTTTACTTGTTACGGTGATGAAATCATGTGAGCGCTCATATGGGCACTCACGGTCGTTTGATACACATTCATTTGTTCTGTGTTTGCCATCTTTGCCGAGGATAACTCAAAGGACCGCTCAAACGGGCGCTAGCATCTGCATGAAACACCGTCTTTCTCTCTAGAATTTTCACCACTCCCTTCTGTCATCTGTGCGATCTCCCAAATGGGCACATATGGTCTTTTGGAACCCCTTCTTTCTCACTATTGGATGCATCGTCGACTTATTCCTTAGAAAATTTCACCTCCTGAAAGTTTAGTGACAAGGCCTCCAATAATAGACGAGAACTCCAACTGTTCGGACTTAAGTTTAACAAGTCCAAGGATATACAATCCTAATTTCTGGACTTGTGTTTACATTCATCTTGCTGGGGTATTATTTCATACCTTTTGTTCCCTCCGAACGGCTTCGGCTTGCTTGATTGTGAGAAAACTTACGTCTTCCACCTCTTGGTCTTCCTTTTGTTCATTTGCAAGGTATAGCTTCAAGCATTGACCATTCACAATCCAGGGTCCATTTTTTCCTCCTTTTAGCCAAAGAGCTCCTGAGTTATGTACCTCTTCTATCTCGTTGGGTCCTTCCCAATGGGACCTGAGCTTCCCTGGAAACATCTTCATATGAGAATTATATAGGAGGACTTTGTCCCCAACAGTGAAAGTTTGTTTTAGTATATTATGATCATGCCACATCTTAACAATCTCGTTAAACAATCTGGCACTCTCATAAGCACTATTACAAAGCTCTCCTAGAGCATGTATATCTAGCAATCTTTTCCCTCCAGCTTCCTTAAGATGAAAATTAATATTCTTGATCGCCCAAAAGGCCTTATGCTCTAGCACTAAATGTAAATGACAAGCCTTGCACCATTTTGTATGGTGACATCCCCATGGGATTCTTGTACGCGGTGCAGTATGCCCACAATGTTTCGTTTAGTTTACCTGCCAAATCTTTTCTGGATTTCCGCACCATCTTCTGCAATATAGTTTTTATCTCCTGATTGGAGATTTCCACTTGACCACTAGTTTGTGGATGATATGGAGAATATACTCGGTGAGTTACCCCGTACATACAGTACCTTTCCAAAAATTCCCTGTATAAAATGAGATCCACCATCAGTGATAAGAATTTTAGGAACTCCAAACTTGGGTAAGATGATGCCTTTTATCATCTTCAGTGAAGTTGCCGCGTCTGCATGTTTAGTTGGTAAAGCTTCAACCCACTTGGTAACATAATCTATAGCCGCAAGTGTGAGTGTAACCACGTGAAACAGGAAAAGGTCCCAAATAGTCCAAGCCCCAAACATCAAAGGGTTCATAGACTAGACTATAATTCATGGGCATTTCTTGCCTTCTTCCTATTTTACCTGTGCGTTGACACGCATCACAATTTTTAAGAAACCTATGAGCATCTCTAAAGAGAGTTGTACAACAGAATCCGGATTGAAGCACCTTGGTGGCGGTCCTGTTACTAGCATGATGTCTTGCATAGGGGTTGTTGTGGCAACCTTCAAGTATAGCATTCATCTCATGCTCTGGAACACAACGCCTTATCATGTCATCTCGTCCATGCCGATAAAGACAAGGATCATCCTAGAAATAATACTTCAGGTCACTTAAGAACTTTTTCCTCTAGTGATAATTCATATCAGGTGGCATGTATTTTCCTACAAGGAAGTTAGCATAATCTGCAAACCAAGTTTCTATCTTTTTAATCATATCCAAACTCTCACCAAGAATGGATTCATTTATAGGGACTAGATCATATGGTATCCTTTCCATGCGCAATAGATGATCTACCATCGGATTATCTTCTCCCTTGCGGTCTACTATCTGCAAATCAAATTCTTGGAGTAGAAATATCCATCGAATCAATCGGGGCTTAACATCCTTCTTTATAAGAAGGTAAGTAAGGCACGATGATCCGTATGAACTATCACTTTAGAATTAATAATGTAAGGACAAAATTTATGACATGCAAAGACATTAGCAAGCAACTCCTTCTCAGTGGTAGCTAGATGTATTTGATCTTCATCCAAGTTCTGGCTAGCATAAAAGACCACATTCAATATTTTTTATCAACTTGGTGCCCTAAGACAACTCCAACAACATAATTTCTAGCATCACACATAATCTCAAAGGGTTCATCCCACTTTGAAGGTTGGATGTTAGGAGCTGTGATCAAAGCATCTCTCAATTTTTCATATGCCTGCACGCAAATTTTGTCTCTATGCTCTTTGTGCAAGAGGTCATTCAAAGGTTTTGAAATTTTGGAGAAATCTTTGATAAAACTTCTATAGAAACTAGCATGTCCCATGAAAGTTTGCATACCTTTTATGTACTAGGGGTAAGGTAAATTCTCTATTACCTCAATTCTATCTCGATCTATCTCTATGCTCTTTCCCGAGACTTTGTGCCCCAACACTAACCCTTATGTGACCATGAAGTGACTCTTCTCCCAGTTCAGCACAAAACTTATTTCTTCACATCTCTGCAAAACTTTTGAAAGATTATAGAGACAATTATCGAAGGATGTACCATGGACAGAAAAATTGTCCATAAACACATCGACAATTTTTTAAACTAAAATCAGGGAAAACTATAGAAATGCATTTCTAAAATGAAGGTGGTCCATTACATATACCAAACGACATTCTCTGATATGCATATGTACCGTAGGTGCGGGTGAAGTTAGTCTTTTCTTGGTCTTAAGGCCGGATAGGTATTTGCGAAAATCCATTATATCCATCAAGATAACAAAAAAAGAGTTGTTGGCCAGCCTCTCCAATATCTCATTTTTGAACGACAACTTCTTAGTACACTTATTTAATTTCCTAAAATAAACACACATTCCATACCCAATAACAGCAATAGTAGGGACTGAGGGAGTTATGGATTAAGGGGTCCCCAGGTGGCTGACCCATCCTTAGTGGGCCGAATTAAGGATCACTGCAGGGTTCGACCTAGGGCCGGATCGCATACCAGGATGGACCTGCCGACGACATGGAGGACCCTCCAAGTCAAGGATCTTTGCCTTTCCTTTGTTATTGTCGATTTCTTGTAAACCCTAGCCCCATTGGTGTTTATATAAACCAAAGGGTTTTGGGCCCTTAGGGGTAGAGCCATATCACCTCCCTACTAGCCTAGGGTTCAAGCTCCTATGATCTCGAGGTAGATCAACTCTGTAACCCCATTATACACATCAGTATAATCAATCAGGATGTAAGGTTTTACCTCTTCGAGAGGGCCAGAACCTGGGTAAAAGCTGTGTTCATCGCCCATAGTTACCCATCGATCCCCGATCCACAGCTTGGGACCCCCTACCCGAGATCACTGGTTTTGACACCGACTGTCGGTGTCAAAACCGGCTGATCTCGGGTAGGGGGTACCGAACTGTGCATCTAGGTGGATGGTAACAGGAGACAAGGGACACGATGTTTTTACCCAGGTTTGGGCCCTCTCGATGGAGGTAAACCCTACTCCTGCTTGATTAATATTGATGATATGGGTAGTACAAGAGTAGATCTACCACGAGATCAGAGAGGCTAAACCCTAAAAGCTAGCCTATGGTATGATTGTTGTTCGTCCTACGGACTAAAACCCTCCAGTTTATATAGACACCGGAGAGGGATAGGGTTACACAGAGTCGGTTACAATGGGAGGAGATCTACATATCCGTATCGCCAAGCTTGCCTTCCACGCCAAGGAAAGTCCCATCCGGACACGGGACGAAGTCTTCAATCTTGTATCTTCATAGTCCAGGAGTCCGACCAAAGGTTATAGTCCGGTCATTCGGACACCCCCTAATCCAGGACTCCCTCAGTAGCCCCTGAACCAGGCTTCAATGACGACGAGTCCGGCGCGTTGATTGTCTTCGGCATTACAAGGCGGGTTCCTCCTCCGAATACTTCATAGAAGATTTTGAACACAAGGATAGTGTCCGGCTCTGCAAAACAAGTTCCACATACCACCGTAGAGATAATAATATTTGTACAAATCTAATCTGCTGACGTATTCTGTAGCGTGACATCACGCCACGACCAAGCCTTTATTCGAATCGTTTTACTGTCCCACCTCAGCGCGTTTAGCGAGGCGGTTTCCTTGGCACATCTTGTCGAAGCAGAGATCGTGTCCCCTTATTCCGGGATTCTCATCAATACGGGCGTGGGTAACCCAACCGTGCCATTAATCACGACGCTTGGGAGATAAGCGAGTTTTACCAGGCTGGTGGGGGCACATAGTTTCGTCCGCCCATATAAGGGGATAAGGATCCACCCTTCCCATCTACGCCTTCCTCCTCCTTTGCTTATCCATTTCCGCGCACTCGAGCTCCAGCGCCCAAGTCCGCACTTCCCACCTCAACCTTCTCCAGCCATGTACGGAGCGGGAGGCAGGTGGATGGCCTCCTCCGTCACGGAGGGGCACATCAAAAAGTTGAGGAAAGCCGGATACTTATCCAACGACATTGCGCACCGGCTTCCTAACGAGGGGCAGCTCATCCCCACCCCCAGGCCCCATGAGAGGGTGGTGTTCCTTCCCCATTTCCTCCGCGGACTGGGCTTCCCACTCCACCCATTTGTCTGGGGGCTCATGTTCTACTACGGCCTAGATTTCCACGATCTGGCCCCGAACTTCATCCTCAACATCTCGGCGTCTATCGTCGTGTGCGAGGTCTTCCTCCGCATCAAGCCCCACTTCGGCTTATGGCTGATGACCTTCAATGTCAAGCCGAAGGTTGTGGGCGGCCGGCAAGCGGAGTGCGGAGGCGCCATGGTGGGCAAGATGCCCAACATCACATCGCTCGAGGGCTCCTTTATGGAAACCATCAAAGGATGGCAATCGGGGTGGTTCTACATCACCGAGCCGCGTGACCCTGAATGGGCAGCGACCCCCGAATTCCAATCGGGCATCCCCACACGGCTCACCTCCTGGAAAGAGATGGGCCTGTCGTGGGGTAATCCAGAAGGGGTGACCGGACTCCAAACCTGTGTCCAAAACCTGGTGGACAAGAAGGTTAAAGTTGTTAACATAGTCCAGGTCATGCTCTTCCGCCGGATCCTCCCGTGTCAACAATGGGCTTTTAACTTGTGGGAGTTCGACCTGGCCCAGCACCAAACTTTGTCCAGGCTCTTTGACACAACGCGCGAAGACGCCTGGAAGGTGCTATTCAAGGGCTCCGAGGTTTCCCCTCCCATTACCGAGGATCACAGATTCTGCGTGAAGCGCCAAGCCAGCGCAGTAAGCTTGTTTTACCCTTTACAGGATACTTGTTTTTCATAGTTTGACTCTACGCAGGATCTAAGCCCCCGCTCCTTTGACAGGACTGGAAGAAGACGTCCGGACAGATTGACTGTCTGGCTCCTTTGCCCGAAGGACGAGCAGATGCACACTTGGTGAAGCTGCTGGTCCCGACACCTCACGTAATGCCGGAGAAGAAGGCCAAGAAGAAGGCCACGGGAACTTGAAAGAGTTATCGGCGCCTGGTGGTGTCGGATTCATCGCCCGACGACCCCAAAGCGCACTCCTCCCCCGAAGACGAGGAGGAGGAAGAAGAAGCCTCTCCTCCTCCAATGGGGGGGAGGAAAGAAAAGGAAGGCCGCCCCAACTAGGGAGGCCGGAGGGTCCAAGAAGGGAAAGACCCTTCTTCCGGACTACTCCACCAGCGCCGACGATGGCGGAGAGGAGTGGCCGTCTAGGGCCAAGCCCCTGGCAAAATCGTAAGTATCCGGATACTAGAATAACTCATGGCATTCCTTTATTACACAGTATCTTCTGACGCCGAATATAATCATGTAGTCCGCCCAAGGCCCGGCTCGATGCTTCGTCGAGCGGCTCCCTGGATTCGTCGGATGTGAATAGTCTTTCACTCCCGACTGCTACCTCCCCTCGCCCCGCGGACGATGCCGAGGTGGAGTCCCAAAAGGGGCTAAGCCAGGTGGAGGTGGTCCTAGAGGCGCCGCAAGGCGACCTCCCAGACTCCAGGCGCAAAGGGGATGAAACCCCAGAGGGATCTAAATCCGGCCCTGGGCCGGACACCGCACCGGAACCTTCAGTGGTTCCGGAGTCCGGCAGGCGCCCCCCTCGTAAGAAGGGCAAGCCTACGAGGCCAGTGGCCTCCGTCCAACCGGAGGCACCGGATAATTTGCTGGAGGTGCTTAACGGCGCCTCCATCGACGAGGAGCACCACACTATTATGAGTGCGGTGATCCAGAAGGTTCAGTCCGCCAAGAGCGGGCTGATAGAAGCCTGTGCCAGCCTTCTAACAGGCTTTGAGGTATGTATTTAAGACATGTAAAAATATTACCGCATAGACAGTAGCCCCTGATGCTCAGTTTGGTGTTCGGAAAGAAAAGCCAGACTGAGGATCTAAAAAGATATACGCAGGAGTCTAACATAAATATGTCAATATGGGAATGCAGGCTGCGCTGCCGACCTCTACCGCACTGACTGGGAGGTCGATGCATTGAAGCAGAGCCTTGAGCGGTCCGAGAACGAGCTCAGCCTTGCCAAGAAGCAGCTCAAGGATAAGGAAGGTAAGTAGTACCTTATGTAAGTATATAAAAATACCTGGTTGCAAATAGTGACAGGACCAACGTGAGTATTATAGGGGCCACAACCGAGGTGGCGACCCTAAAGGAAGCGCTGTCCAAGGCCGAAGACAATGCGGCCGTGGAGCGCATCGAGCGAGAAAAGCAGGAGGCACGGGTGGTGGAGGTGCAGCAAGAGCTCCACGCTCTTGTGAAAAAACACGAGAGTTTGGAGCTTGACTCAAACACTCAAGAGTCCGAGCTTGCTGCGGCCCTTGAGAGCGCCAAATCTGCCAAGGCCGAAGCCCAAAAAGCCTTCCAGGAAATTGAGGCGATGAAGAAGATAGCGGCAGGTAAGGCATTCTTTATGCAAAGCAAGCACGTGAAAGTGAATTACTTGTTACTTACCCGAGTCCCGAGCTCTCCAGGAGCATTCGCAGATCTACCCCACAGAGTGTCCGACGCTGCCGCTTTCTACCGAGCCGAGGAAGGGAGCTCGACGGAGAAGGTGTTCTGGTCCCAGTATGTTGAGGCCAGACACCCGGTGCCCTTGAGAGACCAGCTGAAGCAGCTGGTCGAGCTCCATAAGGTGGCCGAACAGGCCATGAAGGGCCTTATAGTCCGGCTATGGGCTGAGGAGGTCGTGCCTGGGAGCTACTTTGGGCTGGTGAGGCGGCTGGTGGATGCATGTCCATGGCTTGAAGTCATCAAGTGCTCCTTGTGCATCGAAGGTGCCCTTAGGGCCCTTGCCGGTGTTAAAGTACACTGGGGCAAGCTGGATGTTGAGAAGCTGGTGAAAGAGGGGCCACCGGAGAAGAAGGAGCATCGCAAGCCCGAGATGTATTATGAGGGCGTCCTGAAGGGTGCCCGCCTTGTGGCGAATGAATGTTCCAAAGATGTAATATTTGAATAAACTTGCTCGTGTTATCCTGTGCGCTGAAGACTTGTTCATATGCGCTAAGCAACGCTTTTTGAATTTAAAATATTACCTTCTGTGCGGCTGTTTATCAAATCTGAGAGATGGCGAGTTGTCGGCTTCTACCCCCATGCCACGAGTGCTGGGGTGTTCGGGATAAACCTGAGCTCTCTTGTTCCCATTCTTGGGTCCTTCGAGGGAGGCGCTCAGCACGACGAACAAGGCAATCAGACTATAATGCTTTATCACTCTCACTTAGCCATAGAATTCTATAATTTTAAATTTCGGCGAAGCCCCTAGTATTCGGAAGACCGAGTTCGGGGCGCTATCCACGCCTAGGCCGGACAAAGCCAGCTCCTCGCTCTAAGCGGCATAAGTCTTTAGGGACTCGAAAATATCTCGAACAGCGACCGGCTCTCGCCCTATCATGACATTCAGTTTAGCTTTCTCTACTGAGGTGCTTAACCCAACTCAACTGGGGCACAATCGCAGTAGTTCTCCCAGCGCTACCTTAGCCGATATAACAGAACGTAAGGTACCAAAACATGGGAGCCGGGCAAACCCAACTATTGACCCAAGACATGATTCGGAGCCGATGCATATAATGCTATAAGTTCGGGGTGCCGCACTCGTGAGAGTGTTCGGACTTCTCACACCATATTCTGGGGTACTTAAGCCCCTGGTGTATTGGCCGTACCAAAGTGCACGGTTGCATAATGTCATAAATGAACATATTTACATAAAAAGTGAATGCAATAACAGACAAGAGCTATGTATTGTTTATTAAAAGGCTGCTGTGAGAGCAGAACGATACAAATAGTGCGATAAGCAAGAGATGGGATTATTTGACATGTCCCCCTCCAGGGGCAAGATGCGAGACTTTATGTAAGACAGGAATTTAGCTCGTTATAGAGACCACCTGGACGTTCAACGTAGCTTGTTGCTTCCCTCACTACGAGGGAAAAGGCTAGCAGCAGCGCGGGTTTTTAGGCTAGCAGCAGCACGGGTGGCCGCGCTACTAATAAGGCGCTACAGCTAACTCATAGTAGTAGCGCGGTCCTAACCCGCGCTACTACTGTTGACGATATCAGCAGCGCTTTTTGGGAACGCGCTACTATTAACTAGCTGTAGCAATTTCGCCATCCCTCGCTACTGCTATATCTTTCATCATTTTCCCATTTCAGTTCTCCTTTCAGATACTAGATACTAGGTACTGCTAGTAGATATCAAATTCATAAACCATTACTAGGTACGGTAGTACTCCCTTCGTTCCAAATTACTCGTCGTGGTTTTAGTTCAAACCACGACGAGTAATTTGGAACAAAGGGAGTACTAGATAACAATTTCATGCATAGCCAACATGCATCCTCAAGCAGTACGAGGTCATATCAACGGCCATCATCATAGGTAGTTCTAGATGATATCGATGACAATCATCATATGTAGTTCTAGATGATATAGCCACACACACATATGTAGTTCTAGATGATATAGCCACACACACATATGTAGTTCTAGATGATATAGCCACACACACATATGTAGTTCTAGATGATATGGAAGACAATCATCATCCTCAAGCCTGGGCGATTGGTGTTCCTGATAGTAATTAGGATGGCCTGTCCAACACGAAGATTCTTGCCATTGAGGAATTTCTTCCACCCAACCGAGTTTAAGTGTGTGCGACCGTCCGTGTCCACGCGGTAAGTACAGGTTGTGACGGAGCCCCTTGTAGTAAGGCGTAGTCCAGCTGAGCCTTCTTCATCAGGCTCGATACCATAACTCACAGATATGCTCTTTGCCAATTTCTGAATAAGAAAAACATATCAATTAATAAGCATGTGATCGAACTCTACACTAAAACATATATATCATCGACTAGATTCCACACAACATACCATATCATTGGACTGTACACTAAGTAATTCACACTATTAATTTGCATTTGTAAGTATAACATACCATATCATGTCGATCAACCATGGTATTTGTCAAGCGGGTCACGAATGGCACCCCGACAAAGTCAGCACGTGGCGGAATTATGTCCCACAGGTTGCACACCTCCTCCTCACTCAGCCTTGTTCTTTCATCTACGATGGCTTCATGAAGTGGGTCCTCATCATCTTCATCGAGTGGGTCCTCATTATCTTCATCATCTTCATCATCTTCATCATCTTCCACCAGGTTGAGATAAATGACAGCTAGCTTGGGTCTTTCTGCTCGGAAGTTGAAGCTGATCAACTCACCACCAGTAAGATGCATGCGAGCGATGAAACGGGCCCATCCATCTCCTCCAATCTGTGACATATTGCGTCCTTTCTCGACCTCCATAGTGTACGGCCCCCCATGAGCCTCAAATGTCACTGTGTCTCCTGTCAGCTTGTTGAATTTCAACCTCACATTGCATGGGACGATTTGTGTAAAATAAGCAAAATGACACAATGCAGTAATGCCAACACTAAAAATAAAATAGTTATTACATTTCATCTAATTTCTTACCGCCGCATGACGAAAACTCGGCTGGAAGTAGATGCCGAACAGCTTGCCAGTTGCAAGGCTGCTGGCGCATCTTGACTTGCACAGTTGACATAGTGGTGGTGGTGGTGGCGCCATTCTTCCTAAAGCAATATGAGCAAAGGATTAACGATCAACTAAATCAAAATGTTCTAAGTGAACTAAATCAACTAGCCTACTAAATCAACTAAATCAAAATGTTCTAAGTCAACTAAATCAACTAGCCTACTAAATCAACCAAATCAAAATGTTCTAAGTCAACTAAATCAACTAGCCTACTAAATCAACTAAATCAAAATGTTCTAAGTCAACTAAATCAACTAGCCTACTAAATCAACTAAATTAAAATGTTCTAAGTCAACTAAATCAACTAGCCTACTAAATCAACTAAATCAAAATGTTCTAAGTCAACTAAATCAACTAGCCTACTAAATCAACTAAATCAAAATGTTCTAAGTCAACTAAATCAACTAGCCTACTAAATAAACTAAATCAAAATGTTCTAAGTCAACTAAATTAACTAAATGAATTAGCCTACTAAATCAACTAAATCAAAATGTTCTAAGTCAACTAAATCAACTAGCCTACTAAGTCAACTAAATTATATCAACTAAATCAAAATGTTGCATATGAGCAGGAGGGAGAAGGAGGGGCGACTCGAGGAGGGAGAAGAGAGTAGGATGGAGGAGGAAGACGGAGCGAGGAGGGGCCCGCCGGCGCGGCCAGTTGAGGGAGGACGGAGGAGGAAGGCGGAACGAGGAGGGGCCGGCCGGCGCGGCCAGTTGAGGGAGGACGGAGGAGGAAGGCAGAGCAAGGAGGGGTCGGCCAGCGGCGAGTGGAGAGGGAGGACGGAGGAGGAGGCCGGTACCGAGTCCAGCAAGGAGGAGGAGGTGACGGCGCGCGGCGCAGACGGAGGAGGGGCGACAGGGGCGCACGGCGCAGACGGATCGGAGAGGATTGAGTGGCTGTGTGTGTGAGTGGATCCAAATGGAGGAGATGAGGGAGATGAATGGCTTAGCAGTAGCGCTCTTCAGGAAAAGACGCTACTACTAAGCTACCTAGCAGCAGCGCCTTTCACAGTAAAGCACTACTGCTATGTATCAGCATGTAAAAATAGACTTTGTTCAATATATCAAAAACACATTGGTCATCAACGATCTTTTTGTGTACAATCTGATTTGACAATATGAGTCCTCACCGGTTTAGGAACAGGTGAAGACTCATATTGCAACCACAAATTCTACACATAGAGTTCAATGAAGATCAAGTGCTTGTCAAAGTGTGAGAAGTAACATATTTAAGGTGGTAGAAACTCTCTTCACGGAGCGAGGTGGGACTAAATTTTTGTAGGAAACTTAGCAGTAGCATTTATCAGAGAAATGCGCTGCTACTATGCCACGTAGCAGTAGCGTGCATCACCTTAACGCGTTGCTGCTATAACTACCCTCGCGGCGGCCTCGTAGGAATTATAGCAGTAGCACGTCTTTGGGGTGACGCGCTACTGCTATATTTATCTCAGTAGCGGGTTTCGTCTGTCCGCGCTACTGCTAGTTAGCAGCAGCGAGTTATCTTGGAGCGCGCTGCTGGTAAGATTCTGTGTATAGGCTTTTCCCTAGTAGTGCCTGGCTGTTGTATCATGAGTTCGGCGATTGTACTACCGGACATGCCTTCCGGATAGTGGAGTCTTGAAAGTAAAAAAAAGAATGACAAAATCGGGAGCCCCTAGTGCGGTTGAGCCACATTTTGGGCGTGTCGTTGTTGTGCCCCTCCCCTTATGCCCATGGTATTTCTAGAGCGTAATTATGTAGGCGTAGTACTGGTTTCACAATTTCGTGAGGGCTGGGGTTGGGGCCGCACTGCTACACTTGCTCAGAACGTGCCTGGCGGTCTTGCTGTAGGTTACTTCGGGCGCGCTTGATGGTGTCCGGATGTTTAATAGCTGGACTGGAGAATTGCCTTGAGAGGCTACTTTGTACTTCCACCATGAGGGCCGCCGTATGCTCCTCCGTTCGGAGAGAGCGTTCGGTGTTTCCATTGACCGTAATGACTCCTCGAGGGCCTGGCATCTTGAGCTTGAGGTATGCGTAGTGTGGCACCGCATTGAACTTTGCAAATGTGGTTCGTCCGAGCAGCACGTGATAGCCGCTGCGGAACGGGACTATGTTGAAGATTAACTCCTCGCTTCGGAAATTATCCGGGGATCCGAAGACCACTTCGAGTGTAACTGAGCCTGTACAGTTGGCCTCTACACCTGGTATGACGCCTTTAAAGGTCGTCTTTGTGGGTTTAATCCTTGAGGGATCTATGCCCATTTTTCGCACTGTATCCTGATAAAGCAGGTTCAGGCTGCTGCCGCCGTCCATAAGGACTCTAGTGAGGTGAAATCCGTCAATGATGGGGTCTAGAACCAATGCGGCAAATCCGCCGTGGCGGATGCTAGTGGGGTGGTCCCTTCAATCAAAAGTGATCGGGCAGGAGGACCATGGGTTGAATTTTGGGGTGACTGGCTCCAACGCATATACGTCCCTGAGTGCACGCTTCCATTCCCTTTTGGGGATGTGGGTTGCGTATATCATGTTCACCATCCGCACTTGAGGGGGAAAGCCCTTCTGTCCCCTATTGTTCGGCGGCCGGGGATCCTCCTCGTCATCGCTATGCAACCCCTTGTCTCTGTTTTCGGTGCTTAACTTGCCTGCCTGCTTGAACACCCAACAATCCATGTTGGTGTGATTGGCTGGTTTTTCGGGGGTGCCGTGTATCTGGCACAAGCGATTGAGTATTCGTTCCAAATTGGACGGGCCCGGAGTACTTCTTTTGAATGGCTTTTTCCGCTGACCGGGTTTAGAGCCTCGGAATCCGGCATTAACTGCCGTATCCTCTGCATTGTCGCCATTAATGCGGCGCTTGTGTTTGTTGCGATGCGACCTGCCATTGTTATCCTTGGTATCCGAATTACCAGGTCTCTTGGTCATGTTATTACTACGAGCTAGCCAGCTGTCTTCTCCCACACAAAAGCGGGTCATGAGTGTTGTGAGGGCTGCCATGGAATTTGGCTTTTCCTGTCCTAGGTGCCGGGCAAGCCATTCGTCATGGATGTTATGTTTGAAGGCTGCGAGGGCCTCTGCGTCTGGACAGTCGACTATTTGATTTTTCTTGGTTAGGAACCGTGTCCAGAATTGTCTGGCCGATTCATCTGGCTGTTGAATGATGTGGCTTAGGTCATCGGCGTCTGGTGGTCGCACATAGGTGCCCTGGAAATTGTCGAGGAATGCGGCTTCCAGGTCCTCCCAGCAACCAATTGACTCTGCTGGCAAGCTGTTAAGCCAATGCCGAGCTGGTCCTTTAAGCTTGAGTGGGAGGTATTTGATAGCGTGTAGATCATCACCGTGGGCCATGTGGATATGAAGGAGATAGTCGTCGATCCATACCACAGGATCTGTTGTGCCATCGTATGATTCGATGTTTACGGGTTTAAAACCCTCGGGGATTTGATGACCCATTACTTCATCTGTGAAGCATAGTGGGTGTGCGGCGCCTCTGTACTGGGCTATATCACGACGTAGCTCAAATGAGCTTTGTCTGCTGTGTTCGGCCTGGCCGTATTTGCCATATCTGGCATGACGGTTATCGTCACATGTCGTGGGGCGCCCATGCGATCCGTAGATCAATCTCGTTTGCCTTTCCTTGTCCTCCAATATGTCTCGCAGGTCTGGCGCATTTCCCCGTGCCTTGGTATTTTTGGAGCGACATCAGGGTGCGGCTTGAGTGGATGGCCGAGAGGCATCTCTGTCGCGGCCACGGGGTGGCCGGTCGGCCGCGTCGTGCGCTGGTGATGTAGGTTTAGGTGCTTCCTCCTCTAATCGGGGTAGCAGCCTGCGCTTTGGGTAGCTCTTGGAGGGGCGTTCGAGTTCGTACTCTTCGGTCGCAAGGACTTCAGTCCATCTGTCGGCTAGCAAGTCTTGGTCAGCTCTAAGCTGCTGCTGCTTTTTCTTGAGGCTACTCACCGTGGCCTTAAGCCTGCGTTTGAAATGCTCTTGTTCGACGGGATCCTCAGGCACGATAAATTCATCGTCATCGAGGCTTCCCTCGTCTTCAGAGGGAGGCATGTAATTATCGTCCTCTACCTCTCTGTCTGCCGCTCTCTCATGAGGGCTGGCTTCTCCATCCTCCTGTGCTGAATCCTGCTGGAGGGGGTTGTCTTCGGCACTGTCTGGGGTGTTATTATCTCCTGTGCCGGAATCATCGTTTTTGCTTTGGTGGGATTTAGAGCGGCGCCGCTGACGCCGACACTTAGGCTGCTTCTTGGAGGGCTCATCCTCCGTTATTCCATCAGCATTCCCTTCTTTTGGGGTGTCCACCATGTATATGTCATATGACGAGGTGGCCTTCTAGTGCCCTATAGGCGCTGGTTCTTCGTCGTCTCCTGCATCGGCATCCATACCGTCGATGTCTTCGGAGTCGAAGTCGAGCATGTCGGTTAAATCATGGACAGTGGCTACGAAGTGGGTGGTGGGTGGGTTTTGAATTTCTTCGTCGTCCGCATCCCAACCTTGCTGACCGTAGTCCAGCCAGGGCTCTCTTGATAAAGAGAGAGACTTTAGTGAATTCAGAATCTCACCGAAGGGCGAGTGCTGAAAGATGTGCGCGATGGCGAACTCCATGATCGGCACCCAATCGGGTTCGATCGGCAGGGGCGCAGGAAGTTCGGAGTCCGGATAGGAGTCCGGCACCTTGGAGTCACGAGCTTCGCAAAGGACAAGGCTGGTGTTCGGCTCGATCGTTGTAGAGATTGCAGCCCTCGAGGCGGTGTCTAGCCATCCTTCCTTGATTGGCGCAGTCGGCTCCGAACTAAGGGTCGGAGCGGACACTGGGGCGGCCTCCTGGGCACTGTTCGGCGACAGAGCTAGATCATGCCCATCGTGACAGTGCGGCGCGCTCGGCTGTGGCTCGAACCTGTCGAAGATCAAGTCTCCGCGGACGTCAGCCGTGTAGTTCAAACTTCCAAATCTGACCTGATGGCCAGGGGCGTAGCTTTCGATCTGCTCCAGATGGCCTAGCGAATTGGCCCGCAGTGCAAAGCCGCCGAATATGAAGATCTGTCCGGGGAGAAAAGTCTCACCCCGGACCGCATCGTTGTTGATGATCGGAGGAGCCATCGGGCTTAAAGATGACGACACAGAGGAACTCTCAATGAAAGAACCAATGTCAGTGTCAAAACCAGTGGATCTCGTGTAGGGCGTCCCGAACTGTGCGTCTAGGCGGATGGTAACAGGAGACAAGGGACACGATGTTTTTACCCAGGTTCGGGCCCTCTCGATGGAGGTAAACCCTACTCCTGCTTGATTAATATTGATGATATGGGTAGTACAAGAGTAGATCTACCACGAGATCGGAGTGGCTAAACCCTAGAAGCTAGCCTATGGTATGATTGTTGTTCGTCCTACGGACTAAAACTCTCCGGTTTATATAGACATCGAAGAGGGCTAGGGTTACACAGAGTTGGTTACAATGGGAGGAGATCTTCATATTGTATCGCCAAGCTTGCCTTCCACGCCAAGGAAAGTCCCATCTGGACACGGGACGGAGTCTTCAATCTTGTATCTTCATAGTCTGGGAGTCCGGCCAAAGGTCTTAGTCCGGCCATCCGGACACCCCCTAATCCAGGAATCCCTCACCGTCCTCAAGGCCGGGGGTGACGACAAGGTCATGGCTAACTGGCTTCCCATGGCCCTCACCGGCTATCTGCGCATGTGGCTGCTCCACCTGCCAACGGCTTCGGTGGCCTCCTGGGAAGAGCTATGCGACCTCTTCCTCGCCCATTATGCTACGCCGGTGCCCCTGGCCTATGCAGCTCTCCTGGGCGGCTCGCAAGCGCCACCCTCGAGCCGCCATGTCAAGCCGTTCGTCCGCCAGATCAGCGCCCATATAAATCAGAGAATAATGGTTGTTCTATTTATATGAGTAATATCTTTTATGGTCATTGTCGGTGTCAAAACCGGCGGATCTCAGGTAGGGGGTCCCGAACTGTGCATCTAGGCGGATGGTAACAGGAGACAAGGGACACGATGTTTATACCCATGTTTGGGCCCTCTCGATGGAGGTAAAACCCTACTCCTGCCTGATTAATATTGATGATATGGGTAGTACAAGAGTAGATCTACCACGAGATCAGAGAGGCTAAACCCTAAAAGCTAGCCTATGGTATGATTGTTGTTCGTCCTACGGGCTAAAACCCTCCGGTTTATATAGACATCGGAGAGGGCTAGGGTTACACAGAGTCGGTTACAATGGAAGGAGATCTACATATCCGTATCGCCAAGCTTGCCTTCCACGCCAAGGAAAGTCCCATCCAGACACGGGATGAAGTCTTCAATCTTGTATCTTCATAGTCCAGGAGTCCGGCCAAAGGTTATAGTCCGGTCATCCGGACACCCCCTAATCCAGGACTCCCTCACCGACATTGGTGCTTTTATTGAGAGTTCCGCTGCGGATAGCCAGTGGATCAATGGCCCGCCTTCTCATCAGAGACGGCCTGAGCACCGGAGACTACTTCAGCGCCGGTCAGCTCTTCGCTTTCGGCAGCATTGTTCTAGACACCGATTCAACCGGCCATCTAGGCTAGGTCACCAACTTCACCCCTACACACCGAATTCGATTCAGCAACTTGAAGTACGTTACATATAGTCAAGGCTATCTGGTCCTCACGGAATTTGTGGCGCCCTAGGCACCTCAGCGGATTCCACCCCGCCGGCCCCGGAACCTTCTCCGGATCTGATCTGTGGATCAACCCTCACCTATGCCGAAGAACTCTCTGGCCATCTGGACTCCTTTTCAAGTTCGCTGGCTCTTGCCGAACTGGTGTCCGGGCCCTCACAGCTCATCCTCACTGAACATCACTCGGTTCCCATGTCCGATGATGGGTCGAGGCACGTAGGCCATGACCAAATCACGGCTAGACCTCCCTATGTGCTTACAGCCTCGAGCATCAGCCTTCACGCCATGGACCAAGGTTTGCCCTGGGATCCTAACTCTCATCCGGACTCATATCCGGCCACCAGGCCCGAGCTCGACTCATCCCTGAAAAACTGATGCTCGACCCGATCTCAGGATCGTCCCTTACCAGCTACCACCGAGTCCGACTCCGAGTGGCCACCGCTTGATGGCCCCGTGGATCTCTCCCTGCTAAACGACGTCCTTGACCGGATTCGAGATCTTGCCATCCAGGAGACCTCACCCCCGCTCGATTATCAACAGCCCTTCAAGGCAAATTACAGGGAATTTTGTGTCCCACCCACCACCCACTTTGTAGCAATGGTCGAGGAGTTAACCGACAAGTTGGGCTACACTTCGGATTATGCAGAAGACATGGACGAGGATAGTGGCGCCACAGACCCTCCCGTCACCGGCCGCTGGACGACCACATCCACCTACGACGTGTACATGGTGGACACGCCCAATAACAACACACCCGAGAAGGATAAACCTGATGATGAGCCGCCGAAGCGCCGCAGACAGCACCGCCGCTCCAAGGCTCGTAAAAGCCATGCAAGCAATACGTGATCCGGGGACACCGACGCCTCAGCTGATGCAGACGACAATGCCGACCCAGTCACCGACGAGCCCGTCCACCAGGAGCCCGAAGACCCACTCGATCCGGATCATCTCAACGACTCCGAAGACAATAATTACCTCCCCCTCTCTGAAGAGGAGGGCATTTTGGGAGACAAAGAATTCATCGTCCCTGAAGACCCGCTGGAACACGAAAGGTTCAAGCAGCAGCTGATAGCCACTGCACGTAGTCTGAAAAAGCAACGGCATAAACTAAAATCCGAATAGGACACCATTAGTGAAAGGTGGAATGACGTTCTGGAAGCTTACTGCCGAAAGCAGCACACAAAGGACTATCGAAAGCGACGGTTATTACTGCTGTTTGATGATACGTCTCCGTCGTATCTACTTTTCCAAACACTTTTGCCCTTGTTTTGGACTCTAACTTGCATGTTTTGAATGGAACTAACTCGGACTGACACTATTTTTAGCAGAACTGCCATTATTTTCCTGCAGAAATAAAAGTTCTCGGAATGACCTGAAAATCCACGGAGCAACTTTTCAGAATTAATAAGAAATACTGGCGAAAGAATCAGCACCAGGGGGCCCACACCCTGTCGACGAGGGTGGGGGTGCGCTGGGGGCGCGCCCCCTCCCTCGTGGGCCCCCTGGACCTCCACCGACCTCAACTCCAACTCCATATATTCACGTTCACGGAGAAAAAAATCAGAGAGAAAGATTCATCGCGTTTTACGATACGGAGCCGCGGCCAAGCTCTAAACTCTCTCAGGAGGGCTCATCTGGAGTCTGTTCGAGGCTCCGGAGAGGGGGATGCATCGCTGTCGTCATCATCATCCATCCTCCATCACCAATTTCATGTTGCTCACCGCCGTGCGGGAGTAATTCCATCGTAGGCTTGCTGGACGGTGATGTGTTGGATGAGATTTACCATGTAATCAAGTTATTTTTGTTAGGGTTTGATCCCAAGTATCCACTATGTTCTGAGATTGATGTTTCTATGACTTTGCTATGCTCAATGCTTGTCACTAGGGCCCGAGTGCCATGATTTTAGATCTGAACCTATTATGTTTTCATGAATATATGTGAGTTCTTGATCCTATCTTGCAAGTCTATAGTCACCTATTATGTGTTATGATCCGACAACCCCGAATTGACAATAATCGGGATACTTCTCGGTGATGACGATAGTTTGAGGAGTTCATTTATTCACTATGTGCTAATGCTTTGGTCCGGTACTCTATTAAAAGGAGGCCTTAATATCCCTTAGTTTCCATTAGGACCCCGCTGCCACGGGAAGGTAGGACAAAAGATGTCATGCAAGTTCTTTTCCATAAGCACGTATGACTATATTCGGAATACATGCCTACATTACATTGATGAACTGGAGCTAGTTCGGTGTCACCCTATGTTATAACTATTACATGAGGAATCGCATCTGACATAATTATCCATCACTGATTCAATGCCTACGAGATTTTCACATATTGATCTTTGCTTATTTAATTTACCGTTGCTACTATTACAATTACTACAAAACTGCTACTGTTACCGTTACTCCCATACTACGAGACTTTTCCGTTGCTATTGGTACAATCACTACAAAACCCAAAAACATTACTTTTGCCACTGTTACCTTCATTATCATATTACTTTGCTACTAAATACTTTTCTGCAGATACTAAGTTATCCAGGTGTGGTTGAATTGACAACTCAACTGCTAATACTTGAGAATATTCTTTGGCTCCCCTTGTGTCGAATCAATAAATTTGGGTTGAATACTCTACCCCCGAAAACTGTTGCGATCCCCTATACTTGTGGGTTATCAAGACTATTTTCTGGCGCCGTTGCCAGGGAGCATAGCTCTATTCTTTGAGTCACTTGGGATTTATATCTGCTGATCACTATGAGGAACTTGAAAGACAAAAGAACTAAGATTTATCCCTCAACTACGAGGGGAGGTAAGGAACTGCCATCTAGCTCTGCACTAGATTCTCCTTCTGTTATGAGTAAGCTTGCGACACCTAAACCTGCTTCTGCTATGAATTCTGATATGTCGCATGATATTGATGATGCCACTTCTACTATGCAAGATACTTATGATGAAACTACTTCTATGACTGATACTACTGTGCCATTAGGTGAATATCTTGATGAACAACTTGCTAGGGTTAGAGAGAATGAAATTATTGAAACTGATATTATTGAAGATAGTGATGATGAAGGTTCTCCCCCTAAATATGAATTGCCTGTTGTTCCAGAGGGTTATGTTATGGATGAAGAAATTGCTAGAGATTTTCTTGCTTGCAATGATAGATCTGATCTTAAGAAGTTATTATCCAAACTGAAACAGAAATCTCTGAATGCTAGAATGAAATATGACCCTGCTTTTGCTACTTCACCTATATTTGTTACTGATAAGGATTATGATTTCTCTGTCGATCCTGAGATAATTACTTTGGTTGAATCTGATCCTTTTTATGGCTATGAATCTGAAACTGTTGTGGCACATCTTACAAAATTGAATGATATAGCCACCCTGTTCACTAATGATGAAAAATCTCGGTACTACTATATCCTCAAGATATTTCCATTCGCATTAAAGGGTGATGCTAAAACTTGGTTTAATTCTCTTGATCCTGGTTGTGTGCGTCGTCCCCAGGATATGATTAATTACTTCTCTGCTAAATATTTCCCTGCTCATAAGAAATAAGCTGCCTAAAGGGAAATATATAATTTTGTGCAAATTGAAGAAGAGAGTCTCCCACAAGCTTGGGGGAGGCTTCTCCGGTTACTTAATGCTTTGCCTAATCATCCTCTTAAGAAAAATGAAATACTTGATATCTTTTATAATGGACTAACCGATGCTTCCAAAGACGACTTGGCTAGTTGTGCTGATTGTGTTTTCAGGGAAAGAATAGTCGATCAAGCTGAATTGCTATTGAATAATATGTTGACTAATGAAAATAATTGGACACTTCCTGAGACAACTCCTGAGCCAATTCCTGAGCCAACTCCTAAACCAACTCCGAAGAAAAGGGGAGTTCTATTTCTCAGTCCTGAAGAGGCAAATAAATCTATGAAAGAAAAAGGTATTAAAGTTGAAGATGTTAAGAATTTACCTCTTATTGAAGAAATACATGGCCTTAATATACCAACTATTGAAGAAATACATGGTCTTGATAACCCATCACAGGTAGTAAAGGTAAATTCTGTCTATAGATATGATAAAGTTGAAATCCCATCTACTAAGTTTGCTAGCCAATGCTTGGATGAATTTGATGAGTTTATGGCTAGACAAGAAAATTCCAATGCTTATGTTGGTAGACAATTGAAAAGTAATGCTTATATGATTGGACACTTGAGTGATTATATGGCTAGAGTTAAGGGTGAACTTAAACTCATCAGTAAACATGCTTCTATGGTTAACACTCAAGCAGAACAAGTGCTTAAGGCTCAAAATGATTTGCTCGATGAATTAAATAATAAACATGACTTCGCTGTTAGAGTGGCTACTAGAATGGGTAAAATGACTCAGGAACCTTTGTATCCTGAAGGCCACCCTAAGAGAATTGAGCAAGATTCTCAGAGAAATAATGTAGATGCACCTAGTCCTTCTAAAAAGAAGAAAAATAAAAATGATAGGACTTTGCATGCTTCTAGTGAACCTATTGTAGACACACCTAAGAATCCCAATGATATTTCTATTTCTGATGCTGGAACACAATCTGGTGATGAACTTGAACCTACTAATAATGTTAATGATAATGTTCATGTTGATGCTCAACCTGGCAATAACAATGATGAAGAGATTGAACCCGCTGTTGATCTTGATAACCCACAATCAAAGAATCAACGTTATGATAAGAGAGACTTTGTTGCTAGGAAGCACGGTAAAGAAAGAGAACCATGGGTTCAGAAACCCATGCCTTTTCCTCCTAAACCATCCAAGAAAAAGGATGATGAGGATTTTGAGCGCTTTGCTGAAATGATTAGACCTATGTTTTTGCATATGCATTTGACTGATATGCTTAAAGTGAATCCTTATGCTAAATACATGAAAGATATTATTACAAATAAAAGAAAGATACCGAAAGCTGAAATTTCCACCATGCTTGCTAATTATACTTTTAAAGGTGGGATACCTAAGAAACTTGGAGATCCAGGAGTACCAACCATACCATGCTCCATTAAAAGAAACTATGTTAAAATTGCTTTATGTGATCTTGGAGCCGGTGTTAGTGTTATGACTATGTCTTTATATCGTAGACTTGAATTGAATAAGTTGACACCTACTGAAATATATTTGCAAATGGCTGATAAATCAACTGCTATACCTGTTGGTATTTGTGAGGATGTGCATGTTGTGGTTGCAAACGTTACTATCTTAACGGACTTTGTTATTCTTGATATTCCCGAGGATGATAGTATGTCGATTATCCTTGGTAGATCCTTTTTGAATATTGCAGGGGCTGTTATTGATTGCAACAAAGTCAATGTCACTTTTCATGTTAATGGTAATGAGCATACGGTACACTTTTAGAGGAAACAACCTCAAGTTCATAGCATCAATTCTATTGGAAAAATTCCATCGATTATTATTGGATGTTTTGAATTTCCTCTTCCTACTGTCAAGAAGAAATATGATATTCTTATTATTGGGGATGTGCATATCCCCGTTGAGGTAACCTAGTGTGTAAGCGTTCTGGGAACGGGGGTCCCCAGACTTGCCTGCAGCGTGGCTCAAGGGGTGGCCTAGTATGACCCATCTTCATCAACTCAGGCGCAAGACCCACGCGAGGGGCCAAGCCTTGCGGGGCAGACGATGCAAGGCTTCCTCAGGAACATCCTCATTAGGCAGGCTCGCGAGGAGGCGGAGAGATCAAGGCAGGGGTACCTCACGAGGTGCCCATGATGCAAGCCATGACGATCGAGACCAGGTGGGCGCAAGGTGGGCGCCAGCCTGCGCAGTGTCCTTGTTTCCTCTTTGGTGCAAAGGGGGCAAGTGCAGGCACGAAGTACACCGAGGCATCAAGCAAAGGTTATCATTTCGGTGCAACGAGACCAAGACCAGCGGAGCGGTAGGACGGAGGTCGCCGTGGAGCCCAAGACGGCGTCATCACCAGCGCCTTTGGCAGCCGAAGACCAACTTTAGTCAGGATAACTTGTACTAGATGTTCCCCTTCAAAATGGCCATTGTTGGTGCCCTTCCCGCTCAATATTTGGGAAGAGGACCAAGGCCTCTATATATAGAGATAGCCATCATAGTAGAAGGCATCTGGATCTGACCCGGAGCCAATAGAGACGGAGCAATTCCTCTGCAAGCACACCACCACAAGAACACCCCTCGCGAGGCTGTTCTTCCTCTGTACTGTTCATCATCAGCCCCAGAGGCAATCCACCACACCACACACTGGATTAGGGTATTACACCACAATGGTGGCCCGAACCAGTATAAACCTTGTGTCCCTTGTGTCGTTCATCGTGTAGCTTAGATTCTCAACGAGGCGTTGGGACATGGATCGGTAGGGGTAAGATCTTCGCACGGACCCCAGAGTTCGAACCTTAAGGGTTTTGCCGGAACCCGATATTCGACATTTGGCGCGCCAGGTAGGGGTGCGCCGGGGCTCTCCCTTTTGTCGACCCGCTCTCCATCAACACGGCGCTTCGCCCTCATGGCGGACAACGTGCCGCCCGCTCCAGCTGCCGATGCCGGCACTGGGGCCAGGGGGCTCCGCCTTGGCCCCCGCCTTGCGACAGGTGCAGTGGATGAACAAGTTCAAGCCAGAGATGCCGCCGCGCTACAACGGCGCGGCGGATCCACTAGCTTTCCTGCTGGCGCATGAGGAGGCCGTCTGTCGGTGTCAAAACCGGCAGATCTCGGGTAGGGGGTCCCGAACTGTGCGTCTAGGCGGATGGTAACAGGAGACAAGGGACACGATGTTTTTACCCAGGTTCGTGCCCTCTCGATGGAGGTAAAACCCTACTCTTGCTTGATTAATATTGATGATATGGGTAGTACAAGAGTAGATCTACCACGAGATCGGAGTGGCTAAACCCTAGAAGCTAGCCTATGGTATGATTGTTGTTCGTCCTACGGACTAAAACTCTCCGATTTATATAGACACCGGAGAGGGCTAGGGTTACACAGAGTCGGTTACAATGGGAGGAGATCTTCATATCGTATCGCCAAGCTTGCCTTCCACGCCAAGGAAAGTCCCATCCGGACACGGGACGGAGTCTTCAATCTTGTATCTTCATAGTCCGGGAGTCCGGCCAAAGGTCTTAGTCCGGCCATCCGGACACCCCCTAATCCAGGACTCCCTCAGTAGCCCCTGAACCAGGCTTCAATGACGACGAGTCCGGCGCGCAAGTTGTCTTCGGCATTGCAAGGCGGGTTCCTCCTCCGAATACTTCATAGAAGATGTTGAACACCAGGGTAGTGTCCGGCTCTGCAAAATAAGTTCCACATTCCACCGTAGAGAGAATAATATTTGCGTTAATCGGATCTGCTGACGTATTCCGCGGCATGACATCATGCCACGGCCAGGCTTTTATTCATTTTATTGTTCCACCTCAGCGCGTTTAGCGAGGCGGTTTCCTTGGCACGTCTTGTCAAAGCAGAGATCGTGTCCCCTTATTCCGGGATTCTCATCAATACGGGTGTGGGTAACCCAACCATGACTTGGGTATGACTCCCTAATTGAAAGCGAGTCTCAAACGATTACAGGGAGGGCTCTTGGTATTCACCTCCTTTATAAAGGAACCAAGGCCCGACTCCCTTCTTCTCAAACCAATCAAATCCGCTCCTCGCTTCGAGTTCCAACACCCAAAGCTCTAGTTTTAGGTGCTTTGGACCTTCGAAGATGTCCGGCTCCGACCTACAAGGCCGGTGGATGCCCTCCTCCATTACGGAAGAAGATGTGCGAAAGCTAAGAGATGCCAGGTATCTAACCAGCGAAATCTCGCATAGACTGCCTACTCAAGGGCAAGTGGTTCCCGCTCCCCGGCCCGGTGAAAGCGTGGTGTTCGCATCTCACTTCCTTCGGGGGCTAGGCTTCCCGATCGATCCCTTTGTGAGGGGGCTTATGTATTACTACAGGCTGGAGTTCCACGACCTAGCTCTAGAGTCCATCCTCCAGATCTCATCATTCATTATCGTGTGCGAGGCCTTCTCCATATCACCCCTCACTTCGGATTGTGGCTAAAAACTTTCAGAGTGGAACCAAAAATGATCGAGGGGCAGCACACTGAGTGCGGAGGGGCTATAATAAGCAAGATGGACGATGCTCCATCGCCCGAAGGCTCTTTTCAAGAGGAGCTCGGCTTGTGGCAACGGGTCTGGTTTTACATCACAGCCCCTACTTTTCGCTTGGGTCCCCCACCACGGCTGGCGTCATGGGTTAACGAAGGACTTATCTGGGGGCTAACCAAAGACGTGCCCTTGCTGCAGGGCCGCATTCGAGATCTTCTAGAAAGAGATATCAATTTGACCGTAGTGGCGCAAGTCATGGTGATTCGCCGCACACTGCCCTGCCAACATCGACCTCTTCGCCTGCGGGAGTTCAATCCGGAGGGACCACGAGTCCTACAACATTTCATGGGAATAACACCCATGGAGATGTACAAATTGTTCTTCGGATCACAAGCAAGGTGTCCGGATTTGTCCAAGGACGCAGGTCTGAGCTGCAATCGCCCGGATGCTAAAGTAAGTAGCCCCGTATTTGGATACACCATCCATATTTTTATCAAATCTACCCTTTAGCAGAGTTGTCCTTCGAACAGGAGTGGATGGTGAAGGCAAAGCTTATCAGGTGTCGAGCCCCCCTGCCCGAGACCGTGCTGAATCCCATGCTGACCAGGATGCTGGAGGTCGCGCCGTTGGCGGAAGGCGAAGAGGGGACCCAAGGAGCTACAACCTCCACGAAGGAGGCCATTAGGAAGGGAAGAATCGAAAATTGTCCCGACCAGGGAAAGAAAAGGACTGCCACTGAAGACCCGGAGGTGATAACCTCAAAACGGGGAAAGAAATCTTCGTGAGAGGGTTCGGCACCAGAGAACGCCCCAGCCAAATCGCCCCTTAAAGGGGACCTGCTCTCCCCCGAGGCGTAAGTGAAGGGAGGGGTTCCATAATGAATCACACTGACGTTTTATTCCTGAGGAAATTAACCGAAACATTATTTTGCAGTTCGGATCTCAACCCTTCTCAGCAGAGTTCATCTTCAGGGGATCTTCGTCCAGAGATGATAGAGAGCGAAACGCCTCCCCTTGTTCCACCGTCTCACGAGGCTGGCGACCCCGAGGTATCGTCCCGGAGGGTTTTTTCAAGTCCGGACCCTGGAAAAGGTCATCAGACTAGTCCGGCACCCTCTTGCGCGCCGGCGGAGGGGCTGAAGGATCTGCTTGGTAGGGCGTCCATCTCAAAAGAACACTGTACGTTGATGGATACGGTGATTGGAAGGATTTCATCCGCGGAAAGCGGATTGTACGAGGCTGCCAGGAGTTTACTAACAGGCTTTGAGGTATGTAAAAAGGTGTACCTTTTGGTAGAGCCGCATATTAAATGTGCCCTGTATGAATAGTAGCCCCTGAGACTTTGTGTGTCGTCACGAGTGACGGCGCACAGAGGATCATAACCCCAGGTATAATATGTCGCCTATTCTATGAAGGTGGCGAGGTGTTCGGTGGCTAGCCGGACTGATGAATCTGCCGAACTGAAGCGGCAACTTGACATAGCAGATGCCGACATCGCACTTGTAAATAAGTGGCTAGACGAGGCTCAAGGTATGTTGAAAAGGCACCCAGTAATAGGAGCTTGATGCTCGGGCCTTATATATATATATATATATATATATATATATATATATATATATATATATATATATATATTTATGTAGATGGTGCTGCTGCCGCGGAGAATCTTCGGGCGGAACTTGCCCGAGCCAAGGAGCTAGCAAGGAAAAGTGATGCGGATGCCGTTAAAGCGGCTGAAGAGCTAAGAGCCGAACAGGCTGCTCACTGCCAGAGCAAGAAGGAAATAGCCGAGATGGCCAAAAAATTGAAGGATGCTACCGACCGCTGTAAATTTCTTGAACAAGCAGGTAAGGCGGCTCAGAAGGACCTTGAAAAGATCACTGTGGAAGACAAGGATACTCGCTCTGATATGAGAGCGATGAAGGAGGAGCTGCGTCAGGCCGGAGATATCACGGCTGGAAAGCCTAATATGCCGCGGATGAAGTTTGGAGACCGCAAGTATGTTACATTAGACCGGCAGTGGAGTGCGGAAAACGCTTATCTAGATTTGGCCGCAAGTGCGGCGGACGCGACCGAACACTTCCGCAGTCGAGGTGACCATGAGTTGGAAGAGCTTTTTTTGTCGCAGTACCACAATCCAGAACATCCACTGTCAATGTCCGACCATTTAGCCGCCTGGGCGGAGCTGAACAGATTATCCGGACTCGCCATGAGGTATGTTGCGAGTCTTCTTGTGGCTGGAGAAGCCGGAGCCGAAGAGTTATTTTAGCTTGGTGCAGCAGTTCCTTGGTTCGGTGCCGCATGCTGATGCGATGAAGAGGTCGGCGTGCATAGAGGGCGCACAGATGGCTCTTGCCCGTGTCAAAACATACTGGGCAGATATGAAGGCCAGTATTGTTGCGTCCCAGGATTCGGACGAAAGCCGAGTACCTGCCAAGCACTATTTTGAGGAAGTTCTTCCTGGCGCTCGTATAATAGAGTCGCAGTGCTCGAAGGATGTTGTGTTCAAATAGCTGATACTATTTGTAAAACGAATTTTGTTTTTATGAAGAAAGCTTTTTATACTTGTGCTTGCAAGAATCATAATGCCTCCTGTGCGGCCGTTTAATGTATATATGTGTATATAACCTGAAAGATGGCAGTCGTTGGCTTCAGCCCCCACGCATAGAATGCGGGGGTGTTCGCAAAAAGGCGCCTTTTCACACTTAATCCAACGTCTTGGTCCTACAAAGGAGGTGATGGCGCGGCGAACTAGGCAACCGGACTATAATGCTTTATCACTTTCACTTAGCCATAGGAGTTTGACAGTGGGGCTACTGAATAGCCCCTAGGGGCACCGCGCTCGCCCGAATTCGGGGCGCGAGTGTGCCTGACCGGGAAGCGGCCCTTCGTTAATGCGGGGGAATCCGAAAGATTCCGAAAGTCATCGAGTGGTTGACCAGTCTCTCGCTATATCATGACAGTCAGTTTTCGGCTTTCTCTACTGAGGTGCTCACCTGGCCGAACCGGGGCACAATCGCAGTAGTTCTCCTGGTGCCGCGTTAGCCGATATAACGGAACGTAAGGCAGCAAAACACAGGAGCCGGGCAAACCCAACATTTGACCAAAGACATGATTCGGAGCTGATGCATATAGGGCCAAACTCGCGACGCCGAACACTCCCTAAGGTATTCGGTCTTTATGAAGACGGGCCGAAATAGAGCCCTTGGTAAAAAAGCCCCTAGTGTCCAGGTACGTGCAAAAATTCTGGCGTGGCCACATGCCAAGACGCCAGCCTCCTCCTCGGCTATAGAGAAAACCGGGGGATGCTATCAACAAGAGACAGTAAAAAAGGTTTACGCAGGGTCTTAATCTAAAAAGAATCCTTGAAACGGGTCCCTGCTGCACGTCTGCGCCTGTGTCTCCGTTGTGCCGTATCCTGGACGGGTGTAGCACGATGTTCGTCTGCGAAAGAGAGGAACTTAGTAAAAAATAAGCGTGCGAGAAATCTATATCGAAATAAATAAAATATAGTTGGAGCAAGAGTTGGGCCGTATTGTCTCCGGGCGTGAGCACACGGAGCCCCTTGCACGAGGGTATGCGGCTATTAAGCATGTTGACGCCGGACTCATCGAGCCGTGTCCGGGATAGTAGGGCTGGATTTGTGGGCGGTCGTCTAGGCAGCCGCACCCCTGCCCGTACTTTGGGGGTCAATTTATGTTCCCTTGTAATGAAATGATGCCCTTTGGGCCGGGCATTTTGAGTGTAAGGGATGCGTAGTGCGGTATTGCGTTAAAGCGGGCGAAAGCTTCGCGTCCCAGTAGCGCTTGATAGCGACTTACGAATGGGGCGATGTGGAATGTTAGCTTTTCACTTCGGAAGTTGTCGGGTGATCCGAACGTGACTTCTAACGTAAGGGAACCCATACTTGGGGTATCCAAACCTGGCGTTACTCGTTGAAAGGAAGTGTTGCCGAGGTGGATTACAACTGGGTTTACCCCGAGTTTGCGGACTGTGTCCTGATATAACAGGTTCAAGTCGCTGCCTCCGTCCATAAGGGCGTTTGTAAATTGGAGTCCGTTAATAATTGGATTTACGACCAAGGCAGTCCAGCCTGCGTTCTGGTCTCCTCTGGAGTAATCCTGATGATCGAAGGTGATTGGTTGTAACAACCAGTGGGTTTGCTCCTCCGGGGCTGGCTGTACGGCGCGTGTCTTTGTAGGTGCCGTTCTGCTCTTCCCTTTCGTCACATGAAGTAGATTTACTGTCTTGACTTCTTGTGGGAACTTCTTTTGTTCTCTGATGTTCTGCTCGTGGGGTGCATCGTCATCTTCGCTTGGTGTGTTGAGCCCCTTGTGTTCGGCGTTGAGCTTGCCGGACTGCTTAAAGACCCAACAATCTCTGTGGGTATGGTTTGCAGGTCTCCCCGGAGTGCTGTGGATTTGACATATTTTGTCCAAAATTTTGTTGAGGTTGGATAGCTCGTCCCTATCGTCTTTGGGGGGCGGCTTTTTCTGATTTTGACGAGAGCTTTTGAATCCGGTGTTTACTGCCGTGCTCATCGGGCTGTTGTCCTTTATCCGGCGCGGTTCTTTGTTATGGCGCGGCTTCCCGTTCCCATCTCTGGGTTCGGACGTATTCGGGTCGCTGGTGCTGCTTCTTGCCAACCAGCTATCCTCTCCTGCACAGAAGCGGGTCATGAGGCTTGTTAACGCGGCCATTGTTCGCGGCTTTTCTTGGCCGAGGTGTCTGGCGAGCCATTCGTCTCGGACGCTATGTTTGAAAGCTGCTAGGGCCTCTGCGTCCGGACAGTCGACTATCTGATTCTTTTTGATAAGGAATCTGTTCCAGAGCTTCCGGGCTGACTCTCCGGGCTGCTGAGTTATATGACTCAGATCATCTGCATCCGGGGGCCGGACATAGGTCCCTTGAAAATTTGCCCGGAAAGCATCCTCAAGCACTTCCCAACTTCCCATGGTGTTTTCGGGAAGGCTTTTAAGCCAATGCCGGGCTGGCCCTTTGAGCTTAAGGGGTAAGTATTTTATGGCGTGGAGGTCGTCTCCTCTGGCCATGTGTATGTGGAGGATGTAGTCCTCGATCCAGACTCCAGGGTCTGTTGTTCCGTCGTATGCTTCTATGTTCACTGGCTTGAATCCGGCTGGGAATTCATGGTCCAGCACCTCATCGGTAAAACATAGGGGGTGTGCGGCGCCCCTGTATTTAGGCGTGCCGCGATGTTCGGGTATTTTTTGCGTTGCATCACTCACTGGAGCTTGCTTTCTTGGCCTATAGATGGATCTGGTTGGGCCAGTTTTCTGATGCGAATTCTTGGACGGATCGCGCGCCATATTGAGTGCGGCGTCCTTTGATGCGTGAGATTGATCGTAGGGTCGTCTATCCGACCTTGTGGCTTCCTTATTTTTTGACTGTGGGGGCTTTATGGCCTCTTCGTCAAATTCCGGTAGTAGTTTCCGCTTCGGATAGCTCTTTGTGTGGCGACTACTGCCGTACTTGTGTGCGGTATTGAGTACTTTGCCCCATCTGATCCTGAGTGCATCTTCCGCTGTCTTGAGCCTCCGCTTCTGCTTTCTCAGGCTACGTGCAGTGGCGACGAGCCTTTGGTGGAGGTTCTGATGTTCCAGCAATTTGTCTGGTGTGAGGTCGTCCGGGCTATTATCTTTCCCGGGGATTGGTTGTTCGGATTGTCCGCCCTGTTTGGACGGATGCTCGACGGCATGTTCATCGTCCGTTGAGTCACCCTGCTCTATGGCTGGGTCTTTGTCGAGGTGGGGCTTGGCCTTGCGCTTACGCCGCCGCTTTGATTGTTTTTCGGGGGAGCGATCCCTGGCCGCATCCTTTTGGTCCTCGTTGTCGTTTCTGTTGTATGTGTCCACCATGCATACATCGTATGATGAGGTGGCTTTCCGGCGCCCTATAGGTGCTGGTTCTTGATCGTCTCCTTTATCGGCGTCCATACCGTCGATATCTTCGGAGTCGAAATCGAGCATGTCGGTTAGATCGTCGACAGTGGCTATCAAGTGGGTGGTGGGTGGGGTTCGAACTTCGTCGTCCGCATCCCAACCACCCCGACCGTAGTCCGGTCGGGGTTCTTTCGACAAAGAGAGAGACTTTAGCGAATTTAGGATATCGCCAAAGGGCGAGTGCTGAAAGACGTCCGCGGCGGTGAACTCCATGATCGGAGCCCGATCGGGTTCGATCGAAAGGGGTGCGGAATATTCAGAGTCCGGAACGGAGTCCGGCACCTTGGAGTTACCGGCCTTGCAAAGGACTTGGCTGGTATTCGGCTCTATCGCCGCAGAGATTGCGGCTCCTGGGGCGGCGTCCAACCGTCCGTCCCTGGCTAGCGCAGTCGGCTCCGAACTAATGGTCGGAGTGAACACCTAAGCGGCGCTCTGGTCGCTGTCCGGCGGCAGAGCTAGATCATGCCCATCGAGACAGTGCGGCGCGCCCGGTCGTGGCCCGAATCCGTCGAAGATCAAGTCCCCGCGGATGTCAGCCGTGTAGTTTAAGCTTTCAAACCTGACCTGATGGCCAGGGGCGTAGCTTTCGATCTGCTCCAGATGGCCAAACGAGTCGGCCCGCAGTGCGAAGCCGCCGAATACGAAGATCTGTCCGGGGAGAAAGGTCTCATCCCGGACCGCATCGCGATTGACGAGCGAAGAAGCCATCGGGCCTAAAGGCGACGACACAGAGGAACTCTCAATGAAAGCACCAATGTCGGTGTCAAAACCGGCGGATCTCGGGTAGGGGGTCCCGAACTGTGCGTCTAGGCGGATGGTAACAGGAGACAAGGGACACAATGTTTTTACCCAGGTTCGGGCCCTCTCGATGGAGGTAAAACCCTACTCCTGCTTGATTAATATTGATGATATGGGTAGTACAAGAGTAGATCTACCATGAGATCGGAGTGGCTAAACCCTAGAAGCTAGCCTATGGTATGATTGTTGTTCGTCCTACGGACTAAAACTCTCCGATTTATATAGACACCGGAGAGGGCTAGGGTTACACAGAGTCGGTTACAATGGGAGGAGATCTTCATATCGTATCGCCAAGCTTGCCTTCCACGCCACGGAAAGTCCCATCCGGACACGGGACGGAGTCTTCAATCTTGTATCGTCATAGTCTGGAAGTCCGGCCAAAGGTCTTAGTCCGGCCATCCGGACACCCCCTAATCCAGGACTCCCTCACCGTCCTCAAGGCCGGGGGTGACGACAAGGTCATGGCTAACTGGCTTCCCATGGCCCTCACCGGCTATCTGCGCATGTGGCTGCTCCACCTGCCAACGGCTTCGGTGGCCTCCTGGGAAGAGCTATGCGACCTCTTCCTCGCCCATTATGCTGCGCCGGCGCCCCCGGCCTATGCAGGTCTCCTGGGCGGCTCACAAGCGCCACCCTCGAGCCGCCATGTCAAGCCGTTCTTCTGCCAGATCAGTGCCGCCCTCATGCGGCAATGAGCCCCTCCGGGTTGGGCCGCACCCAAGGCTGACTCGACCTTTAGCTTGGACAATCACCCCGCCAATGCTGCCTGCTCAGGTGCGCTCCTAATGCTGTGCACTCCCACCATATGCCATGTGGATGTCACCAGGGCCCTCATCAACGGCGGTGCTGTCCTCAACGTGCTCTCGGTGGAGGCATTCAGCCTCCTCTATGTGCCCCTGGAGCGACTCTGACCCAGAAAGTCCTTCTCGGGCGTCGGAGGTAGTTCCACCGGCTCCCTTTGGCAGATCCGCCTCCCGGTGACCTTTGGCACCCACAAAAACTTCCGCACGGAGCTGGTCGACTTTGACATTGCCCCAATCGGCCTCCCATACAACGCCATCCTCAGCTACCCTGCCTTGGCCCAGTTCATGGCAACGACTCACCCGGCCTACAACCTCATGAAGATGCCCGGAAGCAGCGGCGTCCTCACCGTAGCTGGGGATACAAAGGACGCTCTGCAAGCACTCAAGCTCGCCTTTATGGCCACGGCCGCACTGGGGGTGAAGCGCCTCATCATCAAGGGTGACTCACAGCTCCTCGTCAACTTCTCCAACAAAGTATACGAGCCCAAGGACGAGCACATGGAGGCGTATCTTGCAGAAGTGCGCAAGATGGAAAAGCAGTTTCTAGGGCTTGAACTGTAGCATGTGCCTCGCGGCACCAATCAGGAGGCTGATGACATCGCCAAGAGGGCATCGAGGCGGCTGCCTCAGGAGCCTGGCATTTTCGAGGAACGACTCTTCAAGCCCTCAGCAGCACCGTCACTATGAAGCACATCGCAACCTCGGGAGGAACTCCCTCAACTGCCTGCCTCAGGAGCTCCTGTCTATGGCCCGACCTCAGGAGCACGCTTGCTCGTGGCGCTGGAGCCTCAGGAAGGATGCTGGACTACGGAGCTCAAGGATTACCTGATGCAAGGGACTCTACGAGAGAAAGAAGAGACGACCTACTGCATCCAAGATGGAGAGCTGTACCGGAAGCGGCCCAATGGTGTTTCCCTGCGCTGCATTTCCAGGGAGCAGGGGAAGGAGTTGCTGGCAGACATTCATGGTGGAGACTGTGGGGACCACTCGTCATCACGGACCCTCGTCGACAAGGCGTTTCACAGCGGGTTTTATTGGCCTATAGCACTCAACGACGCAATCGAGCTGGTGAAGGCTTGTGAACCCTGTGAATTCCACGCCAAGCAAATTCATCAGCCAGCTCAGGGCCTGTAGACCATTCCACTCTCGTTGCCATTCGCGGTCTGGGGGCTGGACATTTTGGGCCCAGTTCCTCGGGCGCCAGCCGCCAGGGGGCTATCGCTACCTTTACGTCGCCATTGAAAAGTTCACCATGTGGACAAAGGTGGAAGCTGTTCGCACCATCCCAGCTGGCTCCGCAGTCAAGTTCATCAAGGGCCTCGTGAGCAGACTCGGGGTGCCTCATCGCATCATCACCGACAACGGTTCGCAGTTCACCAGTAATCTCTTCAAAACGTATTGTGCTAACCTTGGAACGCAGATATGCTATGCTTCGGTGGCACACCCACGGAGCAACGGCCAGGTTGAACGCGCCAACACAGAGGTCCTGAAAGGCCTCAAAACTAGGACCTTCAAGAAGAAGCTGGAGGCCTACGGCAGGGGTTGGTACGACGAGCTCCAGTCCGTGCTATGGTCTATCCGCACTATCGCCACCAAGTCGACCGGTGAAACCCCGTTCTTCCTCGTCTACGGAGCAGAGGCGATCCTCCCTCATGAGGTCAGGCATCGCTCCGCGCGGGTCCTGGTGTTTGACGAAGTGCAGTAGGACGCCATGCGGGGTATGGATCTCATGCTAGGGGAGGAACACCATCGGGAGGCCGCGCTTCGAGCGGCAAGATACCAGCAAGCGCTGCGGAGGTACCACTACTGCAACATCCGCCCTAGGGCTCTCGAGGTAGGTGACCTCATGCTCAGGCGGGTGCTCTCCAAGGAAGGGCTGCACAAGCTCTCACCCATGTGGGAGGGCCCGTTCAAGGTTGTTCATTTTTCCAGACATGGCGCCGCACACTTGGAGACCCAGGAGGGGGTGCCCATCCCGAACGCGTGGAACATTCAGCACCTCCAGAGATTCTACCCTTGAAGTAAGGCCCAGTGCCTGTAAAGAAGGCCCAGCGCCTGTCAAGAAGGGCCCAGTGCCAGCAAAGAAGGCCCAATGCCTGTGAAGCTCGTCGCCCAAAGAAAAGGCCCGATGCCTGTGAAGCTCGCCGCCCGTGACACTCTCATGTAATAATGAGTTGGGGCTGTACACGCCCCGGAGTCTCCAGAGTGCCGCCCTTGGGCCTCGGGGGCTCCCGCCCACGCCCAGTGGCAGCACTTAGCTCCGTGTTAGTGAGAAGACGTCAAAGGCTAGACTAGGTGCTGGACGTGGCTTTTTATTTGCTTTCCGTAGTTGGCTTGTTCACCCTTCTTTGAAAATTTATTGGAGTTGCTTCTAGTGTTGTTTGCCATCCCTTGCCCGTGATTCTTTGTCCCTGTTTTTCGCCTGACTCGACCCCTCTTTCACAAAGCCTCGCGAGGGGGCTGCACGGGCGCCCTTGTGAGCACCTTCTTGCCTAATTTCGTCAGGCTTCCTCACTCAAGTTCGTAGTGGGAGCACCCCTCCCAGTCCATGCCCCACGGGCATCGCGACGCAAACACATGACTTGAGCCGGTCACGCCCGCGACAAAGGTTTGAAAGCTATCCTCCTGGCTAATTTTTGCAGGCCTCAAGACGCCCGTCGAGGCCTCAGGTAGGTACCTCGCGAGGCGAAAACTGCAGCGAGCCCCCCGAGCTAAGTTGTGCCTACGCACAAGCATGCAGCCGCAACACCACAACACGGCATGGGAATAATGGAAATAGCATAATAATTAAAGGCAATAGTCCAACACGCCCCCACGGGGCTCCATACTTCTCTCTCTCTATGCTGGAAAAGGAGGAAAACAGAATAAACGCGGCATGCCCGGCGAGGGCTCGCGAGGGGGGATTCACACCGCCCTCCTGAGCTCAATCAGACTCCTCCTCACACTTCACCGAGGCACGACGACGGGATGACCCGCTACCACCCTCGAAGCGAGCGCGGCGGCGTGGTGGTTGATCGCGGCCACATGTAGAGGAGCTGTCACCAGAGGAGGAGCCGCTGAAGCTTGGCGAGCTGCGAGCGCCACCGACAGCGGGCTCACCCTCGTCCTCGTGGTGGCCGTCGCCAAGTCCCAGCACTTGGTCACCATCATCATCTTCAGGGCAGCACCCGAAACGGTGGCCGTCTTCTCCAAACACCCTCATGTAGAGGGTCGCGTCGCCGTCAAACTTGAAGTGCAGGATGCACTGGTGGCCCAGGCCGCGCGCGCGGGCAAACGTCTGCCAGCCGCGGGCCAAGGCCACATTCCCGGCGACGGAGATCTCCACCGAGACCCAGGAAGCCCTGCTACAGCAGCCATCCGCCTGGAGCCAGAGGATGCTAGGAGCGCCAGCCGGGAGTTCGCTGGTGAAGAAGCAGGGAAGCTGGAGCCAACTACCGGCCGGGTCCACCGACCACACGACAAACTCTGGCAACACCTCGGCCGAGTGGAAGCGCGGCCTGGTAGGCCGCGCGGCCAGAACGCGCCTTCCCTCACCCACCAGGCGGCCGTCACCGTGCAAGGGACCACCGCCACGACCACGAGGAGCCACCGCAGGAGTCGCGGGGTGCTTACGGGGGTGACCTCGGCCGTGCTTGGGCGGCGGGGGGTTGAGTCAGGCCCTTCCCGGCGAGTCTTCCCCTTCTCCGTGCCCGAGAACCTCTTCGTCGGTGCCATGGGGCACGGTGGGCGACTGGAGCAGGGAGGAAGAAGAAGCAAGCGGGGGAAGAGAGATGTGCAGCGGGGGCCTGCGCCCTCCCACATTTATGACCCAAGGGAGGCAAACCGTCGGCCTCCACGATCACAGGTAATCATGACTCTTTTTGCATGCAGCAGGGACTCATCAAATCGGGCAGTTGCTGAGGCATCATGGGGAAGCGAGACGCCCACGTCCAATCAACTGCGATGCGGCGACCGAGGCCGCAGGCTGTTGGGGCCCGCGGCGCTCCACACTTGCCCTTTCGCTTCACTGGTAAGCCAAGTCCGAGCACGCCTTGGGCCCGGGGGCTACTGTTGGCGTTCTGGGAACGGGGGTCCACAGACTTGCTTGCCTGCGGCCTACGGTGTGGCTCAAGGGGTGGCCCAGTACGGCCCATGTTCATCAACTCAAGCTTAAGACCCACGCGAGGGGCCAAGCCTCGTGGGGCGGACGATGCAAGGCTTCCTCAGGAACAGCCTCACCAGGCAAGCTCGCAAGGAGGCGGAGAGATGAAGGCAGGGGTACCTCGCGAGGTGCCCATGACGCAAGCCATGACGATCGAGACCAGGTGGGCGCCAGGCGGGCGCCGGCCTGTGCAGTGTCCTTGTTTCCTCTTTGGTGCAAAGGGGGCAAGCGCAGGTGCGGAGTACCGAGGCATCAAGCAAAGGTTACCATTTTGGTGCAATGAGACCAAGACCAGCAGAGCGGCAGGATGAAGGTCGCCGTGGAGCCCAAGACGGTGTCATCGCCAGCGCCTTTGGCAGCCGAAGACCAACTTTAGTCAGGATAACTTGTACTAGATGTTCCCCTTCAAAATGGCCGTTGTTGGCGCCCTTCCCGCTCAATATTTGGGAAGAGGACCAGGGCCTCTATATATAGAGATAGCCATCACAGTAGAAGGCATCTGGATCTGACCTGGAGCCAACAGAGAAGGAGAAATTCCTCTCCAATCACACCACCACAAGAACACCCCTCGCGAGGCTGTTCTTCCTCTGTACTATTCATCATGAGTCCCAGAGGCAATCCACCACATCACACACTGTATTAGGGTATTACACCACAACGGTGGCCCGAACTTGTATATACCTTGTGTCCCTTGTGTCGTTCATCGTGTAGCTTAGATTCTCAGCGAGGCGTTGGGACGTGGATCGGTAGGGGGAAGATATTCACACGCACCCCAGAGTTTGAACCTTAAGGGTTTTGCCAGGACCCGATATCCGACATAGTGTTATTCGAAATTCTCCAGTTCCATGTTATTCGGAATGAGTTTGTTAACAAGACTTGATCAACCTTGTTAGTGGATTCATTTCGATGATCATGAGATGGATGAAGTTAGAAGGCACAACCTTATGTACCCTCCTTTCACTTTCTGTTATTTAGATTAAATAAAGTAAAAATAGTATTTTCTGCCTGTTTTCTGAATTATCCATGCAATAAAAAATACTCCGAAAATAAAAGTTCTCCAAATGCCCTGCAAATTTAATATGATTTTTTCTAGAATATTTGAGAATATCTGGCACTGAGAACACAGCAGGAGGAGCTGGCACCTGGCCACGAGGGCCAGGGGCGTGCCCTACCCCCTGGGCGCCCCCCTGCCTCGTGGGCCCATGGTGGCCCCCTCCACTTATTCCTGCACCCATGCTCTTCTTCTTCCTCCCAAAACAATCACTATCCAGCTCAAGCATGAGTTCTAGCTCATTTTGATGCCATTTTCGATCTCCTTGCTCAAAGCTCTATTCACAAAACTGCTCTGGGGGATTGTTCTTTGGTATGTGACTCCTCCAATGGTCCAATTAGTTTTTGTTCTAGTGCTTTATTCATTGCAAATTTTTGCTGCCTAGGTGACCCAGTTCTTTGGCTTACATGTCAAATTTATATGGTCCCAAGTAATTCTAATGCATGATATAGTCTCTAGGCACTTGTGGGAGTAGTTGCTATCAATTTTATTGAGTTTGATTCACTTTTATTTTGAGTTACTAAAAATTCCAGGAATTTTTCAGAGGAAGAAATATGTCTAGGAAAACGTACCAAGGTGGTTCTTCAAGGAAGCAAGGACCCAGGCTCGCAATACATGAACAGGACGATGAACCACCAAGGGAAGCTTATGTGCGGCCTTGTGAATGGCCGTCAGAGGAGTTTATGGTCAAAGCAGGCATCAAGGATGAATTTGATGCATATGTGCGTAATGCTGATCTTGAGGAATTCATGCAAGATAAGTGCCCTCAATACTACCATTTTAACTGATTCCTTTGTGAGAAGGTTTAAATTTACATCTTCGCGTAGTTCTCGCAATGTACTATTTGATCTTTATGATAAATCTTATACCATGGACTTAGAAGATTTTACTATTTCCTGTAAACTCCCACAGTGGGGCAGTGTTAATGAACCTCGTAAATCTGAATATAAAGACTTTCTTGCTAATATCACTGTGGGAGAATCCAGAGAAATAACAAAAGCTATCGTAGGGAGCATTCATTTTCCTGCTATACATTACTTTGCTCTCTTCATAGGTAGATGCATTAATGGTAAAGATGAAGCTTGTCACATGTGTGTTCCGGATCTTTGTGTTCTCAAGAGTGCTGTATTAGGTGATAAACAATACAACTTGGGGGCAATTGTTGCACGTAGGTTGCATAATAATGGTTTAGATGGAGACTTGTTTGGAGGGATTTATGCGACCCGTGTGGCTAATTATCTTGGTATACCCATACATGAAAATGATAGGGAGTTGCCTCCAGCTTATTTAGATTATAATGCCATGTTTAATCATCATTTTCTTGAGAGGAATGAACATTCCTTCAGTATCGACTAATCTTTGACAGGAGTCGCACTGTCCATATTACTCTCCCTCCTCCTGCTTTCTTTGACTATCAGGCAAAAAGAAGATATATTATAACCAGGGAGGAGGCGAACGAGTATGAGAGAAGGACGGAGGCAGCTCGCCTCAAAGGTGCAGTTCATGATGCAATGGCTGCTGCATCTCAGTACGACCCCAGTTACAACTTCGGATATCCGCTAGGCCATCCATGGGCATAGACCAACTTAGGACAAAAGCCTAAGCTTGGGGGAGTACGTATTTCTCACCGACATTACATTCATGTTCACACACTCATTCTAGTTGTTGGTGCTCATACTTTTTCATTGTACTATCCATGCTAGTTTAATTTCTTTTTCTAGTTTTCTTCTTGTGTGTTTGAATAAGCTTAAGAAAAAACAAAAAAAATAATTAGTTTTAGCTTTTAGCTAGTTTATTTTCCATGCTTGTAATAGTAGTAATTAAAAGAAAACCCAAAAAGAATTCTCGTTCTTCTTTTGCTTGTTGTGAGATTTCCCGTGTAAATAGTTTTAATTCTTTTCGTTCCTTTGGGGGTGGAGAGGAGAAGACCATAATGAAAATGTTGAGTGGCTCTCATATGCATTATTGTTGATTTAACCAAGAGCCCATATTACCTTGTCTTCTCCCTTGAATTGAATGCTCGTAGATTCCAACTTAGTCCAATGCACATGCACTATTATTATTATCCACACCGTTCGGTCATGCAAGTGAAAGGCAATAATGACGATATATGATGAACTAATTGAGATGAGAAGCTGGTATGAACTCGACCTCTCTTGTTTTTGTAAATATGATTAGTTCACCGTTCCTGATTCAGCCTATTATGAATAAACATGTTTGCAATGGCAATTAGAGATTGTAGTTGCTTATGTCATGCTTAATTAGCTAGGAGCTTATAATGGTTTACCTTGCATGCCAACATGCTATTAAAATGGTTGTTATGTGGTATGATAGGGTGGTATCCTCCTTTGAATGATTTGATTGACTTGACTTGGCACATGTTCACGCATGTAGTTGAAACAAAATCAACATAACCTTCACGATATTTATGTTCATGGTAGATTATATCCTACCCATGCTTGCATTCAGTGTTGATTAATTTTAATGCATGTTCATGACTGTTGTCCCTCTATAGTTGGTCGCTTCCCAGTCTCTTGCTACCCTTCACTTGTACTAAGTGGGAATACTGCTTGTGCATCGAAACTCCATAAACCCCAAAGTTATTCCATATGAGTCCACCATACCTTCCTATATGCGGTATCTACCTGCCGTTCCAAGTAAATTTGTATGTGCCAAACTCCAAACCTTCAAATGAAATTCTGTTTTGTATGCTCGAACAACTCATGTATCAACAAGGGCTGTCTGTATCTTCCATGTTAGGCGGGTTATTCTAAAGAGGAGTGGACTCCGCTCCTCATTCACGAGAAAATGCACTCCAAGAAAATACACTTCCATGATGATACGTGTTTGTCACAGTAGGTCACATTTTCTGTCATGCATGTACATCCATGACGATTTTATGACAGAATCAAGATAGTCATACCTATGCTGTCGTAAAAGTGTTCCATGACATTACCAAAATTATCATCACAGAAATGTCCACTTCCATGACGATAAATCGCGCGTCACAGAAGTGCTTTAATCAAGGGTGACTGACACATGGCATCCACCGTAACGGAATGCTGTTAAGCTATCGGGTCGGGTTTTGGATCCAATAACCCATTAACAGCCCCGAACAATGGGGATTTTCCATGTGTAAAATCATCAGTGGCTGGAGGAAACACATGTCGGCTCATCGTTGGGACAGATGTCATCCACTCATTGGACAGAAGGCACCTATCATACGTCGACACGTGGCACGGCCCAACAGAGGCCCATTCCTGTGAAAAGGCCGGCCCGTTTGACTTGGTCAAAAGGTGGCGGGCCGGCCCATGGAAAGCCTGTTAACAGCCTATTCTCATATAGCCCATTTACAGCCCGCTAACCCAAGGCCCGTTACACCCTATGCGAATTAGGCCCAGTAGCGTCATCTGGGCCATCCAATATGATTCCAGCCCATTTTCACTTCTGGCCCATGTATGTCCCATGACGTCTTTCGGCCCATATGAGGCCCTTTGTAACTCTTGCCCCATTAAGGGCCCGTGGTGAAACTGGCCCGTAATGAACAGTGTATCACTTTACACCCATTACTGGCCCGTGGTGAAACTGGCCCGTAATGAACAGTGTAGTACTTTATACCCATTAACGGCCCGTTATTCCGTTGGGCCGTTTCCATCCCAAGTTATCTTTCGGCCTTCTGAGGGCACATTTATTCTTGGCCTCATTTGCAGCATTCTGTTACTTACGGCCCATTACTATCATTTTCTGCTTGTGGGCCAAATTCAGCCCGTCGTTATAGTCGGCCCGTTTGTCTACCGTTAATCTGTTGGGCCATTTTCATAGCATCACCAAATACGGCTTATTAACGGCTCGTTATGGTCAGCCCATAAAACATACGATTTCCACTCTAGCCCGTCTACGGCCCATTAAAGGCCCATACAAGGCCCATAGATGAGTCGACCCTTACAAGGCCCATGGATCATATGAGACGTAGAAGGCCCATGGATCCTACGAGACATAGAAGGCCCATGGATCCGACCGCCCATTGAAGGCCCATGGATCCGATGGCCCGTACATGGCCCATGGATCGTACGGCCCGTGGAGGGACATGGTCACTACAACATTTGGGCGAGTTGGCTCCTGTGAATGATATAGCATATTCAAAGAATTATCCTACTCAATACTATCACCTCTAAAAAACATACACTATACAACAAAGAGACCAAGGCATAGAAACGTGTAATAATCCTACACTATACAATAAAGAAATTACGGTCAATTATACCCACTGGGCATTATGGTTCGGCACAGGTGATAATAAAGCATACACAAACATCAAATTACATACACTGGGCAAATACAACTCATACATCATGGACGCGCATCAACTTAACTCCATTTGAACTATAATCTCTTCAGAAAATAGGATTGGTCGGATTCAGATAGCACAAATTTTAGTCTGCAAAATCTCCAATTCCTTCGTGGTTACCTCAGTGTCTTGTTTCATGTTTTTGACTCCTGCATCTAATGCTCCAGTCTCAACTTGTTGATTATACGTTGACAATCATGTACACGTTGTCTTGCCACCTCTAGTTGATGCTCGGGAACATTAGCACATTCCAATTCCAATCCATAATCATTCGGTAACGGCCATGCCGCACTGCTCGCAGATCTTTGTGTTGATGTCACTTCATCCTGAAATGTTTCTGTAAGTACACATGACTAGGGAAAAAATATAGTTACAACAGTGAAGCGAGCAAGACACTATTTTGTACTACATGGAAAAACAGGACTAACAATAATATTACACGTCATGAAGCATAAACAGGTGATATTTTAAAAAATATAAAAAACATAGTCTGTGCAGCCTGCATACAGAAATCTCTCTTAGCTCACCAGGGGAGCATGATGTTGGGGCCCAATCCAAAACACGGACAAGTTACAAATTTAGACAGCACATTGCGTATAAGTAAGCAAGGAGTTGGCCATTCTGTAGCTCATCTAAAGTCTTAGGGATCATAATGAGCAACAGAGGTTTTCATACAAACATACTACAGCAGGCAAAACTATGCAATCATTAGCTAGTATAAACTAGATTGTGAGCCTCATGCAATAATAGTTGGTTAATAGACTTCAAAGCTTTAGGCACACTTCGGCAGGGTAATTAAATGGTAAGGCCTTTAATTATGTCAACTAATAGTTATACACGTACTCAACATTAGGCATGATTATTTTGGCATCTCATTAACTGAGGACAAATAAAGCAATTGAAAAGAGCAAATTAACTATGACTGAAACAAACAAGGAATTGAACTGTTGAGTTGCATACAGTGACTTACCATAACAGGTTGAAGAGGCTCAGTGCAGCTCCTACTTCTCTTGCAAGGCTCCTTCCTAACATATTGTACTTGGAAATCCTCAATCTTATCTTCATTGCACCCCCTCTGCAAGGTGACACAAACTAGTTACTCGTCTCCTTGGAAGATAAATATGCATACTTTCCAATCTGTGAACACAAAAGGATGAGATTATAACAAAACAACACCACATAATGAAACATGCCACATCTCTTGCACTTGCACACAATGAAATGAGTATTTACTATGTCTGCACTATGTAAAAACTAGGCATACCTTTGAACTGGATCTCCAGGTACTCTTGGAGAGCCTACATTAGTGTACAACCAAACCTTTATGTCACCCTAGACAAGGCCCACTACAACAACCCTTAGTGTTTAAATTGTTGAGAAGCTCTGTTAGAGTGTTAGGTCAAGAACATCAAGTAATCAAAGCAAACAGTCCTAGTATGGATGGCTGATGCAAACAAGCAATTGAACAGATGTGTGAGCAAATCTTACATATCAAGAAAAGAAGCAAAGAAGGAGGCTTAAAGACCATCACTTGACTGACCAGATTTAAGGGGCATTTAAACATCATGTGCAACGTATGAACTAACATAAACATTGCATATTCCAGATTCTACAATGGAATGCACATGTATTAGGTTATGCCATGTATGATGATGCCTTAATGTACACTATAGCAGGTAGGAGTGATTCATCATTGCATGCACAATTGAATTGTAGGTTAAGGGCCAGTTCGATTCCGCCTTTTCATGGCTTATTGTCAAAATAAGCCATAAAGGATGCAAAGAAGTCATTTTTGAGTTATGGGCTTGGGCTTAACTAATTTTGCTTTGGAGGGCGGGTGTTTCGGGTAGAACCTCACTAAAAATTGAAGGGAAGGGGAAAAGTGAAATGACTCTGTTGTCTGCCTATATTACACTCAAAATGCAATTGCTGACGCCCGTGTCACACCTGACCCTCAAGTAAAAACAAACACGCAAGCGTTCATTGCCCTGCCCGCTTGCATCTCCTCTCCCCTTCCCCTCTACCTCGATCCCCTGCCTATAACACTAGGGTTCCTCCAGCGAGCCGTCACCACTGGCCCCATCTGGCCTGGTCCTCGACGATGCTATGTCCAGCTAGGCTACATGGCCGGCAGGTAGGGGCAAGTCTCCCTGGCTGCTCCTCCCTCTGGCGCCACCCCTCATTCTGATGGTCTCCAGCAGCTGCTCCACTGTGGTTCGTCCAATGCACTACTCCGGCTGGCGCTGCACAACTATGGCTGATGCCACACTACGGCAGAAGGCACCTTATTCCCCCTCCCCTCCTCCCAGGCCATGGCCTTGAGGTGCTATTGAAGGATGAGCTCATCCAACAAGGTGAGGATCTCCTCTGATTTTTTGCCAAATTTTCATTCTGATCCACTATACGATGAATTGCTATGAGATGCTTCTGCTCCTGCTATATGATGCATTGCTATGAGCTGCTCCTCCTGCTGCTATATGATGAATTGCTATGAGCTGCTACTGCTATATGATGAATTGCTATGAGCTGCTGCTACTGCTATATGATGAATTGCTATGAGCTGCTGCTGCTATATAATGAGTTGCTATAAGCTGCTCCTGCTGATACTATATGATTAATTGCAATGAGCTGCTCCTGCTGCTGCTATATGATGAATTGCTATGAGCTGCTCCTGCTGCTGCTATATGATGAATTGCTATGAGATGCTCCTGCTGTTGCTATATGATGAATTGCTATGAGCTGCTCCTGCTGCTGCTATATGATGAATTGCTATGAGCTGCTGCTGGTATATGATGAATTGCAGACTGCTGCTGCTGTATGATGAGTTGCTATGAGCTGCTGCTGCTGCTATATGATGCTTTCAGGTGCTGCTGCTTTATGATAATAACCAGCCACTTGGACCATCGAATTTCAATAAATAATTGTTCTTCATTTAAATGTGGGTCATGCGTTCTTCGTTTAAATTAGGCAATGGGATCTCTATGGAAAACATTGACCAAAGTAGATTGTGCCAAGTAGATGGTATCTTTGTATTTGCATTTTGAGCAAACAGTGATGGTCTGTTTTCCTACCATATTAATTATTGCACTGGGTTCAATTTGTGATGTTTGCAAGTCAAATTAATTTTCATATGGGCAGCAAAATGAAACAAATATAATGCAATCTAGACTTTCCACTGATCATAGCAAAGATAAGCTGAAAACGCAATGAAAAGAACTGGTTGGCTTATTACATGGAGCTAATATTCACAGGTGCTTATTTTCTTAGGATAACTCGTAATAACTGTCCCTAAGAAACTTGGCTAATAGAACTGACATACAAATAACATGTCACGATGATTGCAATGGAGGAGTGACGTACCATAGCACACTGTATAGGCTCACCGCTACCTCTCCTTTTTTTTCTTTGTTTCATGAAATTGCCACATACATCTTGTACTTTTTCATTGTGTATTCCTATCTGCAAGTTGACACGGCTAATTTCAAACATCTCTACATGATACTACATTGCATATCCCTTGCGCATATTTAAACCACCAATGAACGAGTGTGTGCGTACCATAAACTAGCCATGACTCTGTGTGCTGGACTAGTAGGCACTCTAAGGAAGCCTAATGTAGTGCACTGGAATTCCTACATGTCACCTACGATTTTGTGTAATGTACTGCCCCTGTTCCTAAATATATGTCTTTGTAGAGATTCTAGTATGGACCACATACAGATGTATACAGATGCATTTTTGAGTGTAGATTCACTCATTTTGCTCCATATGTAGTCTATAGTGGAATCTCTAGAAAGACTTATATTTAGGAACGGAGGTACGAGGTAGTATCATGTATGATATCTACATATCTAATTTAGCAGCTAGTAGTAGAAATCATTGTCATCACAAAGTGATTACTGGTCAAAAATCCTAGAAAAGCACGCAGGCAGGCACAAAACAATACAAGAGAGAGAGAGAGAGAGAGAGAGAGACGCACTTACAAGATCATAGCAATGCCTCCGTCCAGGATCTTGGTTGGCCAAGCTGTTAGATCCAGAAGAAACATCGTCCTTGTAGTTTTTGCCAGCTGCATAACAGGTAACAGCGACCGGTTAGTATATTTGAAGTACATCGGGCAGGTGATGCTGGACGGGTTTAAAGGTGACAAGTACCTAGGCCGTGGCGGGTCCTTGGCATCTCTCCAGACGGTGGGAATCAGGTTAGAAATGTCAAGGGTTATGACGCTGCGCTGGCTGTCGAGGTCCAGTAAGGAGATCTAGAACCGTCAAGTAGTGTGTTTGTGTAGCGGCTCCGGTAGGGTGGACTACGGTGTGGGAGATGCGGATCCATGGCCGTGGACGAGGGCATACGTGAAGCTGCTCTGGTGGTTGGGTTAAGGATGGTGTCGACGACGCGGATTTGCGGCTGTGGACGGGGCGTCAGAAGCTGCTCCAGTGGTTGGGTTAAGGATGGTGTCGACGATGTGGATCTGCGGCCGTGGACGGGGCATCAAAAGCTGCTCCGGTGGTTGGGTTAAGGATGGTGTCGACGATGCGGATCTACGGCCATGGACGGGGCGTCAGAAGCTGCTCCGGTAGGTTGGATGAGGGTGCGAGGAAGCGGATCTGAGGCCGTGGACTTGTGAGTTGGCAAAGCGGCCCCGGTAGGGTTGACAATGGTATAGGCGAAGCTACTCCGTTAGGGTTGATGATGGTGTCGACGAAGCGGCTCCGGTAGGGTTGAGGAAGGTGTCGGTGAAGCGGCTCTGGTAGGGTTGAGGAAGGTGTCGGCGAAGAGGATCAGAGGCCGTCAACGGGGGCGTCGGTGGGGCGGCTTTGGGGGGTGTGGAGGAAGCGTCTCCGGTGGGGAGTAGGAATGAGCCGCTGCAGATGCGCGGCGGTTGAGAGAGTACCGGCGAAGCAGACCCGGCACCGTGGACAAGGCCGGCACTGAATGGGCTGTGGTACAATGGTGGATGAGTAGTCTAGTTGTTTCTAGGGGAGGTGGGAGGGGTAGATGCGGCCGCAGAAGCAGATCCGACGAGGTGGACGCCGCTGGCAGTGAATGGGCTATGGTACGCCGGTGGATGAGCAGTCTAGGGTTTCGAGAGGGAAGGGGAGAAAGGGCGATGAAGTGCGGACGGCGTGATGTAAGATGCTATGGTGCTGTGAAGTTAGTCGTTTTTGCGGGAGGGGGAGAGGAAATGGAGGTGTCATGTAGTGGGGGAACCAGAAGCTACCAAAGCAGCCCCGACCTATCATGTAGATGAGGGCGGTATTGTAACTGTTGGTCTCCATGCACAAAGGACAAAAGGGGAATTTCGCATGCTAAAGACTAAGATGGCGGAAATTTTAGAAGGAGGCGGGAGATTTTGCCGCCCGCGGGATCGTTCGTATCCAGTTTCAACTAATTTTGGACCGTGCTAGCGGGAAGGTCATGCTAGACTGTGTACACGGGGCATGCGTCAGCAGTTAATAACTGGTGTGAAGTCCACCCAGAAAAAAAGACAATAACTCGGGATGATGCGCCGATAACTTGGACGTTCACACGGGCGCGGCCAATCGTACGGGTGTAGTGGCGCGTTCACAAAAAAGGGATCAAACGCTCAGCCTATGTATTTCTCGTGTAAATAGATAATTTAGTGCCATTGGTTATTTACTTTAAACATAATGCATTGACGTGTTAGTGTAGAGGCGCACAAAAAGAAATGGATATTGTAGTCCGCTACTTAAAAGTGTTACCTCATATGATTACATAGCCTCCATTTCATAAATTGCGTACCCGTTGAATTCATATATGAATATTACATATATTACTTCAAAATAGAAACTTAAATCATCCAAGACTAATGAATTTGAATGCAAGAGTAACAATGGTGCATGTACATGATAGCTACATTGGTTGTTTGAAGAAACATCACTGTAACTTTGGCATGCACAACTGAAAAGGTTTATTTAAATAGAAAAAATGTGATATGTGAGTGTCCAATCTTTATAGCGTTAAATCGGTATTGTACCTTTGGCCACAATAAGAAGTAGATATTGACTTATGTTCAAGCGATGCACGTCCAGGATCGCTAGATAGTGATACGTGAATGAATTGTGCAATCTCTCTCACACGCATACATATCTCATTTCCCTGTGGGCATCGGAATCACACACACGCACTTCGTGTATTTCTCTCCCTCCGTCAGGGTTAAATTCGTCTTTCTACCTCGTCCTACAAGTCTCTCACACAGAAACACACACGCTCTCTCTGTCTAACATGCCCACCCCTTTAATTCCGCCCACCCATAGCCACTAATGTCTCAAAGTATAATAATGTCTCTCACACATATGCCTAAGGTTAACTCGAGTTCCGGAACCATATGAATACATACAATGGGATTCCAACAGAGCACCTTTTGTTTTGAGATTTCTCTCTCTCTCTCTCTCTCTCTCTCTCTCTCACACACACACACACACACATTGTTTCTCGCTTCATTTTTTCCGGCACTTGCATGCACACACACCGTTTGTTTATCTTTGCAAGGCTTTAAGTATGCCTCACACAAATGCTATCTACCTATCCCTTAATATAGCTAGATATGTGTCACACAAACTCCTTCTCCTTACTAGCAAGATGCCCATGCGTTGCACGAAACATCAAGATGCATTTGTATGAGAAGTTTAACTTGTGGGAGAAAAGGATGAACGAGGGAATGCCTTATTTGCAAATGCGGAGAGGGGTGTGGGTATCTTTTTGCAAAATTGCCACAGTTTCCTTCCTATCTGTCGGACATAAATCGGATGGCCTATATTACAGGATGGCATGAACACCATCATCACCAACTCTGTTTTTTATAAGAGTAGAGATATGTGACTGTCACTGCCCCCCCACACACCCACACCCACACACCCACACTTCCCAGCACCGAAGGAGTAGCGTGACACCTCGACTTGATACTAATCTATCGACTGGCTTCTCTCTCAAACACACACACACACACTACCCGGCACCGAAAGAGTAGGGTGGCACATCGATCTTGATAATAATCTATCTACTCCTCTTTCAAACACGCACACACACACACACACACACACACGCTAGTTGTGCCTCTGTGCCTACCGTGCACACTCTCGATACGTCTTTCTCTCCCTCCCCCCCCCCCCAACAATGACAACAGAAGGGTGACAACTCAATCTGATCATAATCTGTCAATTGGTTTCTCTCTCAAACATTGTGTCTCGGTGCCTCGCTCGGTAGCCCCCTCGATATGTAGACTTCTTTCGCGCGCACAGCTGTAGTGATGATGACGCTGAACCCAGTGTGCCTTGTTTTTACTGGCCTCATGTGATAGTTTTCACCCTGTTTTCTGTTAATTAACAAGGCAACCTTTTCTTTGTTACTACTAGTGAATCTGAAATCATTCGGGGCAGACATAAAATATATCACTTCAACCCAATTATCGCAGCAACTATTTTAAAAGAAACTAGCTAGCTGCCCGTGCGTTGCACGGAACATCAAGATGCATTTGTATGAGTAGTTTATCTTGTGAGAGAAAAGGCTGAACGAGGGAAGGCCTTATTTGCGAACGTGGAGAGGCGTGTGGGTATATTTTTGCAAAATTGCCATAGTTTCTTTCCTATCCGTTAGATATAAATCCGACGGCCTATATTGCAGGATGGCACGCACACCATCATCACCAACTCTGTTTTCTACTCCCTCCGTTCCTAAATACTCCCTCCGTCCGAAAATACTTGTCATCAAAATGGATAAAAAGAGATGTATCTAAAACTAAAATACGTCTAGATACATTTCCTTTTATCCATTTTGATGACAAGTAGTTCCGGACGGAGGGAGTATTTGTCTTTTTAGAGATTTCAACAAGTGACTATGACCGGACCTTACGAACATACTCAAAAAGTAGTCCATAATTTTGATGTTATCCTCTTTTCTTGGCGGTGCAGTGCCATCTGGATACCTCATAAATAAATCAAGGACAAATCTGACCCCTTCCTGAAAAGACATACAGAGCAAAATGAGTGAATCTACACTCTAAAATATGTCTACATACACATCTGTATGTGGTAGTCCATTTGAAATCTGAAAAAGACAAATATTTAGGTACGAATGGAGTATAAGAGGAGACATGGAGATATATCTCTAGCATGGTCTACAACAAAAATGTGCTGGGCTGGTTAGCGCCGGATGCTCGCAACGCGATGACATGAGTTCGAATTCTGTCTTTTAGCTTTAGATTTTTATATTATATATTACTTATTTAATATATACTTAGAATACAAGATTAAGGATGGACTTGTTTCTTTTTAACTTTTTGTACGAAGCTGTAGCCACCCTGCAAGTCACGTGTACACTGTACATGCAATTAAGTTTTTATAGAGGGACAATCATACATGTAATTAACTCAAATGGATTGGATGTCACTCTATTATTTCCAGCATAAGAGCATCTCCAATGGCAGCCGGCAAATTTCCTCCCGCTTCCTTCCACGGAGGACGACATCAAATGCCAGCGGCATACATTTTTACAACTCTAACCAACCAGATGAAATTCATGCAAACACGGACTGATTTCATATAAGCATAAAGGATTTCGTATAAAGAAGCCAGATCTTCAAATAAACATGATGGATTTCATTACATTTACAAGAACTAAGCGGTGCCAATCCGGCTCTCTTGGTATAATTAATACTCCCTCCGTCCGGAAATACTTGTCCTAGAAATGGATGTATCTAGACGTATTTTAGTTATAGATACATACAATTTATCCATTCTTAGAACAAATATTTCCCGCCGGATGCAGAGGGATTACATAATCTAAATGGCCGCCCGCGGGTCCCTTTGTCTTCCTCATGTCCATAAGACACTTGCGGGGTCGACAAAGGTCCTCGAAAGAGACGAAGCAGCAAAGAAACCACCTGAATGCGCAGTCGTCGCCTCGGCGGTGGACTTCATGGGTCCCAAGTGGCAGCAGCCTCCCATGTTCAACTTCTCCTTGAAGATGGTGGCAGACACGGAGAAGCTGGCCACCGACTCATCGCACCCCACGCACCAGGCTTCTGTCTTTCCCTGCATGGCACTGTCGCAGGCACGGGAGGCGCGCCCACAATCACGGGTGGCGCGGCCACCACAGACACTGGTGGCGTGGTACGACGCGGCAGCGACGACACCCGTACCGGCGTGCTCGCTGTCGTTCTGGCGTGGAGCAACTCGCCACTCCTCATCGAGTTGAACTGGAGCGGCGAGTTGCTGAACCACGCGCCTGCTTGGGGCAGCAACTGGCTCCGTCGGGCCAAGCGAGGTTAGTGAAGCACCAAGCGGCCTCGCCCGTATCCGAAGGGCTGGCGGGCCACCCAGCCAGGTAATATGCCGGAGAATGGCTCCTTGGAAGCCATCGGAAGGGTGGAGAAAATGGTGAAGGAGGACATGGGGGAGCAGCGGAGGGGTGCGATTGTTGCCCGCTGTCTGTCTGGCCTCGTGTAAATAGAGGGCGGACGGTAGGAGCTTGGGGGCGTCTGGCCTTGTTTAAACCGAGGGTGGATGGGAGGAGCTTGACCGGTGTCGCGTTTAATTCCGGCCCGCTCATGAATGGATGTGTGGCCGGAGTAGGATTCTCGGTTTGCATGCGGGTTTAACGGAGGGGTTCAATGGAGGCGCCGGGCGTGCAGCGAGCGGTGCAGTACTATTCGATTTGACAGCAGTAATGAGCTGTCAAATCACAAAGGCCCTCGCCTCTAGTGAAACTGACCGAGCTAGACTGCCCCGCCCTCTAGCCTTTTAAAAAATGTATATACTCCACTTTTGTACAGTAGTAGTATCGATGGATTGCGCCATGGAGCAAAACTTGAAATTAAAAAAAGGTGGTACATATAGAGAGCGCTCGTCGCCAAATTATGCATATAGTACTATTAAAAAGGCTTGTCACAATAATGGTGTCCAGCACAAGTGCACAACCCACCCCTCAAATAAAACTAAGCACCCTGGAATTCTTTGACAAAACTAAGCACCCTGAAATTCTTTGACAACTATACTGCTGGCTATATGATGTTGGCCATATATATTGTACGTATATAATGTGAAGAAACGAGTGGTAGTACTATACCAACTAAAAGACGAAATGTAAGAAATACTAGTATGTACGTACTGAAGAGTTAAAGTAACGAGAAGAAACATAACATAGTTCTGCTGGGGCTCAGCACAACACACCCCTCAAATTAAACTAAGCACACCTGAAATTAAACTTTGCAACTACTCCGGTAGACACTGCATTAGAACCACCATGAGCAACGACACTGCCACCTTACTCGGAGTCCTCGTCCACGTCCTCGACATCGTCCTTGTCCCTCTTCCTCTTGGCCGATACTTCTTTGCTTGAACCGCACACTTGGCTCTTGCTCTTCATCCAACCCTTGTAGATATTGAAACAAAGGTAGCCATCCATTGCAGCGTAGTGGATGTGGTCTATATCTAGTACATTCCGCTGCCATGCATAACAATGAAACGTGTATGGAGGTTTCTCCAGTTTACCGTACGAAGGATGAACCATGGCTCCTGCCAGGGTCAGCATTGAAGGCTGACGAGAGGACACCAGCCGATTACTCTGGAGGTCAAAGGGGTTGCCTACAACGAGGCCTATCCGACCCAGGACTTCTTTTCGTTCGTAAAGTCTACAGTAACGAATTTTACTAGGGTGCTCTCGAGGAAGTCCTTAAAATCCAGGCATTCAACATCGGCATGGCATATGTGGTAGACCAAGCATAAGTCATGCACGCAAACTTGGATCAGCGGGCTTCTTCCTCTCTTCGTCCTTTAGATCCTTCTCTCGTCCTAGGACTGTGGTGTACTCAACATCTAGCCCAGCGACCCACTCATCATCTGAGTTTTTGAACATGCGTCTGAAGCGAGAAAGGCATCCTTTCACTGTCACGGAAGAACGGGTGTAGATGACGTCGAACTCATCGCCGGTGATGGTTCTAACCTTGTACTCACCGCCGATCATGGAGATTTGGGACGCCATGGATTTGGGAGGAGGGTTAGGATTAGTGGAACTGCCATAATGTGAAAGGACGGGACGACTAGGAGCGAACCGCCGTAGTATTAAAGGACGTGCGGGGACGAGTAGGAGCGAACTGCCAGCGTGCGAACGGCAGGGTAGTGGCTTTCCATTCTCCCATGATACGGGCTTCCGAGAGCCCTTGGATCTGAGATCGAACGGTTGCATGGCGTGATTCTAGACCTATGGGTGAATATCCTATCCTGGAGGGTTATTCTGCAAATTTTCAGCAACTTAGCATGCGACCGTTTGATCTCAGATCCAAGGGCTGCCAGCAGCCCGTATCATGGTCGCGCCTACCACGACCATCGCGTCGCTCGCGCGGTCGCGCCCTTGGAGATTTAACACGGTGCGTTAGGCTATCTGATGTTGGCATGTCATACATAGTCATCACTTAGTCACTCATACTACAACAAGGTTAGCTATAAGGTTGGCTATAAGTGTATTTTTTTACTTCTCTCTATCTCTTTCTTCGTACTCCCTCCGTCCCATAATATAAGAACGTTTTTGACACTAGTGTAGTGCCAAAAACGTTCTTATATTATGGGACACAGGGAGTACTAGTATTTATTGCATTTGCCAAGGAGTGACCTCTTCCAATGAAATGGTGTGCTTATTAGTTTTTTGTTGCTAAGTTTGCTTTGCTTCATTTAATTAGCTATAGACTCAAAATTGCCTTTTCACCTAGGTACACGCGCTTAGCACCGTTTCTTCCTTGGGTCACCAAACTAATCTCTCTCTTCTTGATTAACTTGCCACATCAGACTTTATGCCTATGTGGCAAGCTTAGCACCTGTAGGAGCAAGTAAGTACAATAGTGCGCTTTACATGGCATTTTTGCATATGTGGAGGAAAGAGGCAAGGAAAAAGTGGAGAAGTGGGCTCTCATGCAAGAGCCAACCTCTACTACATGGTGGATCATTGGGAGAGGCACCTGTATTGAGGTGGTCAGGAATCAGGAGACTCACGCCGGTCATACCGCCGCAGTTAATATGATAATGGCAAGTCAAATCATGGGGCCCCACCTATCCAGCAGTAACTTGCTGTCAAATCACACATCCCTACGTTTGCAGCAGCCTACTTCCTCATCTTCTCGCGTCTCTGTCGAACTGACTAGGCGGAACTGCCCCGCCTACCGTGCAGGAAAAGCCCGCGCAGTATACTCTCTCCGTCTAGGTGACCAAGGTGGAGAGGAAAACGAGAGAACTTAATGTTTATTTGCTAAGGCTAGTTGTAATGGTAGTATCATAGCTAAATCATGTATGCCAACTAGGCAATTTTGATGAGGTGTCATAGAATTAAATGAAGAAAGAGAGAGAGAGAGAGTTGAGTACTACGTGTCATACATGGCAATAAATAAAGTACTACATGATACTAAGTATTATTAATACAGTTTTGCTAGAACTCATCTAGATGAGATATAATTTAGTCTCATTCATCTTTTATAGCCATTGGATGTGATGCTATAAGATGTGTGTGTGCTGACGTGGGTTGTATTTGTTCTTGTTTTCAAAGTGAATGAGACCAAATTATATCTCATCTAGATGAGTTCTAGGTACTCCCTTATTAATATCATTGCGTGCAACGAACTGACCACAGCATGTCATGTTTGATTGTCTCAAGTCATTAAAAGCATACAAGCCCCACATCTCTTAGGCTGGTTATAATGGGAAGTATCATATACCCCCTCTGTCCAGAAATACTTGTCATCAAAATAAATAAAAATGGATGTATCTAGATGTATTTTAGTTCTAGATACATCCTTTTTTGTCCATTTTGATGACAAGTATTTTCGGACGGAGGGAGTACTAGTATCACGCATATGATACTAGTGTATGGTACTACCTCCCTAATGGTTAGTATATTATACTAGTTTCATGTAGTACTTTATTTATTGCCATGCATGACACATTGTAGCATAACATTTATTATGATATAGTATCATGATATGATACTCATCTCTCTCTTTCTTCATTTAATTCTATGACACCTCATCAAAATTGCCTAGTTGGCATGCATGATACTAGCTATGATACTACCATTACAACCAGCCTTATTGGTTGATTCCCCTATTTATGTAAAAAAAATAAGAAACAACATGAGAGTTAATGCACCACGACTATGTGTTTACTATTTGGTTTTCGTAAGATGACTTAATACTCACCTAGACGGAGGGAGTATTTGATTTGACAGCGGGTGGCGCAGTTCCCGATACGGCTTTAATGTAGATGAGGGAGGGATTAGCGGTTCCCGAAATTTTGAATGCACAATGCATCCTCCTTCGATTAATGCATGAGGGAAGTAATGGGAGGAGGTCCGGGAAAAGAGGCTGCACTATGTGAATGCAACGCAGTTTTCCCTCATTGCCCTCATATAAAGGAGCCCTCCAATCCAATGCATCTACCACATTGTACGCACCTAAACATTTGCCTAAGCACCTACACTAAGCGCAAAAGAGCTCACTCCAGACCCATGGCGACGATGCGCGTGAGCGGCTAGCGGCTGTGCTAGATGGTCCACGACGCCGGCCTGCGGCATGGCGCCGAGGAATGTCTCCAAACGGTGTTGGAGACTGGCTGGTGGATGGCCGCCGTCGACGCCAACTACGACTCTCGGTTGGACCAGATGATCGTTGCCACCAGCAACAAGTTCACCGTCCTCAAGAAGCTCGTGGATGACATCGCCGTACTCCTCCAGCCCGCGCGCCCGGGCTCCTCATTGACTGCCACCCTAATCGGCCTCCATGGCCGGAGCCTCTTTCAAGCACTGGTGGCCCTGCGACTGCCCCTCGATGCCATGAGGAATGTCCACCTGAAGGTCGCGCTGGCTGCGAGGTGCCTCGCCCTGCAATAATTCGTCGACCTATACATCCACGTGTATGAGCAAATCGTGTACATAGGTATCTACAAGGCCAGTGAGGACGCTACGACGTTGGCCTTCCTCAACCGGCTGGAAGCCTTGGATGCCTTTGCTGAGAAGCACCTCGACCTCGCCACAAAAGCCGCCGCTCCTTAGCCACCGGTCGGTGGCCCGACGCACTAAGTTGAGGAGGAGGAGTTCGTATGTTCATGGATCCATCTTTCTTCTTGCCTTCTGTAACCACCACTTCGATCGCATCATCGTGGCCTTAATTCCTATTGTGCTGCTGCATTCTCGTTCCAGTCAATACCAACATATGCAATCCCTTTGCTTAATTATATGCATCACTGTAACTAGTACTCCATCCGTCAATTTATAAGTTGTGCTTACCTTCTCCATCAACTTCGTGCAACACGCGGGCATCTTGCTAGAAACACTAGAATATGTCTATATAATCCGTATGTGATAGTCCATTTGAAATCTCTAAAAAGACAAATATTTAGGTATGGAGGGAGTAATATATTAGGAGTATATCAAAACAAGAGTGATTTATTTCAAGTTTGTGAACAAATACTACTATTCTACTACTTTGGATCCGTTGCAACGCACGGGCACATTGCTAATAAAAGGAAAAGGCCTGCCGTGTTCGCGTCGCACCCCCACACGGCCAGGAATAGGGAGTACTCCACGGCCCGTCCACCACGAAACATAGCTTAGGGAAGGCATGTTGCCTAGCATTTTCACTTTCATGTGGGACCGCCGTTGAGCAAACCGACTATTGGCAAACCTCACCCCGCCCGCCGCCGGGTTGGAAAACAGAAACGAGGGGAAGATCTAGCTATAGCACGGAAGCCAAGAAATTTGGTGTCAGATGGGGCTCGTTGATAGAGTAGGAGCATTCCGTACTAGTACTACTCCTACTAGTACCAAGTTTGTACTCCTAATACTATATTACTAGTACTACCACTATACAACTAGTAGGTACGTGCACGACACAACATCGTAGGAACAAAAAACGGGAAGATCTTGTTTTGGGTGATTTATCTTTTTTTCAATCAACGTAGTATGAATAATATGATGTGGGGGGCACCCATGAAGCTTATGTGGCTTGGTTGCATGGCTACGAAAGGTTAGAGAAAAATAAATAGATAATGTGTTTAGAGTGCACTCCACTAAATAGATATACTTTGGATCCATTGCAACGGACCGACACATCTATATCTATACCCCCTATATAGTGTGTGAAAAACTTTGAAAGTTGGTCGTTGGATGAAGCCAATCCGACGGTACAAAGATGGCAAATCCGAGCACTACTGGCCGTTGGATATCATCCACCAGATTCTGCCACATGTATAATCTAGAAGACTCCATGGTTGAACTTAATTCATGACTAACTTTGCCACAACTAAGCTTAGGCAAAGTTATTAGTTCTTCAAAATGAGAGCCACAAGTTGGCAAGCGTAAGGGAATCTTGCCGCATTTTTTGTGTGTATGTCATGTGGGGCCTTAGTGTGGCTTGCCTAAGGTGTGGCTTGAACCAAACACTTACCTAAGTTAATCAAACTTGCCTAACCTTACGTGTGGCAATATTTGGCAATTTTAGTGGTTGTTTGGTTCCTAGACACACCTTGCCATACTTTGCCACAACTAACCTTAGGCAAGTTTGACCAAGTTAGGTAGGTGTTTGGTTCTAGCCACACCTAAGGCAAATATTTTTTTATGAGCAGTGAGCCCCACATGTCATAGACACAAATAACTGTGAGGCAAGATTCCCTTAGGCAAGCCAAAGTGTGGCTAACAAAGGGTCTATTTGGTTCATGACTAACTTTGCCACAACTAAGCTTAGGCAAAGTGCGGCTGCCGCAAAAAGTGTGGCTAACAAAATGGCCACCACAAGTGTGGCAAGATTTGGCAAGAAATTGATTCTATGACATGTGGACCATGTAAATAGAAAAGTATGGCAAGCCACAAGTGTGGCAATGAACCAAACACATGCTAATATATTGTGGCACACCTAAGCTTAGGCTGGCAACCTTTAGGATGCAACAAACAGGCCCAACAACTCAACTAAGGCAAGTGTGGCAAAAAATCATGTGGCATATGGCAAAGATAGTCACAATTCAAATAGCCCTACTAACCAAACAGCCCCTAACCTTAGGGCAAGTTTGGCAACTTGTATGATAAAGTGTTGGCATTGCTAGGCCTAAAACCAAACAACCCCTGTGTCTGCCACAAAAATGTGGCTAACAAAATGGGCACCACAAGTGTGGCAAGATTTGGCAAGAAGTTGAGTCTATGACATGTGGACCATGTAGCTAGAAAAGTGTGGCAAGCCACAAGTGTAGCAATGAACCAAACACATGCCTAAGATATTGTGTCACGCCTAAGCTTAGGCGTGGCAACCTTAGGCTGCAAACCAAACATCTATATATCTATACCCCTATATAGTGTGTGAATAACTTTGAAAGTTGGTCGTTGGATGAAGCCAATCCGACGGTACAAAGATGGCAAATCCGAGCACTACTTGCCGTTGGATATGATCTACATTCCACCAGATTTTGCCACATGTAGAATCTAGAAAACTCCACATGTAGAAGCATAATGCACAAACCACCAGAATCTCATGCGTGCAATGCACGTGTACCTTACTAGTACTAGTTGGTAGTAGTAAGAAACAAATTCCAGTTTTGGCACGAGCTCGTACTGCGGGAGCACCACAAGGCCTGCCGCAGGAGTTACATTTCCCTCTCGGGGCCCACGGGACCGAACTTCAGTGGCTTAGTGCCCGGCCTATGAGTCAATGACATGCGGACCTTAAATGCGGCTGGCCCACATGTCATTCTCATGGTGGTGGCGTGGTTCGCGACTCACTCGTTCGAGATGAACCGGCCGGTGGTGGCGTGGCCGTGGCGAGGGTGCCACAGCTGGGCGTCGGGGCGTTACGAGGCGTAGATGGCCACACCGGCGGGTACTACCTGTAGTACAGAAGTACTCCAGCTGAGGATTGATGCCCGGGACGAAATGTGTCACAGCCGCTGGATGAAAATTCGATGGTGCGGGAGTACGGATCGGAGCACAGCAGCGGAGCAGGCAAACCGCGTCCAATCGGGTGTGTCTGTGGTAGAAAGTTGATGGTCGCCGCAGTTCAGCTGGCCCGCATGTCATGCACACAAAGGCAGAGGAGCGGTGGGGCCGAGAGGGATGAGGGGCACGTCGGGGGGATGAGGATCCCCTGACGCGAACAATCCTACCATTCTGTCACTGACATGTGGGACCCACAAGCGTGGGTCCCACCTGTCAGCGAAGGAAAGGCAGGGCAAGGCAGTGATAGCCACGTCAGAGGATCCATGTCCACGTCGGGGGACGTCGTGCCGTGGGTTGGAGCGGCGTCGTGGGAATCGCGTGTGGGTGTGGCAGTGGTAGAAACAAGAAACGTGATGGTCGCCGTGGTTCAACTTCCATGGACAAGCTGTCATGTCTGCTGACACATGTATATCAAAACTAGAGTGTTTATATTTCAAGCACGTGAACAAGTATTATTCTACTACTTTGGATCCATTGCAACGCACGGGCCAGCACATTGGTAGTAGAAGTGTCTATCTCTATCTCTAGAGGCCTTCCCACGTTCATCCTTTTCTCTCACAAGATAAACTACTCATACAAATGCATCTTGATGTTCCATGGAACGCACGAGGATGTTTCCTTGGGGGTCTCTCCAGCGCGGCGTGGCCGTAGTTGCAAGTTGACGCCCCTTGAGATGCCGACGTTGAGGGGCACTCGGATTTCCTCCGATGAGCAGGTAAGATGAGTTTGATCATGTAGTAAATGCATTCTAAAGACTACTTCCGTGTCCATTTCCTAATTCTCCCCCTGCCCACTGTTTCACAGGTTAGGCTCGGTGCGAGTGGAGATTGGCTTGCATATGTACGGGAGGGTACCAACATCAATTTGCACAACATTTACAATGGTGACACCGTTCCCGTAGAACCTTTGTCCAACATTGGGATCAGCCATGCAACGGGCCACCGCATGAATTGGTACGATGGAACCACGGTGAGATTGAATAAGATAGCACGAACCTTGCACATGGCGGTCAAAGGCGGACCATGCTGTCTGCGGCCGATTTGTTGCCGTACGAGTACGAAGACGCTGTGCTCCTTTCTAACCGCATCTTGGCGGTGACAAACCAGGGGACTTATTTTGTATGGGACACATCCTACGATATACTCCCTCTCTCCCAGTTTATTTGTTTTGAATCTTTTTGTTTTATAAGTTTCAAATTCAAATTTAGAGCTCCCCATCACATGTTGAGATTACAATGTCCATTAAATCGTTGCGTGCATGTATAGTAAAGAAACAAATCTCGAGTTTGGCACGAGTTCGTGCAGCGGTAGCACCACAAGCCCTGGCGCACGAGTTACATTTCCCTCTCAGGGCCGTCGGGACTAAGCTTCAGCGCCTCACTACACCTACCTTTGAGTCAATAACATGTGGACCTGATAGGTGACTGGTCCACATGTAATGCTCCCGAAGGCAGAGGGGCAGTGGGGGGCCTAGAGGGGTGAGCCGCAGGTCAGGGGACGTGTGGTGTCATGGGTTCGAGCGGAGTCGTGGGAATCGCGTGTGTCTTTGGTAGAAACTTGATGCTCGCCACATTTTAGGTGGCCCACATGTCATGCACACAAAGGCAGAGGGGCGGTGCGGCTAATAGGGGTCAGGCGCACGTCGGGAGACGTGCTGCCGTGGGTTGGAGAGGCGTCGTGGGAATCGCAAGATGAAACGTGATGGTCGCTTAGTTGAACTTCCATGGACAAGCTGTCATGTCTATGGACACAGGCACTGCATACCGATCACTGGAAGGAGTAGCAGAGAAAGCTATATATGCGGATAAATAGTTCTTTATAGTCAAGCGGACCCATGCTACTACTCTGTTCCAAAGACATGCACACCATCGAAATAGTCCATCTATATCAATATACACCGAGAGGGAATAATTTTTTTACAAGAGAGGAAATAGTTATCCATCCATAATGCCCTCCTGCTGGTGCAGCCTTTTCTTCTTCTTCTTCTTCTTCTTCTTCTTCTTCTTCTTCTTCTTCTTCTTCTTGTTCTCATTTTCCGTGGGAGACGTCTTTGCAACAAGCTCTTTGGACCTTGCAGCTATCTCGAAACTCACACGGGCATCGAGGGCAGCATATTTTATCTGCTCGTACGTCAAGGGATAATTCTCCCATCCAGACGACCTTAATGCCACCGTCTCGTCACCCTTCTGAAGATTTGTACCGAGCACAAAATTTGCTACGTCGAATAGGGATGGTGTCTGTTTATCACAATCTTCTACAGGAATTTTGATTCTGGTTTGTAGGTCAGCGATGCTTTTCAAATCAAGGTTGTACGGCTCCAGCTTCTGTTTGTCCCCTTCGATGGCTGCCCCACAGAAGTATACGTCCTCCAGAGACAAGAAATCGTGAAGCTCACCTGGTATGGAGGGCGAGTGTATGATGTGGTACACCAAAACATCATCTTCGAGGCACAGCTGAAGGACGGCGGCGCGTTGGATCTTCCCAGGGGCACGCTCCGTGTACTCTGCGTCGAGACCGATGACCCTCGTCTCTACCTTTTCGAGGGAGTTGGATACATTGTTGATCCACTGCCGAACAACCCTTGGGTGGACGGTGACGGTGGCAACTATGCTCATCGAGCCTTCGACGAGGACATGTTGGACGCTAAAAACCTGCATCTCGATCTCTTTCGCCATTTGGAACCGCTGGAACGGAGGGCTATGGTTTGGAGAATTAGGATTAGATGGCTAGTCTAACTGAAGTAGTAGATGATTATTTAAAGAGGTTAAAACAATGTGAACGCAGTGGGGTTTGGATGCAAATGAAGACGAAGGGGAGGTGAAGAAGCCGAGGAAAATCGGTTCCCGATGGAGAAGTAAATGGGAGAAGTGGCGTGCAGGCAGTTGATTAGACGGCTAGGTAGACTAAACGAAAAGGCTATGCGGGTAGACTGATGAGTCGTACCTGTTCGTGTACGTGCCCATCCTTCCTGATAGGTGGGACCTATGCAAACAGATAGAAAAATGTGTCGTAGCTGGTTCAGATGGATATTGGCGCGTGAGTGGGAGACACAACATTCTCTGGTTAAGGAATACTCCCTCTGTTTAGGTGAGTAAGTCACCTTATGAAAATCAGGTTTTCCCAAAACCTTTAGACGTGGAGCACTAACTTCCTACTGGATCCCCTCCCAGCCTCGTTATCTAGTGTTCTCTTCCTCTGCTGCCGCATTCTACCTTTCCATTTTTCCTCTTCTCAAGTGTGGAACTATCTGCATGCCGTCCTTGATGCACCAGAACGACCACTGCATGCATCGCGGCAGGGCGTTGATTGGGCATGCACGAGAATTTGGTTGTGCTCGCAATATGGATAATACCTGAACGATGAAGTGAACAGGCATGCTAGCACGGGAGACCTATTTCTGCTATACAATACTGGAGTACTCATGTTCCTACTAGTAGTAGTAGTAGTACAACTGTGGTACACTTGATGGTCAAAATACTATTCATCCGGTCCTCACAGTGAAGTGACAACACCCTGCGCCTGACACTAGTCCAGGCGGCGTGTTCGGGTTACCAAAGTCAGCCTCACCCTGTGCACTGTGCAGTCTGTCACCGCCGATGTACAGCACATTGGCGCCTCGCCTCGTCTCCCTCTCCCCTCCCATAGCACCACTCCATCTCCATCTCCTTCTCCGTCTCCGTCTCCATCTCACTGTGCCCCCGTGTACCGTCGCCTCACTCGCCTCCCCCAGTACCACTATTCCCTCGCTAGCCGCTCCAGCACCGACAGCCTTCTCCCCCGTAAATCAAGCCCCCCAAAACCCCCACCTTCCAAACTCCACCATGGCCGAACGCGAACCGCGCAGCATCCATATGAGCCGCGATTGGAGCAATCTCCCCAGTGACATCCTCGACCTCTGTTGTTCGTGTATGGATATGTTGAGCGCCCTGCGGCTGGCTGCATGCTCGAGGGACATGCACACGGCCATCATCGAAGCGAGGCCTAAGCTTTTCAAGACACCCTGCTTGCTGCTATCTGGTCTTGCGAGATTGGCTCACCATGATACGGAGGCGTACATGATGCCCCTCGACTTCAATCCGATCTCCATTAGCCGAAACTTCTTTGCAGGTATGTAGTGGGTCGCCGTACATCATTTCCCTCGACTTCGATCCGATCACCATCGCCCGAAACTTCTTGGCAGGTATGTACTGGGTCGGCATGAACTCCCACTGGATGGCTGCCTTCAGAGAAGACGGTAAAAAGTTGGTGCTCGTGAACTTCCAGACCTCCCATGAGATTATCCTTCCTCCGTTGGATTATATAGAGTTTTACCATCGCGGTCCAAGTCATCTAGATTACCACGTCAGTTGGACGGACCTTGTTTTGCAGAAGATTGTAATCTGCCAAGTGCCCACACGACATGCGAATTACGCAGACTTCAAGCTAATTGCCTTGTTCGACCGCGGACTCGCCTATCTTTACGCCGGTGCCTTCTTTAGCTGGAGACAACTCAGCTCGCAGTGGATCATCGTCAAAGCTGATACACACTTCTGTGATGCTATTGAACACAATGGCATCATCTACGCGATCGACAAAGCAGATGGCACCACGTATTGCTGGGACGGCGCGTGTAAGTTGTTTCCGTCTCATGTTAATGATGACGCCATGACACTGTTTGAACTTTTTGTGATGATTGGCATATCCCTGTTTGAGCAGAATTTGAGTAGAACTATGGCAATGTATTAGAGACGCCGTAAATCAGCTATATTTGGAATGAGTTAATTCATGCGATTGTGACCATGTCATTACAGCCAATTTGTACCCTGAATAATCAAACGGTTAGGAATATATGGATATTATCCTTATTTTACAGTAATCTATATACTACTACTAAATATGAGTGTGTATCAATGGCCATGTTAGTTTCCTCATTTTCATGATGTAGAAACATGCACCACACTGTTGGTTTCATCTAACCATACATTAGGGAAGTAAATGTGCATATGGAGAACTCTATATTTGGAAGTAGTGAAATCCTGCAATGCTTACCATGTGTACATACCTATATTCGCCCTTCAGCAATCAATGGCTAGAATAATATCCTCACAAAAATTTGCCCACAGAACACGAGTATATAACAATGCATGGTCTGTTAGTTACCTTGAAGAATTTGTTTGTGAGGACAGAACATGATTACATAACATGCATGACATGGTAGTTTCCTGTGAAGAATCGATTGCGAGATAACATGAGTATAACCATGCATGGCACTTCTATATTTTCGAACCCAGTATACATTTCCCTGTATTTTCCTCCCAGTTCCAACAGGGACATATCAATGTTGTTTCTTGCATTATCCTACTCATACTCTGAACAATGCTGATCTTACATTAACAATGCCTGTCCTTTTTGATATGATGCAGTGTCCCTACAGTTACTGCCCTTTGTAATCACACCACCTTTGCCAAAAACAGGGAAGCACAACTGGTTCCTCGCTCGATCAGACGACGGCAAAAGACTGATGATCATTCGGACACATGAGCCGGAAAAGTTATATTGCAAAAACCCCACTGTATACAAGCACCGTGTAATACGTGAGTATCCGGACAGTGGCTGTTACGTCTATGAGCAGGATACCAGCTTGTTGGGGCCTTTAGGATTTTTTAGTTGGAGGCGGGTAAACAGCCTTGGTTCACACTCTCTGTTTCTCGGACTCAATTATCCGATTAACCAGGAGATCACCGTTGGCAAGGACCTTGATGGCAGAGAGGCTCTGTTTGCTATGGAAAACTGTGTCTACACGGCGAGCCCTAGGAGTTCGGGAGCAAACTCCCCTGATTGTCAACGATACAGCCTGCAGCCAAAAGAAGGTGAGAATGACAAAGGCATCCGGATTAACTTTGATCCTTGGATGTCTCAATTACGACAGGCAGTGATGTGGTTCAAGCCTTCAGGTTGATAGGTAATTGGGCTGTTGCATCGAAAGGGTGGAGTACTGGTGTCTCCGGATCACTGGTCGCTGAAGCGGGGCTGCAAATTATGATGGTGTTGGATCATCTCTTCGAATGACTTTGTTGTCTTTGCTGCTGGTTCTGGATGGGTAGTTCTTTCTTTTGTTATGCATATTCCTTGTCATTTGGTCATCCTCGTCTATGTCACTCTTACTATGTAATAGTTGCTTCTGTTTAGAATGTCATTCTCGTCTGGATCACGAGAGTCTGAGCGCTGCAGATGGGTGCGTTTTGGTGGTGTAGCAAGACTTCTTATGAACTATCATGTCTTGCTGTTTATGTCAGTAGTAGTCACTAGTCAGTGTTTGAATGTTGTATATATCGTTGTTTCGAACTGTTTATTGTCTCGAACTACTGGTGGGCTAAATGAGGGCATCACCATTCTCCAGTGTTCAGAGTATATCTCCTTTTTTCAAGTTATATAATTTGAGCTCAGTGTCTTTTCGATGATGTACACTTGTTTGGGCCAGTGAGGTGTCGTTGAATATGGGCCGAGTAGTAACGCAATGCCAAACAGGTCAATTATGACTCTCAGGCCGGGCTCTCAAAAGATCCTGAAAAAAAGGCCGGGCTCTCCAAAAAAGAAAGAATAAGGACTCTTAGGCCGACATGTGGGCGCCACCGGTGTTTTCGTGCGCTTGCGCGCCGAGAGCATATTGGCGCGTGCTCGAAATTCATGCTACCTTTTCATCCCCAGTCTCCCGCCCCTCCCCCACCTCTGGAATCTCGATTCCTACTCCAGTTCCCCCAAATCCCCCTCCTGTACTCCCTGTACTCAAGCGCACTATCATGTCGCCGGTCAACGCGGATCTCCGAGCCGGAGATCCTGAGGTCCGTCCTGCCTTCGGTCGCTGCGTGCTGTCGCTCAACAGTGGCATGGCGGCGCTTGACGACCAGTTTGCCGGCAAAGTGCTGATGGTAACCATCAACGGCGACCGGCCTCCCGTCTCGCCGGACGACCTTGTCAAAGCTCTTGGCATTGCGCACGACATCCAAATAAGTGACTTGCTCGTCGAAGTCTGTCCGCCACCGGCTGATTTCTTCGTCAGGTTCCGGACAACTTTCGACTGCAGTCGTGTGTTCGAATCTTCCCGGCGTTTGTTCTGCGATGGCGCGCTGGTGAGCTTTGATCGGTGGCACCCAGGATGGGGCTCGGTGCCCTCTGAGCTTGAGTTTTTAACAAAGCTTACCTTCCACGGCATGCCTCGACGTGCTTGGAACAGCGAGTCCATGAACGAGCTTATCAACGACCTTGGAGGTGAGCTCGTAAGTATGTTTGTTCCTCCAGACAGCTGGGCTCTGACGGTTATGGCATGGATGAAGAAGCCGTCCACCATACCGAAGGTGATTGGTGTTGAGATACCGGTGCAGGAACCGGGGTTGTACTATTCGTCGCCACCAAGGCCGCCGCGGACCACGTTAGGGATGTACCTGTATCGAGTGTTCGTGCATGTCGAAGAAGTGGTCAATCCATCAATCGAAGTCCTGCCGCCGCCGCTGGTGCCAGGGTCCGTCGACGACGTCCATTACAGGAGTCAACGTCAGACTTTCCCCGTGTTGCTCGGAATGATGGATGGCACAGGGCCTACTCCATCGCGCGGCGGAGGCCACTGCTTCTTTGGGAGAAGAGGCAGGGCTGGCTGCCTGGATGTGCTCTAATTTGAGGTAACAACTGAATCTTGTCAGATACTAGTTAAATCCGAGCTATGGGTGTGAAGCACTGATATGCCAGTACATTTGATTGTGACCTGTTCTAATTTTGTACCTGAACTTTTTTTAGAAAGGGTTGTACGTCAACTTAATGTGCTAGCAGAACTTATTGTGTTGTCTGTCTGTTTTCTTTGCACAACATTCAAGATATTTCCCCGTCATTGATAAAGACGATGAACCGTTATGTACGACTTCGTTGGTTTCAACATAGCCCTACCCGTAGTGATCCACTGCTTCCATCCTGATTGTGCCGCCTGCGTGAAATTTTTGTATGCAAGTTCAGTGTGCTATGATGTTCTATATGATTGTGTCAACTATATAAGTTTTTACTGAGCATCAGCAATGCATATGGCTGAAAGATGTATTTACGAGCATCGACCGATGGGTCTCTCTCTCTCTCTCTCTCTCACACACACACACACACACACACGCACAAGTGGGACCCGTTGAATTATTTATTTGCTCGTGACAGCTTTTAATTAGGTTCCACTGTAATCTAACTTTTTTCTTAAGTTATTAATTGAGCTCAGTGACTTCAAAAAGTTGTACAGAAGCCTTGTTTGGGCCTTTCCGGCGTCGCTGAATGTGGGCTGAGTAGCCATGTTAGGTTGTACTGTACTACACAGGCCTTTTTTTCAACATCAGCAATGCAACTGGGCCGACAGTTGTACACAATATCCGGGTCAACTTGTTATTCTCCGCCCCGCTGGGCTGCAAACTTTCCTAGGAGGTATGCATTAGGCTTAACAAGAAAATGGACTTTAAGAAATAATAAATGGGATGTAATTATAATAACTGGGCAGTAACTATGCACCAAACGCGTAATTAGTTTAAAAAATATATTATTTTTGGAATTTGAAAATTTTAATTTCATTACTTGTTGCGCGCGCAATATTTCGTTGGATTTTAACGTAATACAACTTTATTTTGAAATTATATTTAACCTGACTAGAAATTTCGGATAAAAATATTTCGGATCCCATCAAAATGTGGGAATTTTTTTGAATTCTGTTTTGAGCGGTTGTTTGAAATTATTAATCGTTGTCCTAGCTAGAAGTTGGGTTGTACTTTTAACAAACTGTAAATGGGCTGTAGTAAATTCCATTAGAATTAAAAAATGGGTGTACATTCTTACAAATCGCAAATGGGCTATATGTTCTCTGCCAAATCCGAGCTGTGGGCCTACTAAGTTGACGCGTACCAAGGGCTTTGTCAACTTAGTCAATATAAACGATTCTAGCTGCAGTGATCGTACGATGTCCATCCAACGGCCGTAGTGCTTCTTCAACCTCTGGTCTTCTTGCTCCAGCCGCCAAAAGCAGCACTGGTCGTGCCGCGTGCTCCTGCCTATCGTGGCCGGCTGTGATGCCGCGGAGGCCTCACCGCCCCGTACTACTCCCACCGCTGGCCAGGCCATCCCTCTACTCACCCACACCCCCTGTTATTCTGGAGCGATGGCAGCCTCACACCGCAGCCGAACCAGTGAACCCTCGTACTTCTCTCTACGCGGGCTTCCAGTGCCTCGTCTTCCCCGACTCCGCGTCGTCCCCTTCCTAGGCCTCGTCGTCGTCCACCGCCCTGGTGCTCTCGGCGCGGCCTGGTCAACCTGGTCAATGACCGACTTCCATCGGAAGAGTACTCTACGTGGAGAGGCTGACAGCTGGGTCCAGCGGCCGCAAGGAAGTGCCTCCTTATTACGCGCAAAATAATTATTCCTCCACCTAATAGCAGGGACCCACCGGACGGGCCACCTTATTCCGTGAAAAAACGTTTCCCCCTGACTGCTAGGACCCACCGGACGGGCCACCATATTTCGCGAAAAAACGTTCCCCCCGCTGTCAGCTCGGACCCACCGGAAGTGCCTCCTTATTAGGCACAAAAAAATGAATACTCCGCTTGCTAGCTAGGACCCACCTTGGTGGGAGGCTGACTTGTGGGCCTACTAAGTTGACGGGGACGTGGGGCTTTGTCAACTTAGTAAATATGAACGATTCTAGCTTCAGTGACCGTATGATGTCCATCCAACGGCCGTAGTGCTTCTTCAACCTCTGGTCTTCTTGCTCCAGCCGCCCAAAGCAGCGCCGGTCGTGCCGCATGCTCCTACCTTCCATGGCCAGCTGTGCTGCCACGGAGGCCTCACCGCCACCTACTATTCCCACTGCTGGCCAGGCCCTGCAGCGATGGCAGCCTCACACCGCAGCCGAACTAGTGAACCCTCGTACACCTCTCCGCGCGGGCTTCAACTACCGCGACTTCCCCGGCTCCGCGTCGTCCCTTACTAGGCCTCGCTGTCGTCCATCGCCCTGGTACTCTCAGCACGGTGTGGTCAACATGGTCAAGGAACGACTTCCATTGGACGTGGACTGTACGTGGAGAGGCTGGCAGCTGGGTCCACGGCCGCAGCAAGGAAGTGCCTCCTTATTATGCGGAAAATAATGATTCCTCCACCTGAAAGCAGGGACCCATCGGACGGGCCACATAATTTCATGAAAAAAACGTTTCCCCCCTGACTACTGGGACCTACCAGCTACATCTTTGCATGCAAGGAGGTGCGTCCGGGCAAAAAAAAAGATTCGCCCCCTGACCGCTGGGACCCACCAGCTACATCTTCGCACGCAAGGAAGTGCGTCCGGGTAAAGAAAATTCGATTTGCCCCCCCTGACTGCTGGGACCCACCACCTACATCTTCGCACATAAGGAATTGCCTGACAGTCGGGACCCACCTGGTCGAAGCGGACGTAGCATTGTCATTCTGGTCGCGAACGTCTACGTACATACTGGTCGATGTAGAGGCGCACACGTGTCGTAGTAGAGGCGCACACGTGTCGTAGTAGAGGCGCGCACGTAGCATGTACACGTACGTAGAACGGCCAGGGTGCAAGAAAGAAAATACGGCCACGTACGTACATACGGGCGGGGTCTCGAACGCCTACTCGCGCATACGTACGGCCAGGGCTTGTGTACATGGCTGGGTCGAAACGGAGAAACTGCGTCGTTGTCGTGTTCATGGGGAGGCAACGGAATGCGTTGTGTTCATGGGGAGGCAACGGAATGCGTCGTGTTCATCGGGAGGCAACGGAACGCGTGGGAGCCGACCGGCTTGGACAGAACATGCAATGGAAACGAGGCCTAGCGTACCGCAGAACAGAGGAAACAGCCTTGTGTTCGACCGGCCACGTTCGAAACGGGATCCTGTCATCGGGAGGGGTCTGGCGTACCGAAAAACGGAGGAAACAGACCTCCTACGGTCGAAACAGGGGTCTTGTTGATTGGGAGGGGTGTTGCGTACTGCAAAACGGACGAAACGGACTTGTGTTGGAGCGCTACGGTCGAAACGGGGGTCCCGTTCATCAGGAGGGGTGTGGCGTACCGCAAAACGGGACTCCACAGGATACTGTTCATCTCCACCGTCGACCTCCACCAGCCTCCTCGGGCTACTGTTTATCCACCGTCCACCTCCTCCAGCCTCTATGGGCTCCTGTTCATCCAGCCTCCATCGGCGCGCTACTCACCGCTACTGTTCAACCACCCCTCTCACGGGCTCCTGTTCAACCACCCCTCCACGGGCTACTGTTCATCCACCCCTCACCGTCTTACTGTTCATCCAGCCCTCCACGGGGTCGTCTCTGTTCATCCAGCCCTCCACGGGTCCTGTTCATCCAGCCCCAACCGACTCGATCGATCGGGGTCCTGTTTCATCCAGAGGCAACGCCACGGGGTCCTGTTCATCCACCCCATCGCTCACTGTTCATCCAAACCCCCCCCCGCAATGCTCACTGTTCATCCAGAGGCAGCATCGATCGGCTTCAGTTAGCAGCAGTAGCGAAGGAATCTGCTCGACGGGTTCAGTTAACAGCCATCGATCGATCGCTCGGGTTCGAGTAACGCGTAGCCTGCTAGTGCAATCGTCGGTTCAGTTAGAGCCCAACGCCTCGCTCGGTTCAGTTAGAGCCAACCTCGCACACACCTGCGCGTACGTGTACGAGAGAAACGCGCATCGCTCGGCCCCCGACCACCCACTGTAACCGGGAACTCCCTGAAATTTTCCTCGCCCTCGCTTCTACCATGGTTTTTTCCGTCATGGACGGCCCAAAGAATGTCATGCAGCTGCGTCTCCGGCCCGCCCAGGACGAAAAACCCATTTTCTGTCATGATTTTTGTCATAGATGTAGGAGCCCACCACATCTATGATGATACCGGGTTTTGTCACAATTATCGTGTCATAGAAGTGTCATAAGTATGATAGAAAAAAGTTTCGTTCGACCCAAAATGTCACGGATGTGTCTTTTTTTTGTAGTGATGGCTGGTCACCGGGATGCCCAGTCCCATGCTCAAATCAAATCAAAATAATTGCAAACAAAACTCCCCCAATGTTGTTGTTAGTTGGAGGCACCCGTTGTTTCGGGCAAGCCATGGATTGATGTTTATTGGTGGTGGGGGAGTATAAACTTTACCATTCTATTTGGGAACCGCCTATAAAGTGTGTAGCATGGAAGATATTGAGATCTCTCAGTTGTTATGTTGACAGTGAAAGTATACCCCTCAAAATGTTATTTATCTCTATGTCAAAATCGAGCTCTGACATCTCTACAAATCTCTGCTTCCCTTTGTGAATGGCCTATCTATTTACTTTTATGTTGAGTCATCACCCTCTTATTAAAAAGCACCCGCTGGAGAGCATCGCTGTCATTTGCATGCATTATTTTTAATTTCTATTGGGTAAGACTATGACTGGATCTCCTTTACCATGAATTACAATGTTTAGTCAGTCCTTGATCTTCAGAGGTGCTCTGCATTTATGTTTTGCGTTCTCAGAAAGGGCTAGCGAGATACCATCTTGTTATATCATATTATGATTGTTTTGAGAAAGTGTTGTCATCCGAGATTTATTATTAGTGCTCGCTAGTTGATTATGCTATTGATATGAGTAAACATGAAACCTAAGTGTTATTCTGAATATGGTTAGTTCATAATCTTTGCTGAAAACTTGAATGCTGGCTTTACATATTTGCAACAACAAGAGCAAACAGAGTTTGTAAAAGTTTTTCTTTATCACTTTCAGTTTGTCAACTGAATTGGTTGAGGACAAGCAAAGGTTTAAGCTTGGGGGAGTTGATATCTCCGTCGTATCTACTTCTTCAAACACTTTTGCCCTTGTTTGAGACTCTAACTTGCATGATTTGAATGGAACTAACCCGGACTGACGCTCTTTTCAGGAGAACTGCCATGGTGTTATTTTTGTGCAGAAATAAAAGTTCTCGGAATGACCTGAAAATCCACGGAGCAACTTTTCAGAATTAATAAAAAACTAGTGGGTCTACCCGCGCATTTGCGCGGCTAGAATTTTATTATATAGTCCCTTCATTTAAAAATATAAGTTGTATTAGTTTTTCCCAAAGTCAAAGGCATGCTTGACCATGTTTTCAGAAAAAATGTATGAACATCTACAATACCAAATTTGTATCATTAGATCCATCATGATGAGTATTTTCATTTTTTATTTTTTCTTTGTATTGTTGATGTTGATATTTTATTTTATAATCTTGATCAAACATGCATAAGTATGACTTGTACTTAAACCAATAAATCTTATATTCTGAAATGGAGGGATTGTTTATTCTTTCCACAACCATGTCCTGGCCTTTTCGAATTTGCTTTCATGTGTGTTGAAAGCAACACAGTATCATCAAATTTTAATTAGTTACTTGCTACTAAAATTACTTATAATGGGTCATAGAATATGTTACGTTAGTACAAACTTGTTAATGAAATTTTTTAATATGAAAAAAAACGCTTATTTTTATTGCTATTATTGCATGCATTGAGGGCTACCTAGGCGTAGCTGCATTATTTAAGTATATATGTGCATTGTTTATTTCACTATACTTTTGTTGGATATCCTTTCCTTATTACCCATCAAGTTTTTCGCCCTATTTCTTGCGCGACTGTTGTCGTACTATCACATCGATATCGTCCACCGTGTCGCAAATATATAGCTTTACCCGATTAATAACAGTCTCCATGCAGAAACTATTTAGGGATGTAGAAGGTTCCTATATAAATTAGCAAAAAGAAAATCATATATAGTACCAAATGGATTGCTTGGAAATGTGCATATATTCATGCTTCAAGCACGTGTAAATTTGCATAAAATAAATATTATGTTTATGATTGATATTTTTAATCCTTTGTAGAAAACAACCATGTAGTCATGAAAACTTATGCTTAAAACCTAGCACAAATCTTTTAAGTTTTCTTGGAAATTTACATGCACACAGAAGAGAAACGTGACTAAATGTTTTCAGAAGTTTTGACATTTCACAATATATTATTGATACAGTGTTAACTGGGAAAACAAATCATATATAGTACCAAATGGATTGCTTGGAAATGTGCATATATTCATGCTTCAAGCACGTGTGAATTTGCATAAAATAAATATTATGTTTATGATTGATATTTTTAATCCTTTCTAGAAAACAAACTTGTAGTCATGAAAACTTATGCTTAAAACCTAGCACAAACCTTGTAAGTTTTCTTGGAAATTTACATGCACACAGAAGAGAAACGTGACTAAATGTTTTCAGAAGTTTTGACATTTCAAAATATATTATTGATACAGTGTTAACTGGGAAAAAGTTTCATATATAGTACCAAATGGATTGCTTGGAAATGTGCATATATTCATGCTTCAAGCACGTGTAAATTTGCATAAAATAAATATTATGTTTATGATTGATATTTTTAATCCTTTGTACAAAACGAACTTGTAGTCATGAAAACTTATGCTTAAAATCTAGCACAAATCTTGTAAGTTTTCTTGGAAATTTACATGCACACAGAAGAGAAACGTGACTAAATGTTTTCAGAAGTTTTGACATTTCAAAATGTATTATTGTTACAGTGTTACCTGGGAGCTTATCCACTTTTGACATTTTTGCACTTTTGGAACGGAGGCAAAGATACCTAGAAGAGAAGAAAAGACCAATTCAACTTTTGAGACGTGTGGTGCGCTGAAGTACTACGCACTGGCTCTCCTTTGCTCGGGATCCCGTTGGAGCGGGTGGTGATGCGCAATTGCACATGTCGACGTGGCGGCCGATGCTTCCCATCTCAGCGCGTGCGATCTTGGGCCGAAATCATTATTCTGACCTTTCAACGAACTTTGTCACAAAATAAACTCGACGTGAAAGTATTTCACGATCTGACCCTTTTAAAAACGCCACAGTCCGCGGCGTTTCTCCCCAACATAGAAATGTCGAGGTAGCTAACGTTTCTGATCAAATAAGAAACGCCGCCGAGGTAGCTAGCATTGCGGACCAGGTAAGAAACGCCAAAGGCGCTGACGTTGCTGCCCATCATTGAAACGCCAAGGAACCATGGCGTTGCCACCCTCTTTGGTCATAATTAATTAGCCTTATTAGTTAGGCCGTTCATCCACATTCCACATGCACATGAAAAAGGGCAGCAACGCCATGGTCATTGGCGTTTCAATGATGGGCAGCAACGCCAGCGCCTTTGGCGTTTCTTACCTGGTCCACAACGCTAGCTACCACGGCGTTTTTTATTTGATCAGAAACGCTAGTTACCTCGGCGTTTCTATGTTGGGCAGAAACGCCGCGGGCTGTGGCGTTGCTAAAAGGGTCAGATCGTGAAATACTTTCACGTCGAGTTCATTTTGTGACAAAGTTCGTTGAAACGGTCCGAATAGTGAAAAAGTCCTGCGATCTTGCTTGGCCCACGTCGAGACACAGCCGAGCTGCCGCAACTGGTACTCGGCTACTCGCGTTTCTCGTATGTATTGCAACCTGCTGCTCCTCCAGCTCCACCACGCACTGGCGTATGCACTGCCACATCAGCTGAGTTTCATGGCCGGACGCCGGCCACCGTAGCCAGCTCGCTTTGTAGCTGCACGATGAATGACCCCTCGCTCACCTATTGTTAGTTGCCTCCTTCGAGCGCCCATGTTCTCATCGGACTCTTTGTCTTTCTCTGCCATCATCTGGCTCCTTCTGCCCTGCATGTGAGCGCCCATGATTGTTATCCGAGTCGGTGCACCCACAATCCTATCAAAGCCGGCGATGCTTTAGCAGGAGCTTCTCTGTCTCGATAGTGACGATGGTGTGGAGTTCGTTGGACATAGTCTCGCCAATGTCGAGGGACATGCTGGGCGGCGATGGCATTGAGGTGGAAGGAAATCATGGAAAGTGGCGGCCCATTGCAAGCTTCGAGGCTACGATGTCGGTGTTAGCCTCTGGCAGCGTGTCATCCCTGAGGTTGTGGTGCATCTGGATAGTGCCACATTAAAGATTTTCCGCTTCTCGTTGAGGATGATGGCCTTCTTCCCCCGCATTACCATGGGGTCTTTATTGTCCTTTCCTTGCTCTCTTCGGCTCAGCGGCATCTTGTCCAGGACGCCGATGTGGTTATTCCTCTGTTCGATGGAGGTGGATAGCTTCCGCTGCGATGCCGGTGCCCGCAGCGCCGGCTGTTTCAATGGGATCGCAAGTGCGCTACGGGGAGGCGAGGCTGTATTTTTTTAATGTACGTTACAATGGAAACTCCTTTTTTTAAGGAAAAAGCATCTTGTCCCAATCGTGTTACAAAGGAAACTCTTCTATATTTTCTTTTACTACTTCTTTCCTATTCTGTTCGGTTTTTCTCTCTTACGCATATGTTTTTATGTGTCATGACACGTATATTATGAAGGAGACTCTCCTATTTTTCCTTTTACTACTTCTTTCCTATTCTGTTCGGCTTTTCTCTGTTACACATGATTTTATGTGTCATGACACGTAACAATAGTCTTGCCTAACTTTCAGATCTTTTTTCGTTAGTATGTTACGTAAAACTTTTAAAACTCAACCGTCATTGTCTTAATCAAACGGCCGAAATAATTTTAGCACATGTGGACGAACGTGATGGCTCGTTTGACTTCTGTTTTATGTATATAATAGAAGATTACTGGCGAAAGAATCAACACCAGGGGGCCCACACCCTGTCCACGAGGGTGGGGGGCGCGCCCACCTAGGGCGCACTCCCTACCTCATGGGCCCCCTGTTCATGGAGAAAAAAATCAGAGAGAAGGATTCATCGCGTTTTACGATACGGAGCCGCCGCCAAGCCCTAAACTCTCTCGGGAGGTCTGATCTGGAGTCCGTTCGGCGCTCCAGAGAGGGGGATTCGTCGCCGTCATCATCATCATCCATCCTCCATCACCAATTTCATGATGCTTACCGCCGTGCGTGAGTAATTCCATCATAGGCTTGCTGGACGGTGATGGGTTGGATGAGATTTACCATGTAATCAAGTTAGTGTTGTTAGGGTTTGATCCCTAGTATCCACTATGATCTGAGATTGATATTGCTATGACTTTGATATGCTTAATGATTGTCACCAGGGCCCGAGTGCCATGATTTCAGATCTGAACCTATTATGTTTTCATGAATATATGTGAGTTCTTGATCCTATCTTGCAAGTTTATAGTCACCTATTATGTGTTATGATCCGTCAACCCCGAAGTGACAATAATAGGGATACTTCTCGATGATGACCATAGTTTGAGGAGTTCATGTATTCACTAAGTGCTAATGCTTTCGTCCGGTACTCTATTAAAAGGAGGCCTTAATATCCCTTAGTTTCCATTAGGACCCCGCTGCCACGGGAGGGTAGGACAAAAGATGTCATGCAAGTTCTTTTTCATAAGCATGTATGACTATATTCGGAATACATGCCTACATTAGATTGATGAACTGGAGCTAGTTCTGTGTCACCCTATGTTATAACAATTACATGAGGAATCGCATCCGACATAATTATCCATCACTGATCCAGTGCCTACGAGATTTTCACATATTGATCTTTGCTTATTTACTTTACCGTTGCTACTGTTACAATTACTACCAAACTGCTACTGTTACTTTTGCTACTGTTACCGTTACTCCCATACTACTTTGCTACTTAATACTTTGCTGCAGAATTGACAGCTCAACTGCTAATACTTGAGAATATTCTTTGGCTCCTCTTGTGTCGAATCAATAAATTTGTGTTAAATACTCTACCCTCAAAAACTGTTGCGACCCCTATACTTGTGGGTTATCGTTCGACGATGAGGCCCTAAAGCCTCCGCATCAAGGTACACTTCATTTGACCAGCCGGACCGCCCCGCTTGAGGTTGGGACCGAACAACCGACAAAGCCGAACAACATCATCATCAAGACAAGGAGACATGATGGCCAACACACCCCTACGACCTCCGCCACGGCCTAGACGCTCGGACAGGTCACACAACACTACTGCAGGATGCTGGGAACGCGACACTACGATCAGAGACCCTTCGAGAAACTTTGTGCGATGCAGTAATCACAAGCGATGGTGTCAGAGAACCGTCTAAATGTGCAAGACGTTTGCGATGATGGATGCATCAAACACGGTTCAGATTTTAGTTGCGTGTGCAATGCAGGGCATACAATTCAGTTCAATTAACTATTTGCGATGATGAGGAACAAAAGAAACGGGCAGCCAAATGAAGGCGTCTGCGATACACAGCATACAGTTCACTCGGATGAACTGTTTGTGATTAGGCAACACAAAAGAAACGGTTAGCCAGATCAAGGTGTGTGTGCGATATACAACATGCGGTTCACTCGGATGAACTGTTTGTGTTGAGACAAGAGAACGGAAGCGGTTCAATATAACAAGATGTGTGTGATACGCGGCAAAAAAGTCTATAATCAGAAATGTCTGGGAAGACTAATAACAACATAGACAATTCCTGTTAACAAGCCGTGTGTGTTGTGAGCAAACGATTACTGGTATACAATTGTGAGTGATTGATGAAATCATCACCGGCAGGTTCCCTTGTTTAGTCCGTGTGCAATGTGATTTACTCTGTCTACAAAGCATCAACAAATATACTTAAAAAGACAACATTGCATAACCAAATTAAGCATACAATTAGACAAGTGACTACACAAATAATATTTTCATACACCAAAGTAAGCAATTACATGCATACTAAACTAGGAGAAATGAGGATCTAATCATCTACTTCTTGTTGCGACGACGCTTGCCATTGCTCTGCTTCCAGCTGGATCCCTCACCGTTTTGGGGAATGAGGCACTTCCTCATGTCAGCGATCTGCCTGTGCATGTCGTAGCACGTGTACGCCTCCTTGGCAGCGTACACGACGTGATCTTTGTCGAGTTTCTCCATCTAGGCCGAGTGCTAGGCACGCTTGTCGTTGTTGCAGGAATCCTTCATGTCTCTGAAGTAGGGGTAGATGATGGCCTCAGCGAGGTGATCCAGTGAGTCCTTCTCATGCTCCTTGCTGCCCCAGATCTTGTATTGGCCCTGGATGTTAACAAGATTCTGGCAAGCGATGCCTAAATTCTTGAGCACCTTGACATCTTTGGTGATGTCGATCATAGGGAACATGTAGTGGGGGCTGTTGACAAACCTGGCGAAACACTCGCAAGGCCTTGTGGCTAGACAGTAGTGGTACACGAGTACATGGTGGCCCACACACATCTGGGCAACAGCGACCTTGGGACGAGACCCGGCACAAGCGCGGGTGTGCTCGATGTCGAACCCGACCATCTTGTACTTCTCGTCAGCAAGCAACAACTCCATGATGCAGATGGAGTGCTCCACCCAGATCGGGTGGTTGGTGTACACCACCAAGAGCTCCTCGAACCATTGGTGGGTGTCCACCATGGCATGGATGGTGAACTGCTACTCATCGTCGGCAGCTGCTCGGAGCACCATTGGAGCCGTGCATGATACTCTCTAAGAGTTTGTCGTGGTGGGTGTGCTTCTTGCAATGGTGGGGTGCGATCGAAAGGTTGAAGAGACACAAGGGTTAAATAGCCACTGTAACAAATGGGGGCCAGCCAGCCTGTAATCGTCATGTCTTGTCACGACATTCATATCAGAGGATTCCAGTGCACGCTTGACAACACCGCACCGTAGTGACGATTCTAGTGCATGCTTGACAACACCGCACCGCAGTTTGACCACGCGTGGGCTCGAAGAGGCACCAAATGTATCGTCGGTGAGCCTGTTCCCGCGCTACCGCGCAGTTCGTCGTGCAAGCTTCCTGCCCGGCTTTGTTTGCCACGTGTCGGCTAGAAGAGGGACAAATCATGGGCTTTTTTTGGCAAAAAAGTTTGTAAAAGCGAAGTGTGTGGAATGACTTCGGTCGTAAGTTTACCCGTGGGTGATGAGGTCAAAGTTACATAGAAGGGTGATGATGGACACTCGAGTGCAATAAAAAATTCTGTGCTCTACGGGGCACACGATGGAAGAAACCAACTGTGTGCAATAATGTCCAAGATCGCAATCGAGTTAGCTATACATATGATGTGCTATGAGACTGACAAGGTAAACAGATTCGAGAATGGTTAATAAAATCAAATCTAAGACCATTGCATTTTAAGTTCAAATTAGTGTTACCAATGTATGAGGCTCATACGATGCCATTTCAACAATTGTACTACAAAGGCTCGAAATATTACAAGGTTCAAATTCTAGAGTTATATGGCTCAAATTTGAGATTACAAGGTTCAAACTGATATTAGAAATGAAATTTAGCTCATCAGCTGCAAATGCTCGCGCTGATCCGCTGAACATGGATATTAGAGAGGTTCAAACTAATATTACCACTTCCAAGTCTGGTTTCGAAACCTCACAACTTTTGCAAAGGGGTCAGCCACTGAGAAGTCATGTATGGGGTTGACACGATGAGTTCCGATTACTCTGCCATCTAAAGTTCCAAAATGAATTTCAGCATTTTTGGAGCCTATTCCATTCTGTCGCAGGCGTTGGCGCTGATCAACAAACCATTCATTTCTCCGAAATAAATGTAGGGCAAACCTCATTACCTTCAGCACTCTTGCTCTGACAACAAAGAACCTGGCGAATATAATCTCCGGTAAGGTCCCTCGGTAGGAGTTCAAAGTAATTTCTACGAGATGTAGATCTAGGCATTCGACGTGATTGTTATATTGTGTCACATTATCCACCACTGGGCCTAATCTCATCTACAAAAGAAGAAAATGTGTTAGTGCCTAGATGCATTTTTGAACACTACTACACGCCTATTTGGTTTGCAGGATTGTAAAATGCACTAACATGCCATCTTCGATCTGACATAATTAACATGGCATTAACATGCCATCTTCCATCTTCACAAGATGTTGGAGTGGATGAAAAGTTCCCTAAGAAAACTAGTACAAATGAATCCAAAGGAGAAATGCATATGGATTGTAACCATATGGATCAAGCATTGTCATTGTAAACTTGGAAAAGGAGACATGTATGTATTAAAATCGTCCAAAAGAATCCTTCAGAAATCGTAGTACATTGTCATTGTAAACTTGAAAAAAGGTGTCACAAAATTGAACTCCCTTATGGTTAACATTTAACATGAAAGGAATATCACCTTTATATATAGCTTCTCTAGGCACAAAAAGCATCTCAGGAAACTGACAACTTGCTCCAGGTTGGGACCGATAGATTCTAGTGCCAAGACCTTTACGGTGCGCAGTTTTGCGGTCAGGCTTGTCGGAATCATTTTCTGAATGACAGACGAACAAACATCTTCAAAATTAGAAATAATGTTAATTTGTAGAAGGAGAGGTAGAAGGCGGCTGTTGTACCTGAATGGGCGTGGATCCAAGAACAAGTTCGGAGTATTTGTCAGACGAGTAGCCCAGCACTGTCAATTTCAGTGCAGGAATGACATTGACTCTTGTTGGACCTACTTGATCAAGTACAAGTAATCTCTCAAGTGCAGGCGTGTCCTTAGTGATCATACTGTGGTACACATCTTGTGATGTCTTCCTGCCAAACCAGCAACACACATAAATAGTCCGGAGAGTCATGTAGGTGATGTGGAATGTACTCAACCCATTGATCGCCTGAAGACAAAGTACTCGAGTGCAGTACAGCCACGGAGCAGGTGCTCCATGTCACCTTCTGAGAGGCACACGACGATGAGCTCGAGGTGCTTTAGTCATGATAGAATAAGAGCGGGCGCGTCATTAAGGGGGGGACAACAGTTCCATAACTTGGCGACGCGTAACATGGGAGTGAGGTGGAGCGCGGACGTTGGGAGCGAGCGCATATGCCCATCATCAAAAGTGAGCTCCTCGAGCTGGTCTAGGGCGGGGGATCTGAACCAGTCATCAAGCTTGGCTCGGTCCCTACCGTTGGAACAGAACTTGCCCATTCTAAGGCCTCTGGTTGGGCCAGGGTGACTTCCAGGATCTTGGAGAACACATCCAAGCTTTTGTGATAGCCATGGCAGAGCTCGTGGGTGTCGGTGAGGTCAAGAGGGGTGAAGTTCCATAGGGGGCGCCACCGCTCGGAAAGGATGGTTGTCCGTTCCCCACATTTGATTGGGAGGAGGGAGATGATGACTGTCAACATATCATCGGGGAGGCTGCTGATGAAGTCTATGCCTGCTGGAGTCACTTGCGGTTCTAGCCCGCCCCGCCTCCGCTTGTTGGCAGGCCCATTCTCCACCTGCAGGGTCTCCTTGTCAGCGGCGCTTTCTGATAGAAATGAGAGTACAGGGAATATTTAGTTAAAATAGGGCAATAGAAAAGTGTATTCGTAATTAGAAGTTATTAGGTAGGAATATAGTAAGAAAAGGGAATAGCAATTGGTTGCTTAAATACTACACAATTCATTTAACATTGCTGGGTAAGTCAACATGCAGATAGTTGAAAAGAAAACTTACTTCGAACAAACTCAGGACGGATGATTTTGTCGGCGAAGTTAGCATATATCTCATGACCAGGCCCTTTTACGTGCAGTCCAATTTTAGTGCCAGCTTTCAATACATAAAACTTAGAAATTTCTTTCCAAAAGCCATCACCAAAATAGAAGTCACCACGTTCATCAAGTAATAGAGTAGATTGTAAATCCATGGTTTGTGTGCAGTATGACATCCGTGCAGCCTTGATCTATGTAAAGGGAAAAATTGTGCACTACATAATATATTGCATAGCAAGGGATGCGCTGCAGAAAATGGTGGGATTCTTAAAGAAATATGGTAACACTCAAATATGGGCCCAAATTGAAAGAACTATATAGCAGTTGAAATCGAAGGACAAAAATCTATAATTAAACAGATAGGGTAAACATGATGTCATGGAAATATGAGAGTAATCGCAAGAACAATACATCATTAATTTGCCTAATATAGAAAGAAGAGGGGGGAAATCCCCTTTGACTTAATGGTGCATGTGGCTCATTTTATCCAAATGTAGCAACATTTAGAATATCTTTAGGAAAGTAGGACATGCCAACCGATTTAGGGTGAGATTGAACATACCGCGCACATGCTCAAGTCATCTGGTATGGTGAGATGGAATCTATGGCGGGGGTCGCAAGGTCCTGATGTGTCGGCGCACTGTACACTCTATGAATGAAAGAAAACCCTCAAACCAACACGAATAAAAATGAATTCACGGTAATTTATGCCGGATGATCAAAGGAGGCAGATGAACTGGGATGAGAGATGAGATAGTATCTCATTAAATTAGTTACCTTGTCGTCCATGAGAAAAACCCTCAGTATGGCAGATTCCCCAACCGAGCGGAGCTGGGTCGACCGCGAGTAGCATCGAGAAAGTCGATGGCGATAGGCGGCGACAAGCGGAAGTGGCGAAATGTGGTGGGGTTTGCCAGCAACCTGGCGGCGGCGGCAGGCGGCGAGCTAAGTGGTTAACGCCGCGATAGGCGGTGCCATGCATAGACGCGGAGTAGCTTGTGCAGGTGTGAATGGGGACCGGAGGCATGGGGTGGCGGGTGGGGATGAGGGTTTTTGTGACATGGGGATGGAAAGTGTTTTCTTTTTTCTTTTTTGAATTGGGTGGTGATGGTTTTCTGTCCCACAAAGAATTTCGGAGGCAACAGTTTGCTAGAGCCAACCGTGTGTGATTGACGCAAGAAGCAAAACGAAAGCCATTGCACACTGTTCCAATTTTGGGAACCGTGTGTGATTGAAGCAACCTGCAGAATGAAAGTCATTGCACACGGTTCCCATTTTGGGAACCGTGTGTGATTGACGTACTACTTCTGTCCTGGTTTATTGGTCCGCTATGTAATTTGTACCAAATTTCGAACAAATAGTTGACTAAGAAATGTTTATGCTTGTCACCCAAAATTATATCATTGAACACTATGTTCAAATACGCATCCAACGATATAATTTTTGCTGACTTGCACTAATATTTTGTTAGTTAAATCTTTGGTTAACATTTAACACAGATTACAAAGGGGACCAATAAACGAGGATGGAGGTAGATTCTATCAACCGAACTAATTACATCCATATCTCACAGTTAGACATAAGTAAACATAAATTGAACATACTTAGACATAGATAATAAGTGTACACGTACACAAGCATAGTTCAACTGTCATTAAGCATGCTCAAGCATACATAGTTCGATCCCACATCTCATCTCACAAGCCGGCACGATCCCGAAGCTTCTCCAGGTACTCGGTGTATGCGCCATGCTCCACCCTGTGAGCATACTTCTGCTTGAAGGAGCCAACGGCCCGTCCTCTTGCATGCGCCAGAACACTTTGATACGCGTCATGAAGCTTGTGGTTACAGAATGGGCATCGATAGCCACCGTTCTAGGTCCTAATATGCCTGTTATGCATTCCCGCATAAATCTCGCACCGGATTTGCCTGTTGTACCTCCTCTGGACATCTTCATCCTCGTTGTCCACATTGTGAGACAGCACCTATACAAATAGTAAAAAAATGTGGCATCAAAATAATGGTTACAAACTAATCTCTAGCGAATATTTGGCAGTTGCCAAAAATTGGCATCAAATTTACGATTACATGCCGTGAAGTAGGATTAGGAATTTATGGCTATTTATTTATACATATCCAGAGATTATGGTTCGATTTTTAAGCACATTTGTGTATGTATAGACCAATATTGAAGAAAATAATGGCACAAACATATGTAGGTCATTCAAAATCAATTGTCAAGTCTTGGCTAGGAATTATTAGCACGAACACTAACCCTAGTCAGATTACTAGCTGAAATCATTTCCACAAATGAAACAACTAATCACTTATCACTTGTACCATTCAAACATCAATACACTACACAGATCTAACGAAACTTACTCAGATTTCATGGATTGGGAGAACATAACCATAGTATTTCTATTCCAAAAAGGGGGAGGCAGGAGTAACCAGAGAAACCCTGGGATCTATTTGACACATAAATATGTATAGATGACTAACCAGTTGTCCATCATCATCAGAGTCGTCGCCGGAGTGATCGTCGGAGTCGTCGCCCGAGTCGTCTGATGATGATATAGACCTAGGGTAGGGTCATAGGCCTGACCTATATGCCCTACCCAAGGTCACTACCCTAGAAGCAAAGACATCCAAGACACAACATGGAGTACCAATTCAAGGCGTCGAGTGCAATCCACTCGACCAATCACCTCACTCGGGTATCCCTCCCTCTTAATATCATTCGACCATACAGGACATCACTCGACCTATCGAAGACCAGGAGTCGACCAGAACAACAACGGTCAGGCGTTCGCTCCGTAGTCTTTAAGATCATTAAAAGCACTTTATGGCTGGTGTTATCAGTAACGCCCCATCTTTATGTACATTGAACTCTTGGTAACGGGGGATGGCTGGGGTCCTGGCGCACACTATATAAGCCACCCCCCTCATCCGGCACAAGGGTTTGCACCCCCTGTAACACATACTCCCATATTCCAGTCGACCACCTCAGGGCACCGAGACGTAGGGCTTTTACCTCCTCCGAGAGGGGCCTGAACTCGTAAACACTTGCGTACAATCTCACCGTAGCTAGGACCTTTCCTCCTCATTAGTACCCCCTATACTTACTGTCAGACTTAGAACCACGACAGTTGGCACCCACCATGGGGCAAAGCATCTTAGCGACTTCCGACGAGGTTGCATTTTCTTCGATCTTCATCAGCATGGTTTCCAGCAGTGGTTTGGTCATGGGCTGCGAGTTCTGACTCGGCGCGCTCACTTTCGTCGCCGACGACTCCGCCTGGCTTCAAGAGGCCCCCCTCGATGTCGAGGCTCTCCCGGCTCGTGGCTCGTCGCACTTCCGTGCGGGTTCCTGCAGCGTCCTCCTTCGGCAGCCGTGTTCCCCGTACCAGTCGGTCATCGCGTCGTCGTCTCACCCTGTCGGACACCACCGCAAGCAGTATGGGCGTTCGCGGATCCAGCCGTGGGTGAGACACACGGTGGCTTGTCAGGCGTTCATCCCCCAAGTCGCGCGATCAAGCCCGACATATTTCCCTGTGAATCGGTCGACCTGACTGATTTCGCAGATACCTTTTCCGACAGCGGGAGTTGTGACCCCGTAGTGGAGGTCCTCATGGTCGACTCCCATCGCTGTCCGCCTAGTTTTCGTCGCAGCAGCGACGACGGTAGAAGCAACGGCCCGTCATTCGACCATGAAGAGTATCAGCCCCAAACTCTTAGCTCGCAGCAGAGGGAGTAGCTGCATCGCCACAACGTGGAGGCTCTCCAGACCCCCATCATAGGGGAAACCGCCAAGGCCCGGGCCTTGGAGGCAGTGCGCCTGGACACTCTGGTTGAGCGCACTCGTCTAGAGAATCTCCAACATTCTCTCGACGAGCATGCTCGTCGCCTGATCCCCTAGTCCAGTCGACGTCCACGACAATTGTTTCCACCGGAAACTCAGGTATTCCGCACATAGATTCAGAATCTTGCAGCCACTGCGCGTATTGCGGAGTCCATTCAGCCGCCCCGTTCAGAGGACCGAAGAGCTTGGAACAGATCAGAACACTGCTCCGAGCAGCAGGAGACTAGAACTTTGTTGTGTCCCAGTCACGGAACAAAATCCACAGCAGATCAGTAAGAGCAGACACCGTTCAGTCAACACACAGTCCTAGGTCGCCTTTGCGGCATGGAGGTCGTGGTCACCGCCAGGATCAGTACCTGGGAAGAGCTCATGGAGAATATGATCGTGAGTACACCCACGACAACCACCATCGAGCGCCCTCGCCCCTTCCGAGGGACGGGTCATACGCGCCCCGGCGATAAGATGACAGGCGTCCGTATGGGAATGACAGCCGAGTTCCAGTCGACCCCAGAGAGCCCGAATTTGATGCAAGATCCATCCTTGTGTAGGGTTTGGTCGACCGGAACAGAGCTTATAGAGAAGGGCTGGATAGAGACAGACCCAGTGGAAGCAGAGTCCATGTTTCCGGCCCAGAGTGTTTCAGAAGAGCTATCAGAGCCGCTGAGATTCCTCATAACTTCATATTGGCGATTGGTGTCAGTAAGTTCATAGGAGAGTTGAAGCCCGATACTTGGCTTGAAGTAAACCCGGGCATGGGCAGCCCGGCCCGACGACCCGGCCCGAGCCTGGCCCGAAAAACCCGGGCCGAGCCGGGCTGGGCTTGACATTCGGGTCGTGCTCGGGCTTTGTTTTGCAGCCCGAAAGATAGTTCGGGCCGGGCTCGGGCTTCAATTTTCCCGTATTTCGGGCTGGGCTTTCAGGCTTCGGGCCGGGCTTGCACGTGCGCGTACTAGAAAATAGCATTCGGGCCGGGCTTTTGGGCTTCGGGCTTGATTTTGGGCTGGGCTCGGGCTTGAAAATATGGAGTATTTCGGGCTTCGGGCCGGGCTCGGGCTTGAGAAATGAAGGTCGGGCTTTTAAAAGCCCGGCCCGAAACCCGGCCTGGCCCGACGTTTACCCAGGTTTAGCATGAAGACTATCGAGTGGTTGTGCACATCGGTAGTGAAAGCGATGAGGTGGCCATGAAGCACCTTCCTTTGATGCTTGAAGGGTCTGCCTGGGCTTGGCTGAACCAGTTGGCCCCTGGGAGCATTTTGAGTTGGGATGAGTTAGCTCGAGTGTTCACCACAACATTTGAGGGCACCTGTAGAGACCTACTGGTCTTCTGGAGTTGCAACATTGCATGCAGAAACCGAATGAAACCTTGAGAGACTATATCCAGAGATGGATGATTCTACACCAGACAGTGTAGAATGTGTCAGATCATCAAGCAATCTGTGCCTTCAAGGAAGTTGTTCACTACAGAGAGCTCAATCTGAATTTCGGTCGGACTGGAGATATTACTTTGAATCGGATGATGGAGATTGCCACCAAGTACACTAACGGCGAAGAGGAGGACCGACTCTGGAGTGGCAAGCACAAAACATTCGCTCAGGACACCGGAGGAGGAAATTCCAGTCGGAAGTAGAAGCGAAAGGCTGAGGCAGCAGGTCCTGCTGAGGGAGCAGTGTTGAATTAAGGAAAGTTCAAAGGGAAGCCCAAAGGGCCTTCGATCCCAAAGAAAGTGAAGGACTAGGAAGGAAACGATGTGATGGATTTGCCGTGTCATATTCACACCAAGAAGGACGAGGAGGGGAACCTAATTCTCCCCAAGCATACCACTCGACAATGTCGACTCCTAATCCATAATTTTCGAGAGAGTAAACCCAGTGATATGGACAAAGAGTCTGAGAAGGAAGAAGAAGATAAGGATGATGATGGTGGTTACCCAATGTCAATGCCACCTTGGTGATTTTTGCCGATATCAAGAGCAAGAGTCGACTGAAGGTCATTAACAAAGAGGTGAACATGGTTGCTCCGGCAACACCAAAGTATTTGAAGTGGTTAAAAACCCCCATTACATTCGACCAGTCCGACCACCCGGCACGCATAGCTACACCTAGGCGGCAAGCACTGGTGGTCGACCTAGTCGTGGGAGGCACCCGACTGACCAAGGTTCTGATGGATGGTGGCAGTGGTCTGAATATTCTGTATGCTAAGGCCCTCAAAGGAATGGGCATTCCGATGTACAAACTCAGGGAGAACAACATGCGGTTCCATGGAATCATCCTAGGAAAGAAAGCCTAATCACTCGACCAGATCACTCTTGACCTGGTTTTCAGCGATGAGAAGAATTTCTGCAAGGAGAAGTTGACGTTTGAGGTTGTGGATTTACAGAGTGCCTATCATACCATTCTAGGCAGACTTGCCTATGCTAGCTTTATGGCTCGACCATGTTATGTATATCTCAAGATGAAGATGCCTGGCCCCAGAGGCGTGATAACGGTTTCCGGTAACCGTCAAAGAGCAGAAGAATATCTTCAGGATGGCGCACAGATAGCAGATGAGCAGATGGCATGAGTAGAGTTTCAAGAGTACTAGAAAACTGCAGATCTGAGTGATTTTCTACGTGCTAAGAGGCCTGCCTCGGAGTCCGCGTTTCAGTCGGCCGGCGAGACCAAGACAGTCCATGTTTACCCGACCAACCCCAATGCTGCTCTGACCCATATCTCAACAACACTCGACAACAAATAGGAAGAAGCGCTCATCCAGTTCTTCCGTGAGAACTGGGACATCTTTGCATGGAAGCCATCTGACATGCCAGGTGTACCCAGGGAGCTGGCTGAGCACCTTTTGTGAGTCAACCCAAAAGCAAAACCCGTTAAGGAGCATCTCCGTTGGTCCGCCACGGAGAAGAGAAAGGCCATTGGCGAGGAGGTGGCTTGGCTCCTGGCGGCTGAGTTCATCCACGAGATATACCACTCCGAGTGGCTCGCCAATGTTGTAATGGTTCCCAAGAAAGACAGATCACTACGAATGTGTATTGAATTCAAGCACATCAATCGGGTTTGTCCGAAAAACCATTTTCCTCTGCCCCGCATCGACCAGATAGTTGATTTAACTACGAGATGCGAGCGACTGTCCTTCCCGGACGCTTATTCAGGGTACCATCTGATGGAGTCATGTACCTAGGGTAGGGTCACAGACCTGATCTAAATACCCTGCCCAAGGACACCCTTAGAAGAGGTCACCTTCCAGTCGACCAACGAGGGACTCACTCGACTGACTTGAAGGACTCGACCACGAAGACTCACTCGACTACCAGGAGGTCAAAAGGCACTCTGCACTGCAACGGCCTGTAGTTAAGTAGACTTTATGGTAGTTAAGACACTTTATGTGGGACGTTACCAGTAACGCCCCGGACTTAATGTCCCTTAAACCCTTCATTACGTGGGCTGGCTGGGGTCCTGGCGCACTCTATATAAGCCACCCCCTCCACAGGCAGAAGGGTTCGGCACCCTGTAACTCATATACATACAATCCACTCGACCGCCTCCGGGCTCCGAGACGTAGGGCTTTTACTTCCTCCGAGAAGGGCCTGAACTCGTACATCCCTTGTGTTTACAACCTCTCCATAGCTAGGACCTTGCCTCTCCATACCTACCCTCCACTCTACTGTCAGACTTAGAACCACGACAGTTGGCGCCCACCGTGGGGCAGGTGTTTTTAGCAATTTTGTGGAGAAGTTGCGATTCTTCCGAGTACTTGCATCATGGTGGCTGCTGGAGTTTTGGTCGAGGGTCGAGAGATCCGTCTCGGCGCTCTCACCTTCATCGCCGACGACTCCGCCTGGCTCCAGGAGGCTCCACTCGACGTTGATGCGCTCCCCGTCCGCGGTGCGACGCATTTCCGCGCATGTGTCCGCGGTGTTCTGCTGCGGCAACCGTCGACCCCGTATCGGTCGACATCCCCATCGACCACCCTCCCGGTCTCCCGCCAGCGCAAGCGCTCGGGCCGGTCGAGGATTCAGCGGTGGGTGAGGCACGCGGTGGCTCGCCAGACGGCCACCACCCAAGTTGCGGCAATCGAGCTCGACGAATCTCTCTACGGCATGTTCGATCTGTCGACTGGCTCCGTAGAGACCGCATCCGAGTGCGATAGCAGTGATCCAGCGGCGGAAATCATGATGGTCGACGGGCCCCGCAGTCCCCCTGGCTTCGCTCGTGATGGTGGAGCAGGCGACGGAGGCGACCCCGCACGAGACCACGAAGAGTAGCAGCCCGAGCCACTCGACTCTCTGCAAAGAGAAGAACTTCGCCGCAGGAACGTGGATGTCCTGCATACTCCCATCGCAGGAGAAACCCCCGAGGCTCGCGCCTTGGAGGAGGCACGTTTGGCCAATTTGGCCGAACGCACTCGACTGGAGAATCTTCAGCGAGCACTCAACGAGCGCGCGCGGCAACGAGTTCCCGACACCAGTCGACGTCAACTCTTCCCGCCGACTCAGGTATATCAAACCCCAATCCAGAATTTGGCAGCTGCGACCCGTATAGCAGAGTCCATCCAGCCCTCTCAGTCGGAAGCTGGCAGAGGCTTGATGCAGATCAGGGATCTGCTCCGGGCAGCAGGAGATCAGAATTCGGCCGTGTCGCAGTCACGCAACAGAATTCACAGTCGATCTGTCGCTGCGAATACGGTTCAGTCGGCTCACAGTCCCAGATCGCCTCCGCGGCGTGAAGGGCGCGAGAATCAGCGAGACCAATATGGTGACCGACTCGACCGAGATGATAGGCGTCAAGTGCCCAATTCCCCTCCGAGGGGTGGGTCTTACAGTCCTCGGCAGCAAGATGACAGACGTCAGCTCAGTACGGGGCGAAGAGTTCTAGTCGACCCCAGAGAACCAGGCTTCGACGCGCGATCCATTATCGTGCAAGGTTTGGTCGACCGGAACAGAGCCCATCGAGGCGGACTCGACAGAGATGCGCCCACAAGCAGTCGAGTGCACGTTTCTGGTCCTGAATGTTTCAGCAGAGCTATCAGAGTCGCAGTTATCCCTCCCAATTTCAGGTTGGCAACAGGAGTCAGCAAGTTCACTGGTGAGTCTAAGCCTGAAACTTGGCTTGAGGACTACAGAGTGGCGGTTCAGATTGGTGGTGGGAACGACGAGGTGGCCATGAAGCATTTGCCCCTCATGCTGGAAGGTTCTGCCAGGGCATGGTTGACTCAATTACCTCCTAGCAGCATTTACACTTAGGAAGATCTGTCCCGAGTGTTCATCAGAACGTTTGAAGGAACTTGCAAGCGACCGGCTGGACTGACGGAGTTGCAAGTCTGCGTGCAGAAGACCAATGAGACTCTAAGAGAGTATATTCAGAGATGGATCACTTTGCACCATACTGTGGAGAATGTGTCTGATCATCAGGCAGTCTGCGCCTTTAAAGATGGCGTCAAGAACAGAGAATTGAGTTTGAAGTTTGGTCGAACCGGTGACATGACCTTGAGTCGGATGATGGAGATTGCTACCAAGTACGCCAACGGCGAAGAAGAAGACCGACTCCGAAGCGGCAAGCACAAGACGAGTCAGTCGGAAAAGGGAAACACCAGTCGGAAACAGAAGCGGAAGGCTGAACCGGCTGCTCCTGGAGAGGCTCTGGCCGTGACTCAGGGAAAGTTTAAAGGGAAACCAAAAGGATCCTGGAACCCTAAGAAGGTAAAGGATAAAGAAGGGAACGATGTGATGGATATGCCGTGTCACATCCACACAAAGAAAGACGAAGAGGGGAATATCATCTACCCGAAGCACACCACTCGCCAATGTCGACTCCTGATCCAGCAGTTTCAGGGAAAACAGTCTAATAACAAGGAGAAGGAGTCGGACAAGGCCGAAGACAAGGAGGACAGTGAGGAAGGATATCCGCATATCAACTCTACTCTGATGATCTTTGCAGATGTGGAGAGCAAGAGTCGATTGAAAGTTATTAACCGTGAGGTGAACATCGTTGCCCCAGCAAAAGCAAATTATCTGAAATGGTCCCAAACACCCATCACCTTCGACCAATCTGATCACCCGACTCATATTGCCACCCTTGGGAGGCAAGCTTTGGTGGTCGATCCAGTTGTTGAAGGCACTCGACTGACGAAAGTGCTTATGGACGGTGGTAGTGGGCTGAATTTGCTGTATGCAGACACACTGAAAGGAATGGGCATTCCGATGTCCCGACTGAGCACCAGTAACATGAGCTTTCATGGAGTTATACCAGGAAAGAAAGCCGAGTCACTCGGCCAAATAGCTCTGGACGTGGTGTTTGGTGATTTGAAACATTTTCGCAAAGAGAAGTTGACGTTCGAGGTCGTGGATTTTTAGAGTGCATATCATGCCATTTTGGGGAGACCAGCTTATGCACGGTTCATGGCTCGACCATGTTACGTGTACCTCAAATTGAAGATGCCCGGCCCCAAAGGAGTGATCACTGTCACCGGTGATCGGAAAAAGGCAGAAGAGTGCTTCCAGAAAGGCTCAAAAATTGCTGATTCCCAGGTGACAGCGGTCGAGTTCGAAGAATACAAGCAAAACGCAGATCCGAGTGACTTGCTGCGATCCAAGAAACCCGCCACAGAGTCTGCATTTCAGTCGTCCGGTGAGACGAAGCCTGTTCACATTCACCCGACCGACCCCGATGCAGCTCCGACCCACATCTCCACAACACTCGACCCGAAATAGGAAGAAGCGCTCATCCAGTTCCTCCGTGAGAACTGGGACATTTTTGCATGGAAGCCCGCTGACATGTCAGATGTTCCCAGGGGACTGGTTGAGCATCGCCTAAGAGTCGACTCATCTACAAAACCAGTTAAAGAGCATCTTCGGTGGTCCGCCGTCCAGAAGAGAAAAGCCATTGGTGAGGAAGTGGCTCGACTGTTGGCGGCAGGATTTATCCGAGAGATATACCACTCCTAGTGGCTCGCTAATGTCGTCATGGTTCCTAAGAAAGACAAATCACTCCGAATGTGCATTGATTTCAAGCACATCAACCGGGCCTGCCCGAAAGATCATTTTCCTCTCCCTCACATAGATCAAATTGTTGACTCAACCGCGGGATGCGAGAGACTGTCTTTTCTAGACGCCTACTCCGGGTACCACCAGATCCGTCTGTACGGACCCGACGAGGTAAAAACAGCTTTCATCACTCCATTCGGGTGCTTCTGCTATATCACCATGCCATTCGGCCTCAAGAATGCCGGATCCACATTTATGCGAATGATTCAGAAGTGTCTACTCACTCAAATCAGTCGGAATGTGGAAGCGTACATGGATGATATCGTCGTCAAGTCACGAAAAGGTTCCGACCTGCTCGCTGACCTCGCCGAAACATTTGCCAACCTCCGAAGGTATGATATCAAGCTCAATCCATCAAAGTGCACATTTGGAGTTCCTGGTGGCAAGTTACTCGGTTTTCTCGTTTCCGAACGAGGAATCGATGCTAATCCAGAGAAGATCGGCACTATTCTCCGAATGAAACGCCCTGTGCGAGTGCACGATGTCCAGAAGCTTACTGGATGCTTGGCCGCATTAAGTCGATTCATCTCACGACTCGGTGAAAAGGCATTGCCTCTTTACCGACTGATGAAGAAGGCAGACAAGTTCGAGTGGACTCCAGAAGCTGATGCAGCGTTTGCCGAGCTAAAAGATCTGCTCTCCACCCAGCCGGTGCTTGCTGCTCCAATCAGCAAAGAGCCTCTGTTGCTCTATATCGCAGCCACATGACAAGTCGTCAATACTATGCTTACGGTCGAGCGGGAAGAAGAAGGAAAAGCTCTCAAAGTTCAGCGCCCAGTGTATTATTTGTCTGAAGTCTTGACTCCATCCAAGCAGAGATATCCTCATTATCAGAAGCTTGTGTATGGAATATACATGACCACAAAGAAGGTTGCTCATTATTTCTCTGATCACTCCATCACAGTCGTCAGCGACGCTCCACTATCAGAGATTTTGCACAACACAGATGCAACTGGTCGAGTGGCTAAATGGGCGATTGAACTTCTTCCCCTTGATATCAAGTTTGAGGCAAAGAAAGCCATGAAGTCCCAGGCAATAGCAGATTTCCTCGCCGAGTGGATTGAACAGCAGCAGCCGACTGAAGTTCACTCGGAGCATTGGACCATGTTCTTTGATGGCTCTAAGATGTTGAATGGTTCCGGTGCTGGGGTTGTCCTGGTTTCCCCCAGAGGAGATAAGCTCAGATATGTGCTCCAGATTCACTTTGATTCCTCCAACAATGAGGCAGAATATGAGGCCCTCTTATATGGGTTGCGCATGGCCATTTCACTCGGTGTCCGTCGCCTGATGGTCTATGGCGACTCGGATTTAGTGGTCAACCAAGTGATGAAGGAGTGGGATGTGAGAAGCCCAGCCATGACTGGATACTGCAGTGCAGTGAGGAAGCTGGAAAAGAAGTTCGAGGGGTTGGAGCTCCATCATATACCCCGACTGAAAAATCAAGCAGCTGATGATCTAGCAAAGATATGTTCCAAGAGAGAAGCCATTCCGAGTGGTGTGTTCTTGGAGCATATACACACTCCGTCAGTCAAAGAAGATCCTTTCACCGAAGAAGCTCCACAGCCCAAGAGTGCCACAGATCCGACTGAGGTTGAAGTCCCAGCAGTAGTAGACTTGGTTATGGAGATCTTGGTGGTCATTCCCGATTGGACAGTTCCATATATCGCATATATCCTGAGAAAAGAGCTCCCGGAGGATGAGGAAGAGGCTCGACAGATCGTCCGTCGATCTAAGGCCTTTACCGTAATCAAAGGACAGTTATACAGAGAAAGCGCGACTGGAGTTGGTCAGAAGTGCATAACGCCAGAAGAAGGTCGAATCATCCTTAATGATATTCACTCGGGGACCTGCGGTCATCATGCGTCCTCTCGGACTATCGTGGCCAAAGCATACCGAGCCGGATTTTACTGGCCAAAGGCGAATGAGATGGCAAAGGAGATAGTAGATAAGTGCGAGGGATGTCACTTTTACTCGAATATGTCGCACAAGCCTGCATCAGCCCTGAAGACCATTCCACTCGTCTGGCCTTTCGCAGTATGGGGGTTGGACATGGTCGGTCCTTTGAGAACAGGGCGAAGTGGCTTCACGCATGTGCTGGTGGCAGTCGACAAGTTCACCAAGTGGATTGAGGCAAAACCAATCAAGAACCTTGACGCCGGTACTACTGTTAGCTTCATCAGGGAACTAATATTCAGATATGGAGTCCCTCACAGCATCATTACGGATAATGGGTCGAACTTTGACTCGGAGGAATTCAGAGATTTCTGCAACTCTCAAGGCACACGAGTCGACTACGCTTCAGTCGCCCATCCGCAGTCGAATGGACAAGCGGAGCGAGCCAATGGCCTGATTCTCAAGGGATTGAAACCCCGACTGATGCGTGATCTCAAGCATGCAGCTGGAGCTTGGGTCGACGAACTTCCCTCAGTGCTTTGGGGACTGCGGACCACACCTAATCGGTCGACCGGAAGAACTCCATTCTTCTTGGTCTACGGAGCTGAAGCAGTCTTGCCGAGTGATCTTCTCCACAATGCTCCTCGAGTTGAAATCTACAACGAAGCAGAAGCTGAACAAGCGCGACAGGACGCAGTCGACCTTTTAGAGGAAGAAAGGGAGATGGCTCTGATCCGGTCGACCATCTACCAACAAGATTTGCGTCGTTTCCACGCCAGAAATGTGAGAGGTCGAGCCTTCCAAGAAGGAGATTTAGTTCTCCGAGTGGATCAGAAGAAACAACACAAGCTTGCTCCTTCTTGGGAAGGACCCTTCATCGTCACCAAAGTTCTTCACAACGGGGCGTACCGTCTTTACAACGTCGAGCATAATATCGACGAGCCCCGAGCTTGGAACGCGGAACTACTCCGCCCATTTTACACTTAAGTTTTATCACTCGGATGAGTTGCAATAAAGTACTTCTGTAGTTCATGGACCTCAAAATAATAGTGTCATAGTTCCTCCATAATTTTTGTCACTTTTTATTTTGTCCAATAAAATCCCCCCTCAGTGGGTGACTTATCCGCGAATCCGTTCCGCCTAAGTTTGTAAAAAATCCTACCGAGTGGTGAGCCAGACTCCCACTCGGAGGCTTAGCTGCGAATCCGTTTCGCCTAAGTTATCAAAATCCCACCGAGTGAAGAGCAAACCTCCCACTCGGAGGCTTAGTTGCAATCCAAGTACTCGCCTAAGTTATGAAAATCCTACCGAGTGGTAAGCCAGACTTCCACTCGGGGGCTTAGCTGCAGTCCAAGTACTCGCCTAAGATATAAAAATCCTACCGAGTGAAGAGCAAACCTCTCACTCGGAGGCTTAGCTGCAGTCCAAGTACTCGCCTAAGTTATCAAAATCCCACCGAGTGAAGAGCAAACCTCTCGCTCGGGGGCTTAGCTGCAGCCCAGTGCTCGCCTAAGATACAAAAATCCTACCGAGTGAAGAGCAAACCTCTCACTCGGAGGCTTAGCTGCAGTCCAAGTACTCGCCTAAGTTATCAAAATCCCACCGAGTGAAGAGCAAACCTCTCACTCGGGGGCTTAGCTGCAGCCCAGTGCTCGCCTAAGATATAAAAATCCTACCGAGTGAAGAGCAAACCTCCCACTCGGAGGTTTAGCTGCAGTCCAAGTACTCGCCTAAGTTATGAAAATCCTACCGAGTGGTAAGCCAGACTTCCACTCGGAGGCTTAGGTGCAGTCTAAGTACTCGCCTAAGTTATCAAAATCCCACCGAGTGAAGAGCAAACCTCTCACTCGGGGGCTTAGCTGCAGCCCAGTGCTTGCCTAAGATATAAAAATCCTACCGAGTGAAGAGCAAACCTCTCACTCGGGGGCTTAGCTGCAGCCCTGTGCTCGCCTAAATTATCAAAATCCTACCGAGTGAAGAGCAAACCTCTCACTCGGGGGCTTAGCTGCAACCCAGTGCTCGCCTAAGTGGACTAAGGAATAAGTCGACTGCAGTAAGCGTCTTGCTTTGGGCATGCAAAGACATTTTCGAGCCAAAAGCAATCTTATTCAAACACCAAGTTCAAGTTGGGATCGATACCAAAAGGAACCGAAAGTGCTCAGGCACTAGACCTGTTAAAGTTTATCGGTTACAACTCCACTCGGCATACCGAGGCAAATTTAAAGCGTCGAGCTTAGAAAAAGTTTTTTACCCCTCCTATGGAGGGCTGGAAGGTGCAACAAACTCATCAAGATCAATTCCATCCGCGATCCGAGTGGCAGCCGCAAGGAAAGTTTCCATAAAGGACCTGAAGTCGTGTTTATTGGTGTTGGCCACCCGGAGGGCCGCCAGCTTCTCTTCTCGCGCATCTTTGTAGTGAACTCGGGCCAGACACAGAGCAACATCTGCACCGCACCGAGCCGAGGACTTTTTCCACTCCTGCACTCGACCAGGGATCGTGTTCAAGCGAGCCATCAGCGACTCGAGGTCATTCTGAAGTGTCTCCCCGGGCCAGAGCGTCGAGTCGATGCGAGATGTGGCGACCTTCAGCCTTGCAAGATAGTCCACGACAGCTGCAACACGGGACTCCAGTCGGAAAACATTCATGGCAACTTCGTCGTTCACCGCAGAATTGACGGGGTCGAGGTTTGGTTCCAGCCGGCTAGTTTCTTCTTCAAAGTTTTGACAAAATTCTGCAAGGACGATCACCAAGTCAAGGCGATGGTCGAATGGAAAAACCACGATTGGAAATGATTACCGAGCATAGAGGTTTACCTTCAAGCATAAGGAACAGCTTCTTGGCAAGACCACTCAGGAAGGCCTCCAGATCATTTTTCTTCCCAGTCAACTTACTGACTTGGTCGGTCAGGGCAGCTTTATCAGTTTTCAGTCGACTGACTTCCTTGTTGGCGATCCCAAGAGCAGCTTTCAGATTGCAAGATCAGATTTTGAAACAAACGAAGGGAAAAAGCAGTCGTCAAGGTCTCACCAAACATACCTTCGGTCTCCTCCTTTGCCTTCGTCAGATTCTCCTTAACCAGCTTCAAATTCAGCTCGAGCTGAATGTGCTTGTTTTCCAGCTCAGAGTAGCGAGCCACAAGATCACAGGAGTTCTGCGAAGAACCAATCGACTAAATGTCAAATATAATTCACTTCCGAGTGAAAAAGGAAAAATCACACGTTTCTAAGACTACAACTGAATACAAGCATTCGACCGTAGTCTCGGGGACTACACCCAGTGGGTGCACTCAGCGTGCCCCCACTAATCCTATCGAAGATAGAGTCGACCAGTCGACCTCGAATTTTTTTAAAAAAAAATGATGTATTCTTTAAAAGACTGTAATCGACTGCAAGCAGTCGACCACAGTCTCGGGGACTACACCCAGTGGGTGCACTCAGCGTGCCCCCACTAATCCTATTGAAGACAGAGTCGACCAGTCGACCGGCTTTCGAAATCCATTCGCCATAGTCGAATGACGGAAAGACTGAAATTATAAAGCCTAAGGCCGACTGCCAGCAGTCGACCTTAGCCTTGGGGACTACACCCAGCGGGTGCACTCAGCGTGCCCCCGCTAACACGGAGTCTAAATCGACACATCCAGTGGGTGACTACCGTAGATGTCAGAAAGAGAAGTTTTTGATAGCATATCCTAACAGGACAGGCGATGGTCGACTGACCTGAACATTGCTTTGAAGGGCGGAACTGGCGTCGTAAGCTGCCTGGCTCGCATCCCAGATGGTCCTTAACTGCTCCATCATGATCCCTGCCTGGCGTATCGCCTCCTTCGCGGCGCCAGCTTGGTCCTCTGGGACGTGGTGCGTCGTGAAGAGGGAGGGCTGCTGAGCACTCGTCAGTGGATCTGCGAAGGACACAGTGTGTCGAGTGGTGTTCTCCTCCTCCGCAACCAGAGTCTCAGGCGCCGTCACATCCTGGGGCACCCTGCTGGACGACGTTTTCCTACTCCTTCTGTGCTTCAGCGGTTCCTCATCTTCATCGTCATCTGGGAGAGTGATAACAACATTGAGTGGAGCTACAGAGAAGAATCAGGATTATAGATCATAAGTCAGTCGACTAAAAACGGCGTTAAGAGTATAGTACCTGGTTTTGAGGTTGCTGCGTCCTCCATCTCATGGTCATCAGCCCGGGCTAAGGTCTCGGAAGTAGCAGCACTGCAACTCCCAAGAATCAGTCGACTAACCCCAGCGCCAGCCAGAGATAAAGTTCGTACAAAATAAGAAGACTTAAGCAGCACGGTTACCCTGATATGGTGGGGATGGACACCTTCATCTTCGGCAGGAGTTTGGTCGGCTTTGACGGAGCCACCCTAGGCTGCTTCGACGCCTTTTCAGTCGGTGCCGGAGAGGTGGTCCGAGGGCGCTTGGTCGACTGTGCAACGGTCGCAACCCCCCTGCCACGTTCAGTCGCAGGGTCGTGGACAAGCTTCGACCGCCTTACCGAGCGCGGTGGTACGACCTCCTCCTCCTCTTCCTCGTCTTCAGCATCATCTTCATCACTGTCATCGTCGTCATCGTCATCATCATCCTCAGCAGCGTCCGAGTCCACTCCTCCTCCTGGCTCTCGTCCCCACTCGCTTCACCCTCCTCAGTCGGAGCCTGTGCTCCATTGGGCATCGAGTACAGCTCGGTGAGGGCCTGATAGACATCAAGACAAAGATCAATCGACCGATTGGCAGAATAAACAGAAATGAATATGACAAGAACACAGTGGAGAGCAGAGCAGGCATACCTTGTTTGGATCACTGTGGTGGTCGAGTGGAGGAATCCTTCTGGCTCCGCGTGGGTTATCCTTGTTTCCGGTAACGGCGGCCATCCACCTTTCCAGAGTGACATCGTCGACTGCTTTTGGATGGACCCGAGTCTCGTCCTCAGTCCCATAGTACAACCACATGCAATGGCTCCGGAACTGAAGGGGCTGGATACGACGCCTAAGGAAAACCTCCAGGAGATCCATGCCCGTCACTCCCTCCCGAACCAACTGTAGTACGCGCTCCATCAACATCTTCACGTCAGCTTTCTCCTCCGGAATCAACTTCAGAGAGGAGGGCTTGTTCACTCGGTCCATGGTAAACTGAGGGAGTCCACTCGACTGCCCCGGCGTCGACTGATCCTGGCAGTAGAACCAGGTCGACTGCCAGCCTCTGACTGACTCGGGAAAAGTCATGGCTGGGAAGGTGCTCTTATTCCTCACCTGGATCCCCAGGCCCCCACACATTTGGACAACTCGGGTTCTTTTGTCGCCTGGGCTCGCCTTCTTCACGGTCTGAGAGCGACACGTGAATATATGCTTGAACAAGCCCCAGTGCGGTCGACAGCCCAGAAAACCCTCACACATGGACACGAACGCGGCAAGATAGGCGATAGAATTTGGGGTAAAGTGGTGGAGTTGCGCACCAAAGAAGTTCAAGAAACCACGGAAGAAAATACTCGGCGGCAAAGAAAATCCGCGGTCGACATGGGTAGCCAGAAGCACGCACTCACCCTCCTCCGGCTGGGGCTGCCATTCTTTCCCCGGAAGCCTTGCAGTTCGATGAGGGATCAGGCCCTCGTTGGCCATGTCGAGGAGGTCCTTCTCCATGATGGTCGACTAGATCCAATCTCCCTGGACCCAGCCTTTCGGCAGGCGGGATCTAGACGAAGACCCACCGCGGCTGGTGGATCTCCCCTTCGTCTTCTCCGTCGTCGACGCCTTCTTCGCGCGTTCCAGCGCTGCCGTCTTCTCCTTGGCCATGGTTGCCGGTGAGACGCGTGAGGAGAAGTTGTGCGGAGGCGAGAGCGAGCGCGTTGGGCGGAGACGAAGGGAACAGAGAAAGAGAATGCTGAGGCACTGTTTAAAAAACCCTCGCCGGGCGCATTTATAAGGTCCCTTCCGAGTGGATGATAGGTGGGCCCGGTCGATCTAATCATATCCTGGAACAGTTATGCAGGCGGGATACGTGGCGAAGAAAGCGGCGCGGGGATCGAGGCGTCTATGTCCCGTACCATCCGAACACCGCGGTCTGCTCCGCTTCGCGCGTTTCCCCAAATTTCGCATCTCGCGGAATCCGCGAACGGCAGATCGATCTGTCAGGCGCGGGATTTCCTGCGATCCATCGCTCGGAAATCGTCGAAGCCCGAAAGATCACTCGACGAAAGAAAAGAATGGATCGAGTCGACTGAAGACAGGTTGCTCACTATCAACGAAGAGATTCTTTGGTCCAGAACAACGCACGACCAGTGTGCAAAGGTTAATCGGAAACAACATCAGCTCCTTCCGCACTCGAAGCCTCAATCCATTCGGGGGCTAATGATGGAGTCATGTACCTAGGGTAGGGTCACAGACCTGATCTAAATACCCTGCGCAAGGACACCCTTAGAAGAGGTCACCTTCCAGTCGACCAACGAGGGACTCACTCGACTGACTTGAAGGACTCGACCACGAAGACTCACTCGATTACCAGGAGGTCAAAAGGCACTCTGCACTGCAACGGCCTGTAGTTAAGTAGACTTTATGGTAGTTAAGACACTTTATGTGGGACGTTACCAGTAACGCCCCGGACTTAATGTCCCTTAAACCCTTCATTACGTGGGCTGGCTGGGGTCCTGGCGCACTCTATATAAGCCACCCCCCTCCACAGGCAGAAGGGTTCGGCACCCTGTAACTCATATACATACAATCCATCGACCGCCTCCGGGCTCCGAGACGTAGGGCTTTTACTTCCTCCGAGAAGGGCCTGAACTCGTACATCCCTTGTGTTTACAACCTCTCCATAGCTAGGACCTTGCCTCTCCATACCTACCCTCCACTCTACTGTCAGACTTAGAACCACGACACCATCAGATCTAACTATATGAACCAGATGAGATAAATACGGCTTTCATCAACCCGTTCGGGTGTTTTTGCTATGTTACTATGCCCTTTGGCCTCAAGAATGCTGGTGCCACATTCATGCGCATGACTCAGAAGTGCCTGATCACTCAAATCAGTCAGAATGTGGAAGCATACATGGATGACATAGTGGTTAAGTCACGCAGAGGTTCCGACCTGCTGACTGACCTAGCTGAAACCTTCGCCAACTTAAGAAGGTATAATATCAAGCTCAATCCATCAAAATGCACATTCGGAGTCCCAGTCGGAAAGTTACTCGATTTCCTCGTTTCTCAACGAGGGATCGACGCAAATCTAGAGAAGATTGGCACAATCCTCCGAATGAAATGCCCAGTGCATGTGCATGATGTTCAGAAGCTTACTGGTTGTTTGGTTGCATTGAGCCGATTCATCTGACACCTCGGTGAAAAGGCACTGCCTCTTTACTGATTGATGAAGAGGTCTGACAAGTTTGAATGGAATGACGAAGCTAAAGCAGCATTTGAAGAGCTCAAAGCCCTGCTTTCCACCCAGCCGGTGCTTACTGCTCCGGTTAGCGAGGAGCCTTTACTACTTTACATCGCAACCACATGACAAGTTGTTAGCACAATGCTCACTGTCGAGCGGGAAGAAGAAGGCAAAGCCCTCAAAGTTCAGCGCCCCATGTATTATATTTCGGAAGTCTTAACCCCGTCCTAGCAGAGATATCCTCACTATCAGAAGCTTGTTTATGGGATTTACCTGACCATGAAGAAGGTTGCACACTATTTCTCTGATCACTCAATTTCAGTCGTCAGCGACGCTCCATTGGCAGAGGTTCTGAATAACAGAGATGCAACTGGTTGAGTGGAAAAGTTGGTGATTGAACTTCTTCCTTTAGATATAATGTTTGAGGCAAAGAAGGCCATTAAGCCTCAAGCAATTGCAGATTTCCTCGCAGAGTGGACAGAACAACAACAGCCGACTCAAATTCAGTCGGAACATTGGACCATGATCTTTGATGGATCCAAGATGTTAAATGGCTCTGGTGCAGGAGTGGTCTTAGTATCCCCACGAGGAGACAAGCTCAGTTATGTCCTCCATATTCACTTTGATTCTTCAAACAATGAAGCTGAGTATGAGGCACTATTGTATGGGTTGCGTATGGCCATTTCACTCGGCGTCCGATGCTTGATGGTTTATGGGGACTCAGACTTAGTGGTTAACCAAGTAATGAAAGAATGTGACGTCAGGAGTCCCACAGTGGCAGGTTATTGCAATGCAGTAAGAAAGCTAGAGAAGAAGTTTGAGGGGTTAGAGCTCCACCACATACCACGAATCAAGAATCAAGCTGCTGATGATCTGGCGAAGATAGGTTCCACTTGAAAGCCTATCCCCGGTAATGTATTCTTGGAGCATGTCCATACCCCGTCAGTGCAAGAAGATCCCTTCAAGGAAGAGCCCCCGCAACCGATAAGTTCTACCAACCCGACTGAGATCGAGGTTCCAGCCGTGGTCGACCTGATCATGGAAGTCTTGGTGGTCACGCCCAATTGGACAATACCGTATATCGCGTACATTCTTAGAAAGGAACTCCCAGAGGATTAGTCCGTCGACCGAAAGCTTTCACCGTGATGAAAGAGCAGCTTTACAGAGAAAGTGTCACAGGAGTGGCTCAACGCTGCATCACCCTGGAAGAAGGTCGAATGATCCTAAACGATATCCACTCGGGGACCTGTGGTCACCATGCATCCTCTTGGACCATCGTGGGCAAATTATACCGAGCGAGATTCTATTGGCCTCGAGCAAATGAGATGGCGAAAGATATAGTTGACAAGTGCGCAGGTTGCCAGTTCTACTCGAACTTGTCCCACAAGCCTGCATCTGCCCTGAACACTATTCCACTCGTATGGCCATTTGCAGTCTGGAGATTGGATATGGTTGGACCCTTCAAGACCGGCGCGAGTGATTTCACCCATTTGCTCGTAGCAGTCGACAAGTTCACCAAGTGGATCAAAGCCAAGCCCACCAAAAACCTTGGAGCAGCCACTGCCGTCAGTTTCATCAAGGAGTTGATATTCAGATATGGGGTTCCTCACAACTTTATCATAGATAACGGCTCCAACTTCGATTCTGATGTGTTCAAGGTGTTCTGTGCATCCCAAGGCACTCGGGTCAACTATGCGTCCGTCGCACACCCGCAGTCGAATGGACAGGCAGAAAGGGCGAATGGCTTGATCCTTCAAGGGTTAAAGCCTTGACTGATACGCGACCTTACGTATGCTGCTAGAGCTTGGGTGACTGAATTACCGTTGTCCCTATGGGGGCTGAGAACAACACCCAACCGGTCGACTGATCGAACCCCTTTCTTCCTGGTGTACGGTGCTGATGCTGTGCTTCCGAGTGACTTGCTGCACAATGCTCCCCGTGTGGAACTGTTCTCAGAAGTTGAAGCAGAGCAAGCACGCGAAGTCGCAGTTGATCTCCTAGAGGAAGAGCGTGATATGGCTTTGGTTCGGTCGACCATCTATCAGCAAGATCTGCGTCAATTCCATGCTCGCAATGTCAGAGGTGGAGCATTTTAGGAAGGAGACCTCGTGCTCGGAGTGGATCAGAAATGAGCTCACAAGCTCGCTTCGGCCTGGGAAGGTCCCTTCATCATCACCAAGGTACTTCACGATGGAGCATACCACATCTACAATGTAGCCAAGAACATGGACAAGCCACACGCATGGAATGCATAGCTGCTTCGTCCTTTCTACACCTAGAATCACTCGACCCGACGAGTTGTAATAAGAGTACTTCAGTTTGCTTTTCAAAGACAAGATTTTTGTAGTATCTTAATGACTGGTTCCCCGTAATCACTTGTGTCTAAATCTCCTAGTGGGTGGCTTAGTCGCGAACCTGATTCGCCTAAGTTAAAAACATTCCGAGTGGAGAGCAATCGTCCCACTCGGAGGCTTAGCTGCGACCCTGAAATCGCCTAATTTAAAAACATTCTGAGTGGAGAGCAATCCTCCCACTCGGAGGCTTAGCTGCGACCCCGAAATCGCCCAAGTTAAAAACATTCTGAGTGGAGAGCAATCCTCCCACTCGGAGGCTTAGCTGCGATCCCAAAATCACCTAAGATAAAAACATTCCGAGTGGGGAGCAATCCTCCCACTCGGGGGCTTAGCTGCAACCCCGAAATCGCCTAAGTTAAAAACATTCCGAGTGGAGAGCAATCCTCCCACTCAGAGGGCTTAGCTGCAACCCCAAAATCGCCTAAGATAAAAACATTCCGAGTGGAGAGCAATCCTCCCACTCGGGGGCTTAGCTGCGACCCCAAAATCGCCTAAGATAAAAACATTCTGAGTGGAGAGCAATCCTCCCACTCGGGGGCGTAGCCGGACCACGAAACCGCCTAAGTTAAAAACATTCCGAGTGGAGAGCAATCCTCCCACTCGGGGGCTTAGCTGCAACCCCATACTCGCCTAAGTTAAAAACATTCCGAGTGGAGAGCAATGCTCCCACTCGAGGGCTTAGCCGCGACCCCGAAATCTCCTAAGTTAAAAACATTCCGAGTGGAGAGCAATCCTCCCACTCGGGGGCTTAACCGGGACCCCAAAATCGCCTAAGTTAAAAACATTCTGAGTGGAAAGCAATCCTCCCACTCGGGGGCTTAGCTGCAACCCCGTACTTGCCTAAGTCACAAATACCCTCTGAGCTACGCCACAAATACAACGTACGCTCCATCCCGGTATGCAAGGATTGCGACGTGTCGATTAAACACCACGTCTGAGCTACGCCACAAGTACAATGTGCGATCCCGACCCGCAAGGACGATGAGGTGTCGACTGAACACCACGTCCAAGCTGCGTCACAAGTACAATGTACCACCCCGATCCGCAAGGACGACAAGGTGTTGACTGAATACCATGTCCGAACTGCGTCACAAGTACAATGTACACTTCACTTGACAAAAGGTGAACAGATAAAGTTCACTCAGATTCAAAAGACAGTCAGAAATAGTTCAAAATCAAAACAAAAGCCATGATAGTCAAGGAAATTCAAGTTAAAATAAATCCCGCAAAAGTACAGGACCGCGGTAGGCAGAAGTACTCAGACATCAAGCCTGAAAGAGTTTAACGGTTACATAATGACTCGGCATTCCGAGGCAAATAAAAGTGGGCATAATGTTTTGTTCACTCGTCAGAAGAAGGACTTGCTGGATCGCAGAAACTGCCAAGGTCAATGTTGTCTGCGATACGAGTGGCGGCGTCAAGGAAAGTGTCCATGAAGGACTGGAAACTTTGCTTTTTGGTGTTCGCAACCTTGAGAGCCGCCAACTTGTCTTCTCTGACATCCTTGCAGTGCACTCGGACCAATGACAGGGCGACGTTAGTGCCACAGCGACCAGATGATTTCTTCCATTCTTGCACTCGGTCAGGTATTTGATTCAGTCAAGTCATCAGAGACTCAAGATCCTGTGAGAGTTCCGCCTGAGGCCAGAGTTCAGCATCAACCCGCGTCATCGCCGCCTTCATTCGGGCAAGATAATCAACAATGTTGTCCATGCGTCACTCCAACCGCAGCACATTCATTGCAATGTCATCTTTGACAGGACAATTTATGGGGTCGAGACTCGTCTCGACCTGCCCGGTTCCTACTTCAAAGTCTTGACAAAGTTCTGCACAATCCGAAAAACAATGAGTCGGCAGTTTAACAAGACATGTCAATCGACATCAACAAATCAGTCGAACAAGAGAAAATACCTTCAAGCTTCAAGACCAACTTTGCAGCAAGCTGCCCCAGATAAGACTATAATTTGCCCTTCTTGGCCTTGAGGCTTCCAACTTCGTCGGTCAAGCTGTCCTTGTCTTACTTCAGTTGTTTGACCTCCCGATTGGCTTCAGAGACGGCGGTCTTCAACTTTGAGTTCTCCTCTTCAAACTTGCTGACTGAAGCCAGCTTCTTGTCTGCAAGTGTTGTTTTCTCTCGCGCCTCCTTCTGGGCCGCAGCAAGATCTTGATCCTTCTTCTCCAGAGCCTGCTTCATTTTCTCTTAAGAAATAATATTCTTCAGACGAGCTTGAAGTTGACGGTTTTCACTATGCATATCTGTTCGAGTGAAATCACTGGGTTCAAAGAGACTAAAAAAAGGGGGAAGACCGAGTCACAAGGTGGACAGTCGATGATTGGTTACCTCCCATGCTAGCTGCTTTCTCTTGAGCATTGTTGAGGTTCTTCTTGGCCGGTTCTAGATCAAGGTTGAGGCTGATCTGCTTCTTATTCAATTCAGAAAGTTGGGCCCCAAGAGCACAAGACCTCTGAAGTCAGCACACAAGATATGTGATATGTCTCCAACGTATCTATAATTTATGAAGCATTCATGCTATATTATTATCTGTTTTGGATGTTTATGGGCTTTACTAAGCACTTTTATATTATTTTTTGGACTAACCTATTAACTGGAGGCCCAGCACATATTGTTGTTTTCTTGCCTATTTCAGTGTTTTGAAGAAAAGGAATATCAAACAGAGTCCAAACGGAATGAAACCTTCAGGAAAGTTATTTTTGGAACAGAAGCAATCCAGGGGACTTGAAGTGCACGTAAGGGAAGCTTCGAGGTGGCCACGAGGCAGGGAGGCGCGCCCACCTCCCCTGGGCGCGCCCCCACCCTCGTGGGCCCATCATGGCTCCCTGACCGACTTCTTTCGCCTATATATGTCCATATAACCTAAAACCTTCGAGGGACAAGAATAGATCGGGAGTTCCGCCGCCGCAAGCCTCTGTAGCCACCAAAAACCTCTCGGGACCCTGTTCCGGCACCCTGCCGGAGGGGGGATCCCTCACCGGTGGCCATCTTCATCATCCCGGTGCTCTCCATGATGAGGAGGGAGTAGTTCACGTCCGGGGCTGAGGGTATGTACCAGTAGCTATGTGTTTGATCTCTCTCTCTCTCTCTCTCTCTCTCTCTCGTGTTCTTGACTTCGCACGATCTTGATGTATTGTGAGCTTTGCTATTATAGTTGGATCTTATGATGTTTCTCCCCCTCTACTCTCTTGTGATGACTTGAGTTTTCCTCTTGAAGTTATGTTATCGGATTGAGTCTTTAAGGATTTGAGAACACTTGATGTAGTACTTGCCATGCTTATCTGTGGTGACAATGGGATATTCACGTGATCCACTTGATGTATGTTTTGGTGATCAACTTGCGGGTTCATTAAACTTATGCATAGTGTTTGGCACACGTTTTCGTCTTGACTCTCCGGTAGAAACTTTGGGGCACTCTTTGAAGTACTTTGTGTTGGTTGAAGTGATGAATCTGAGATTGTGTGATGCATATCATATAATCCTACCCACGGATACTTGAGGTGACAATGGAGTATCTAGGTGACATTAGGGTCTTGGTTGATTTGTGTCTTAAGGTGTTATTCTAGTACGAACTATATGATAGATTGAATGGAAAGAATAGCTTCATGTTATTTTACTACGGACTCTTGAATAGATCGATCAGAAAGGATAACTTTGTGGTGGTTTCGTACCCTACCATAATCTCTTCGTTTGTTCTCCGCTATTAGTAACTTTGGAGTGACTCTTTGTTGCATGTTGCGGGATAGTTATATGATCCAATTATGTTATTATTGTTGAGAGAACTTGCACTAGTGAAAGTATGAACCTTAGGCCTTGTTTCCTAGCATTGCAATACCATTTAAGCTCACTTTTATCATTAGCTACCTTGCTGTTTTTATATTTTTAGATTACAAAAACCTATATCTACCATCCATATTGCACTTGTATCACCATCTCTTCGCTGAACTAGTTCACCTATACAATTTACCATTGTATTGGGTGTGCTGGGGACACAAGAGACTCTTTGTTATTTTTTGCAGGGTTGTTTGAGAGAGATCATCTTCATCCTACGCCTCCCACGGATTGATAATCCTTAGGTCATCTACTTGAGGGAAATTTCCTACTGTCCTACAAACCTCTGCACTTGGAGGCCCAACAACGTCTACAAGAAGAAGGTTGTGTAGTAGACATCAATATGTCAGTCTATAGAAACAAAAGTCAATCACGGTGAAAAGTTGCTCTAAGACTACCGCTGAATCAAACATTCAACAGTAGTCTCGGGTACTACACCCAGTGGGTGCACTTAGCGTGCCCCCACTGGTTTAGTTTTACACTCGGCATGGTCTGCCCAGCATGAGTAAAAAAAGAAGAGATTCTTAGACCCCAGCCGACTACTAACAGTCGACCGCGGTCTCGGGGACTACACCAGTGGGTGCACTCTGCGTGCCCCCACTGGTTCAGTTTTACACTCGACTCAACCTAGTCGACTCAAGTGGAAGAACTATACAACTCTAAGACAGAAACACCCCAGTGGGCGATTGGATGCGAAACACAAACCCATGATAGATGCACATAATAGGTTCCAAAACGCTTATCCAAGAACACCGTATGGACAGTGAAGCAACAGTGGAAACTATCATTATTCAAGAGACCAGTCGGGAATCAACTAACCTTGATGTTGGTTTGCAGAGCGGTGCTGGCGTTATAAGTAACTTGATTGGCCTCATGCACCACCTTCATCTGCTCCATCACGGGATTTACCTGGAGAAGAGCCTCCCTGGCAGCACTCGGTGAGTCATCTAGAGTCTGATATGCACTGAAGAGCGATGATGGCAATGCAGTCGGAGCAGTCGCATGGTCAGATGCATGGAGTTGTACTAGAGCGACAGGGGTTTGAGCAGTTGACCCTGATGGACGGTCAGTCGACACTGGATTGGCAAAGCTAACATTGGAACGAGCCGGATCTCCGGATCGCTGGACCACTATCTCAAGCACCGGTGTCGACTGAGGGACCTGACCCTCGGGCGCTTTCCCGCTTGACGCCCTGCCCCTCATCCTCCTCTCTCTCAGAGGCACTTCTTCTTCATCATCCGGAAGCTCAATAACATCCCGTGGAGCTGCAACAAAAAGAAACCTCAAGAGTTCAATCAGCCAACAATCCAATCGGTAGAATAAATTCAAGTCAAATAGAGCATACTAGCTTTGGAGGTAGCCGCGTCATTGGTTTCATCGTCACCTGGGGCCTTGTCAATGTCCATATCATTCGCGGTTGAGGCTGGGCTGGAAAAGTTTATAATCCATTCGGTGAGAACAGAAGTATCAGTCGGAGGAAGAGAACGCGGAAAGAAAGAACACTCACCCAGGGGCAACATGAACGTCCATCTTGATCTTGGGCAAAGTCTTCCGATCCTTCGTGGGGACGACCTTGGGCTGCTTGGCGACCTTCTCCATCGGCTCTGGAGTCGAAGTCCGAGTGCGCTTCTATGTAGGAGGGCTTCGAGCCACGGTCTTGCCACACCCGCCCGCTGGATCATGGAGTAGCTTGGATCAACGCTCCGTGCCAGGAGGTGAGTCGACTATCTCGTCGTCGTCCGACTCATCACCTTCCTCCTCGTCCTCGTCTTCTGGAGATTGCCAATCGCCGCTTTCCTCCGCGCTGTCCTGTCCCTCCTGGTCTTGCTCTAGAGCTGGTTCACCATTGGGCATCGAGTACATCTCAGTGTAAACCTACAAGACAAGAAGTTAAGAAAATATCAGTCAGATTCAAAGACAGTCGGTAAACATATCGAAGTACAGTCGGTAGTAGAGACCAGACCTTATCTGGCTGGTTGTTGTCGCTGAATGGGTCGATTCTCCTGGGTCCCCTAGGGTTATCCTTGTTTCCTGTAATACCCTTCAGCCAAAAGGCCACTGTCTTGGCCGAAACCTTCTCTGGATGAACCCGAGCAGTGTCGTTGGCTCTAGAGTACATCCACATCGAGTGATCACGAGCCTGGAGCGGCTGGATGCGTCGACTGAGAAACACCTCCAAAAAGTCCATGCCGGTAATACCCTGATTGATCAACTGGACCATCTCTCGACCAACAGGTTCGTTTCCACCCTCTTCGCAGTGGTCACTTTTAGTGAAGAAGGTTGCTGGGTGCGATCTAAAGAAAAAGGGGGAAGTCCAGTCGACTGACCTGGAGTAGCAATGTCCTGGCAGTAGAACCAGGTCGACTGCCAGCCCCTGATTGACTTAGGAAGTGTCATGGAAGGGAAAGAACTCCTTTTCCTCTTCTGGATACCCAAACCCCCACACATTTGGATAACGTGTGTTCTCTTGTCACTCGAATTTGCTTTCTTCACCGACTGGGAGCCGATTGTGAAGATGTGCTTGAAAAGACCCAAGTGCGGTCGACAATCCAGGAAGTTTTCACACATGGACGCAAACGCAGCAAGGTACATAATGGTGTTGGGAGATAAATGATGGAGTTGGGATCTGAGAAAGTTCAAGAAGCCCCGAAAAAGGGTGCAGGGGAAGGGAGAAACCGCGATCGACATGGGTGGCGAGCAGAACACACTTACTCGGTCGCGGCTGAGGTTCCATCTCCCCCTCCGGCAGCCTCGCAGCCCCGTCGGCGATCAGTCTGGACTCAACCAGGTCCTCCAAACCTTTCGGCCGGAGCGAAGATCGGATCGAATCGCCCTGGATCCAACCCGGCGGCAGCACCGACCGTGATGATGACCCCCGATTCATCTTCTTGCCTTTCGCCGCCCCCGTCGCCTTCTTCGCACATTCCAGCGCCGCCGTCTTGTCCTTCAGCATGGTGGCGGGGCGGCAGCGTCGAGAACGGAGGAGCATGATGCGGTGGAGAAGCAGAGGAGAAAGAAGGAGAATGGACGCGCACAGTGCAGACGCCTCGGCCTCATCGCCTTTTAAGGACTCACTTCTGAGTGACTGACGCATGGGCCTGGGCAATCCTGTCAAATCCCACAACAGTCACGCGCTGGGTACATCGTGAAAAAGGTGGCGTTGGGATCGAGGCACTCCTGTCTATCCATCCCGCTTACTACGGCACACTCCGCCTCGTGCGCTTCCGTGGAATTTTGAATCCCGTGAGATCTGGGATACGCCGTAACCAATCACGCCAAAGATTTCACGTCAAAAATAACACTCGACGACTGATGGTATAAATCCAGTCGACAACTTCTGAATCGATCAAGGCGACTAAAACGAAGCCGAAGTTCCAAATGGGCCTCCAGTCCAACATGAGTACTTGTGAAGCACAAGAGTCGAGGCAAGATCAACTTCAACAATCTTTTCACTAGGACCTCAATCCATTCGGGGGCTAATGATGATGATATAGACCTAGGGTAGGGTCATAGGTCTGACCTATACGGCCTACCCAAGGTCACTACCCTAGAAGCAAAGACATCCAAGACATAGTATGGAGTACCAATTGAAGGCGTCGAGTGCAATCCACTCGACCAGTCACCTCACTCAGGTATACTTCCATCTTAATATCATTTGACCATACAGGAAATCACTCGACCTATCAAAGACCAGGAGTCGACCAGAACAGCAACGGTCAGGCGCTCACTCTGTAGTCTTTAATATCATTAAAAGCACTTTATGGATCGCATTATCAGTAACACCCCATCTTTATGTACATTGAACTCTTGGTAACAAGAGATGACTGGGGTCTTGGCGCACTCTATATAAGCCACCCCCTTCCTCTCGCACAAGGGTTCACACCCCCTGTAACACATACTCCCATATTTCAGTCGACCGCCTCAGGGCACTGAGACGTAGGGCTTTTACCTCCTCCGAGAGGGGCCTGAACTCGTAAACACTTGCGTACAATCTCACCGTAGCTAGGACCTTGCCTCCTCATTCGTACCCCCTATACTTACTATCAGGCTTCGAACCACGACATCGTCACCAGAGTCGATGTCGAACTCCGCCTCCGGCTGTGGAAGCTCGACACCGTCGATGACGGCAACCTCTATCTCGATCTCCACACCGTGCTCCGGTGCTTTAGCAGCCCCGGCGTTGCCACTCCCTTTGATGGGGCTCTTCCGCGGCATCCTCATATACTGACGGCTTTCATGACTGAGAGCGGCTTCGAGGATGCAAGCGGAGAGAGGGGATTGTGTGTGTGGCGAGGATGGGGGGTGCAGCGGCTCGGGTGCACCATTAATATGGACTAGTGGGAGAGAGGCGGGCGGCGGTCAAACCACTGGCTCACCTCCCGGTGAGCCTGCGGACCGGACTGCGGGAATGCCTACCGTTGTTTCACACAGCTACTCGCACGCCTCCCAATGACACTGAACAGCGAGCACGCCTCCGTCAATTCACACACCTGCACGCACGCCTCCCAGTCTGCATGCGTGGTGGACTGCTCGCATGTGTCCCGTCAACTCACGCCTACTCGCACGGTACACGGGTCGCGTGGCGGCACGTATATTGTTTTTCTATTTGGATGATTGATGATGCCACTTTATTTTTTGCTTAACCGAAGCATGGCACATATCGATCGTTGGTCTAATGCTCACGGTTCGAATAAATAGTCCGTTTGGGATATTGGTTCGCAATTCCTAATAATCCCCCGTTTGTAATTAGATAAAGATTACATCAGAATTGGTCTCAAATTTGACCAAAAAAGTACAATGCAACTTTGTATTGGTGACCATATGACAACACAATAAGTTTCATGAACTTCAAACAAGTTTTGGATGTACTAGAATTTAAAAATCAAGATTCTCATTGGTTGAAATTTGTTGCACGGGGAGTAAACATGCACCTAGTGTGACACATGTGTTTTTGCAATCCATTTAGGTGCACTGTCACGTGTGCATGTAGCTCAAATTTTATTTTTCCACATTATATACCTGTAGAAAAGCAATCTATTAATTTACTAAAATGTCTTAATGATATCTAATTTTTCTGAAATTAAGATGTATACTATAAGTCCATGGTAACATATATATGTTCCGGGATAATTAATTTAACATGCATTGTAGTTGTGGTGGATTCGCGGTGTTTGTGTGGATGTGTGCGTTTGGGAGTGGCGAGTGGCTCGTAGTACACTACAGGTCGTGAGCCACCATGTGGGTTGGCCGTTCTGTTCAGCAGGCCGGTGCGACATCAGAGTCATGAATTCGTAATTTAAAACATTACACAACCCTTTCATACATACATGTTTTGGCCACATGCAGTCGATGGTTGTCCTACACAACACTCGATACTCGCGTATGACGCTTTCTGTGGACCTGCGAGGTTGTCGTCCATCAGTTTGACGAACAGCCGGTAGTGAGGTTAATTTAACTAGCAAGGTAGAATCTTTTTTGTTTGTGTTATGGTGGTATATAGTACACGTCTGTGAACAAGTACACCTCACTCAGTGTCGGGACTTTTCGGTTTCCGAGGCACGTGCCACATCAAAATTGTGAAAATGGCCATTCAAACATCACACAACACCTCTTGGCGCCACATGCATGCAGGCGGTGGTTATCCTAGCTAGGACACTCACTTGTGACACTTCCAGCTGTGGGCCCACGAGGCCATCGTCGATGCATGTGCATGACTTTGACCTATACAAGGAGAGGTTATTTAATTTCACCATTGACGAGGATTTTTTTTGGGTTGTATTACGGTAGGAGCATATAGTATGCGTCGAAGAGGGGGAATGGGACCATCATATGTATTACGCTTCATGAACCTCGCTCTGTGTGGGTGCATGGTTTACGGTTTTTGAGGCATGTGTGGCACATCAATGTTGTGCACTTTATGTATTATATTCAACATTTGTTTGGCCCACTTGCAAAGCTATGGTGGTTGTCCTCTCACACCCACTAAAGCGGTTATCAGCGATATCAATGCTTTCCATTTGTGGGCCCACTTGGTCCATCACTACTTTTTGCCCGACAACAAGAGTGTTTAATTTGACTTAGGAAGGGGTTATTTTTTTGCTTGTAAATATGCACGTGTACGCATGAATCCCTCCCATCGAGTCAAAGTGGCTAGTACAACGACAAGTCATGAACCGAGAGTGGTTATTTGACTAGTACAATGACACATCATATATATATGCATGTGTACGCATGAATCCCTCCCATCGAGTCGAAGTGGCTAGTACAATGACACGTCATGAACCGATCTTGCTTTGTGTGGGGAGAGTGTACAATTTTCGACGCACGTGCCACATCAATGTTGTGAAATGGTATTCAAACATGCATGCACGCATCACCTCCATACATATGCCTATAGTGGTTGTCTTCGAATGGTACACTCCCTCGTGTGGTTATCGGCGACAAGCCTATATATTCGTGGGCCCACGTGGACATCCATGATCACCTTGACTGACAACAAGATAGGTTACCATGGTGGATTCTTCATTTGGTTCGTGTTATCGTAGTATAGGTCATGGTGAGATTCAGACCTAATTAAAGTTTGAGCGCATATACTATGCACGCATGCATGCATGAATCCCCGTCATCGGCTTGAAGTGTGGTATAACATATATATGCATCATCAACCTAACCCTCACTCAGTGTGGGGATTTCTATTTTGAAATCACGGTTCCACATCAAAGTTGTTCCATTGTGTACTAAAACACACACCTGATCCATACATATGTTTGGGCCACACGCATGATGTGGTTGTCTTCGGGGACTAGCTAGCTACTTGCGTGATCATTGGCGAGCTAGCCTATCTGGGGTCGCATGGATGACCATCACTTTGACCAGCAACAAGAGAGAGGTTGTACAACCAAGGTGGATTATTCTTGTTCCGTTTTACGATCAATCTTGGTGAGATGCCTCTCTGGAACGCCGACTTAAAAGTGTGCGTGTGTGTGGGAAGTGGGGGTGGGGGCTGCTACTTTGCACTTTGGTAGGTGAACCTCGGTTGGGGGGGCATCATAGCTTAGGATTCCCTTCGTGCCGACATGAGGGGGGGGGCTGCTAGCTACTTCGCACTTTGCTAGGCGAACCATGGTTTGGGGGGGTCATCCATTCATAGCTTAGGATTCTCTTCGTGCCGACACGAGGGAGGGGGGCTGCTAGCTTCTTCACACTTTGCTAGGTGAGCCTTGGTTGGGGGGGCATGCATTCATATCTTAGGATTCCCTTCGTGCCGACACGAGGTGGGGGGCTGCTAGCTACTTCGCAGTTTGCTAGGTGAACTATGGTTGGGGGGGGGGCATCCATTCATAGTATAGGATTCCCTTCGTGCCGACACGAGGGAGGGGGGGCTGCTAGCTACTTCGCACTTTGCTAGGTGAGCCTTGGTTGGGGGGGGGGAATGCATTCATAGCTTAGGATTCCCTTCGTGCCGACATGAGGGGGGGGGGGCAAGCAATATCGTGTGCTTTCTGAGATACGTGCGACATCGAAGTAGCATTTGGTATTTGAAAATCAAACCAACCTTTTCATACATATAAATTTGGTCCACATGCAAGTGTGTTCTTGTTCTGACCATCTCCCGCGTCATTTTTCGCCAATTTATGAACATTAGACAAGTCGGATGATGCAATAGACACGGTTCACTCAAACTAACCGTGTGCCGCGCCGGTGCCCCTGCTACACACACATCCGCACAGTACATCGGGCTCCATGAGGCTCCCCCTCTCAAAAATATCTGCCCGCCTCGAGGGTTTTTCTGTTTCATAACACACGGTTGTTATCTCCGGATCGTGTGTGATGTTTCTTCTTCCCAATCCCACCTGCATCCCTAGAAAATATATGCCCGCCTCGAGGAGGGTTTTTGTGTTTCATAACACACAATTGTTATCTTCGGACCGTGTGCGATGTTTCTTGTTCCCAATCCCGACAGCTGCCCCTAGAAAATATCTGCCCACCTTGAGGGTTTTTCTATTTCATAACACACGGTTGTTACCTTCGGACCGTGTGCAATGCACCATCATCAAAATTTTCATTAGCCCCGGGATTTCACTCCCGCGTTGTAAAATTTTCAGTACCCACGTCATTTCCTCAAACACACCCCGCCCCCCTCCACACACACACACATACCAAAACCTCCTCGGGCACGCACAGTGTGCGTGCGCGTGCGCGCGCGCGCACACACACACACACTCCCTCGCTCAAAACCCTAGCAAGGTCCCCGCCGCCGGTGCCGGCGCCGCCATTGCCGCCACGAGACCTCCATTATCGACATCTGCCGGTTTGCCCGTGCAGCTTACCCACCGATCTCCATAACAAGGCCGCCCCGAGTTTCTTAGATGATGCCTGCCAAATGCCCCCCTTTCCCCATATCCCCATCCCCATCCCCATCCCCCACTCCAGAGTGTTGCAGCCTAAGCCCGGCTATGCTTCCCGTGGAGCTCGAGGAGCGACTGGCACAAAAGAGGTGTATCGCTGGGTCTTCGCCCGACATCACTGAGGAAGCTGACGACCATTACTGGCGGCAGGACCTCAAGTAGAGGGCTACAGAGTATGCGGGCATGTCTCTTCCGCCGGCTACGACATCGAGGTCATGGACAGCGACGGCCTGGGGCGGGCCATGTCACAGGTTAAGTGGCCACCCCCAACCCCTCGGGTTCAACCGCCATCGATCTCATGCATTGCCCCGCCGCTGATCTCCTCTGGCTCGCTGTTAACAACTTGCCATCCTACATCGCCAACGAGCCCCTTTTGTCATTTCTGAAGGACACGTTCTGTGATGCTGGCTTGGGATCCACAGCTTCCAAGTCATACCTCATCAACGGCGACCACGAGGAGGGCACCCTCTCCAGCTCTTCCAAGGGGAAAGTGCCCATCTGCTCTTTGAAGGGGAAAGAGCCCGTCTGCGACATCAGGGCGGGCACCCTACAGTCGTGCTCTTCCAAGGGGAAGGAGCCCATCTGCGACAACATGGAGCACATCCAGGGTCCATTCTCTTCCCACGGGAACGAGCCCATCTGTGACAAGTGAGGAAACCCATGATTTGTTTTGCCGTGCCTCTTCACAGGGGGAAACCCTTGATTTGTTTTGTCGAGCACCTTTTGTAGTGTAGTGAGAATATGTGTAGTTTTAATTGCTATATCGGGTTGTTTGTAGGATGCCTTGTTTATTTCAGTTATTCACAATGTGATGCTTTGTATGTGCAATTATTTATTGTGCAGTACATTTCATCAATCCAGTTTTAAATATACCGATAGGAATGCATATATTTGCTTGCTGTTAAGCCTGTTATAGCTAGCATATGCCTCTTTTAAAGTTTTTTGATTGTTCTGTTGTTTGTAGTTAGCATATGTCCAGTTTCAAATGCTATCTTTGGTTGTTCGTAGTATGCCATGTTTATTCCAGTTATTCACAATGTGATGTTCTATATGTGCAAGTATGAACTGTGCAGTTCAATTTCATCAGTACCAGTTTCAACAATACCACTATGGCCCTATTTGTTTCAGATTCTGGGACCAGATTCAGCTTTGCCAGTGAAGCCGAATCTGGAATCCGAAACAAACAGCTATTTGGAATCAGCTTTGCCAGTGAAGCTGAATCTGGATTTGGGTCATTTTTAGTGCAATTTCCTGAAGCACCTCAAAGTGTACTTCAGTGGTGAAGCTGATTCGCAGAAACAGCTTCGCCACTGAAGCGAATCCATAGGTAATTAAAATCCAAGCGAAGCTGAAACAAACAAGGCTTGAATGACTACATTTGGTTGCTGCATCTTGTAGTTAAACACGCCTCTCCATTTTTATTTAACAATAACCGGTGTACTTGGACCGGCACAATATCAGTTTGAATGTCTATGTTTGCTTGTTGTTAAATGTTAGGCCTATTGCAGTTAACACACGTTTTCACTTGTTTTGCTTTACTAGCATGCTTAAACCTGCACACTGAAGCTATCTTTTGGAGATTATTTTGTCTGCCATGGATAATTTTGGTTGATGTTTAGCCTGTTGTGCTTAACATGCTTCTCAATGTCCCTACATAGGGCAATTTTGGGAACGACTACTATTTTCCATCGAGGTTAGTTTCATCCCATGGCTTATATATGCTCACTGTTCAGGATCTCGGTAGTTGTTACCATATAGGCCGGGGGCTGATAAGAGACTAATCGGTGAATCAGACTTTTAACTGAATATATCTGCAACTCATTTATCGTTAGGTTAACTAGGGCCATGTGTAATATATCCGAGGCTACATAGCAACATGCACTGTACTTAATGTCTACATATGCAATCCTATGCTACATAGCAACAAGGAAGAGTGTTACCTTAATGTTCTGATGATGTCTAGATACACTTAGAAGAGCAGCAGAAACAACAACAACAACAACAATAGCACAACCCTGTTTGGATACTCAACTTAGCTTAGACGTTAGAGTTAGTTTCTAGCTCATGACTAACCCTGAACTAACTCCATCCAAAGAGGTGTTTGGATGACAGGATTAGATACTTAGATTGACAATAAAAGCACTAGGAGAACTAGCTCTAATTAGCACCTCTTGGGTTGGATAGTGTTTTTGGGTGGGTTATAGATGCAACTAGCTCAAACTAGCCCTCATTTGAGCCTGAACTAGCTCAAACTAACTCTAACCCATGGATACAATAGCTGTTAATCAGCCGATAATTTGTAAGAATGCAATAAACTCCTTCTGGCCCATAATATAAGATGTTAATTCATCTAATATGTGAGTATATTGGATGTTATAAGATATTATAAAAGAGTGTTGTACTACATCATTGTGCAATTGGTGTTTATCTTGTAATATTAACTTGGTGCTTTTAGGTACATATGTCATTGGTAAAGATCCGTGCTTCGACCCTTTCTGCGTATGGGGAAATGAGATATCGATGAAACAACATCAAGTGAGGAAACTGATAAAGATTGTTAGTAAATGGGTAAAAAGATGGCAATTAAACTATTTTTTTACACTTTATCCAATACAACAACAAACTACAGGATGGTAAGTAAGAACTTATTTTTACTGCACATAATGAGTTGTGTTAGATGACAATGTCTGAATCTTTTTTCCTTTGCAGTGGTTCGCAAAGCATTTTACTAAAGATTACCTCTCAAACTACATGATTGGTGGGCATGCAAAGGTTAAAGTATTTCTACCAGAACACGATGATTATCTAGATGTTTCCATGAAGACCATGAAGGGTGGGCGATCGGCCATCACAAGGGATTGGACTAGAGTCGTGCGTGCTTTCTGCATGGAGGAGGGCACAATATGGGCATTTCGCTTCACCTTGTTCAGCATCCAGAATGTATTTCTCCTCTTTCTTTACCGTCTTTAATAGTACAAGTATTCAACTATGGTTCATCATTCTTCATTTGGTTCTTATGTAATTCTTGATGTGTACCTATGAATCGAATAATTCATTGGTTGTCTGAACCTGATGGATATGAATAAAGCTGTAGCATACATTCAATTTCAATTTCTATTTGATACAACAACAATTAAATTACAGTAAAATTACGCTCTCCAGGTTGTTACGGCACACACGGTTGGTAAAATACAAACGTTTGTGATAAACACCATAATCTAAAACGGTTCACAGAGAGGAAACGTGTCCAAGCGTGCACATAGTTGTCGTTTGCAAAGCGTGTGCGATGTCAGACAATATTACAAATGGTGCTGCAATAGTTTCCTTATCGTACACGATTCGCAACCATGAACTGTTTCTGATGAAGTATGCATCGTAGACGTTGCACCACCGAATAGCGTGTGCGATAGTTTCCTTATCATACAAGATTCGCAACCATGAACTGTTTCTGATTAAATATGCGTCATAAACATTGCACCACATAATAGCGTGTGCGATAGTTGTCGTGTACGACGATGTTACGACAGTCCGACATTTCGTAATCCTATCCGACACTCGTATGACGATTAGCTCATCTTCGTAATTAGTTATCGCATACGGTTTGTGAAAAGCGTGTGTGTGTGATTGTATGCTTATCATACACGTTCTATAATAGTGAACTATTTGTGATGGACCGCACATCGTAAATGTAGCACCACAGACTACGGACTGCGATGGCAATGCGACCACAAATGAAAAGGAGTACTGTAGGGTCCCTATCCCCAACGGTTTGTGGGTCGTGTGGGAAGGACCCCCCTAATCGCCCAGACTCACTAGGTGACGGTTGCAAATGCCGTCGCGGAAAGGGGTTAAAAACCGTTTGTATAGCACCGACGCATACCAATGCAAGTTCTATCTATGGTCCTAGGAAGGACCTTCTTGGTTAATGGGATGGATACCAACATGGTTAGACCACAATAATAAAGCCCGAGACCTGCAACGAGCCTGAATGTCCGATGATCTTCGGTGCAACATTGCCCGAACTAGGGCTGCCACTCACCCTCTCTGTTTCACAAAAAGGGTGATGCAACACGAATTCCCAGAGGGCTTTAAACCCGTAAAGATCGAGCCCTATGATGGAACTACTGACCTAGCCATGTGGATTGAAGACTTCTTACTCCACATCCATATGGCATGCGGGGATGATCTCCACACCATTAAATACCTACCTCTCAAGCTCAAGCGTTCGGCCATGCACTGATTTAATAGCCTCCCCGAAGACTCGATCGGGTGTTGGGAGGAGCTCGAGGACACCTTTAGAGCTCATTTTCAAGGGACTTAAGTCCGGACCCCGGACGCAGATGATTTGAGTCACATAGTCCAACAGCACGATGAGTCTGCACGACAATTTTGGAATAGATTCCTGACTAAGAAAAATGAGATAGTCGATTGTCCAGATGCCAAGGCCATCGCCGCCTTCAGGCATAATCCGGGATGAATGACTGGCACGACAGCTCGGCCAAGACAAACCCCGGACAATGTCCGCGCTTACCTCCCTAATGACCCACTTTTGCGTGGGAGAAGACAGTTGGTTGTCTCGTAGAAGCTTGAACCCAGATACCTTGGGTACTTCCCATGTCAGGGACGGCAATGGAAAGCCATGTCGAAATAAAAACAAGCACCTCCACAATGATGGGGAAGTAGAAGATACGATAGCGAATGTCGGATTCCGCAGTTCAAAATCTGGATCACGAAAAAAGCCTTCTAAAGGCAGCCAGGACGCTCCAAGTAAACTGGACACAATTCTGGATAGGCCATGCCAAATTCATGTCACAACCGAGAAGCCAGCAAACCACACCAACTGTAACTGTTGGTTGATTAAGCGGGCAGGCAAGGCTATGGCCGAAGACTTGGGCAATAGCCCCCGCAGCGAGGACGATGAGGAGCCCCGCAGGCCGAACACTGGTGGACAAAAACCCTTGCCCTCCAAGGTCAAGATGGTAAACATGATTTATGCAACTCACATACTGCGGAAGGAGAGGAAGCACACACTAAGGGACGTATGTTCTGTCGATCTTGTCGCACCCAAATTCAACCCATGGTCGGCTTGCCCGATAACCTTTGGCCATAGGGACCACCCGACCAATATTTTTCACGGAGGTTCGGCAGCCCTAGTCCTCGACCCCATTGTCGATGGGTTTCACCTTGCAAGGGTCCTTATGGACGGAGGCAACAGCCTCAATCTCATTTACAAAGACACAGTGAGGAAGATGGGGATTGACCAGACAGAATCAAACCTACCAACACCACCTTTAAAGGGGTGATTTTGGGTGTAGAAGCCCGATTTTCAGGAATCGAGACCTATTCGGCTCTCCAAACAATTTTCGGAGCAAAGACTTGAGCTTCGACATCGTGTCATTTCGTAGTGGCTATCACGCCCTCCTCGACCGGACTGCATTTGCTAAATTCAACACCGTCCCGCACTAAGCGTATCTTAATCTCAAAATGCCGGGCCCGTTGGGTGCCATAATGATCAACGACAATACAGAGTGTTCTCTCCGGACCGAGGAGCATACGGCGGCATTGTCAGCCGAAGATCAGGTGGTGTCCGGAAGGCTGCACCACCAGCCTACCATGAAGGCAAAAACCTGAGTCAAACAGGCTCGTGCCCGACCCTCGTCATGGGAGCTCGCCTGCGTTTGCCCCTATTAGGGGCACGCCCCCCATAGTGCACCCCTCGCCTATGAGCCCTGCGTGCCTCGGCCGCATTACTTATGAGCAACATTCAACGGGCGGCCTTGGGGGCTAAGAACAGAGGGTCAACCTGACATGTTCGGTTGACCCGAACTATCTTAGATGCTCGTCTTCGGACAATGGACACAACTCCGGACCCATTTGGCATCAAGCCATCATCCCAGGGTTACCTCTAAAGGTGATCATTGAAGACCTTTCCTTTATCATGTGGTGATCCGTCAGGAGGCCAATCATCATATCATACAGAAGAAAAGGCATAGACGTGCTGCAAGGCATAGTGGACGTTTCAACCCACGCTTCGAGGCCTTGTGTAAACCTTTTCCCTTTCAAAAACTCTCTTTTTAAGATCATCTTATATGCATTGGCAGTTCGCATTGTACGGATGGACGTCATGAGCCTATGGAAAATACTAAATCACCTTTTTATGGTGCCCGGGCATATATTTTGTTAAAAGTCATCTTTTCTCGATGTGTTTCTTTTTCGCTCTCTGAACAGTTGGGATGATCACATTTTCATAGTAATTACAAATAGACTAATAGACCAAAGGCTTGATCTTTCAAATCAAACCGCCCAAAGTCCGTATCGCTTCTTGTTAACTGTTAGCAATCTTGGATATTGCACTATATGCACCAGTTCTGAACTATGTCTTGGGTCAATAGTTGGGTAGCCCATCTCCTGTGCTTGCCTACTTAGGTTCCGCTTGTTCGAGTAAGAAGGAAAAAGGAGAACCTCTACGATTGTACTTCCGGCTAGGCCGGTCAAGTACCTCAGGGGATAAAGTCGAAAACTGACTGTCATAGTAAGCGTGAACTGGTCAACGATCCGGTGACCGGTGTCACACCAAAAATCATTGGTGATTTATCCGTGTCATACGAAGGGGCCGTCCTAACACACACCTAGCGATTGCAAAGGTATGCTTTGACTCCCTCACGCACCGCAACATGACTAGCCCCCACCCCCGAACTCCTATGGCTAAGTGAAAGTAACAAAGCCGCGTAGTCCGATTGCCTGGTTTCTCTCCTAGACTACCACCTTCATGTGCCAAGACGTTGTCTAAGGGTTACAATGTGTAGATGAAAAATCCCTTGTACCTTTTCACTTGGGGGCTGAAGGCGACGACTGTCATCTTTCAGATTACCAAATGGTCACACAAGAGTCAAAATTAAATAACACACAATATAGACAATAAAGCCGCATAACAAAGCGAAAGGTTTTGTGGCCATTTCAATTACATTAATCAAAGATTCCATGTTTTAACACTGGCCCTCTATTGCTCGAGCGCACTTCATGGCTTGCTCAAAGTACAACTCTGGGTGGTGATGCGCCTTTCCAGGAGGCGGAGGGCCAGTTGCTATTTTGGTAGGATTGATCTTTGACCAATGCACCATAACCTTGGCAAACGCCAGCCTTGCCCCTTCCATGCAAACGGAGTGCTTAATATCTTCGATCCGGGGAACTGCAACCCACAGCCTCTGCACCAAACTGAAATAGCTGCTCAGAATCACTTCGGCAGGCCATAGCTGGAAACAAAGGTCCTTCATGGCCAGTTCGGCCATCCGATGCAGGTCCATCAATGGCTTCATATAGTTGGAAAGGAGCAGAGGATGCTCGTGCGCTTGGAATTGTGCCCAGAAGAGCCACTGCATGGGATCTTCCTCACGCTTGGCGTAATGTTCCACCACATCTATCACACTCCTGGGAAGCTCGGTGAAAACTCCTACAGAACGCCACACTCGTGTCAGTGATACGTCCATTTTGCATCATGCTTTTATATCAATATTTATTGCATTATGGGCTGTTACTACACATTATGTCACAATACTTATGCCTTCTCTCTCTTATTTTATAAGGTTTACATGAAGAGGGAGAATGTCGACAGCTAGAATTCTGGGTTGGAAAAGGAGCAAATATTAGAGACCTATTCTGCACAACTCCAAAAGTCTTGAAACTCCACGAAAGTCAAATTTTGGAATATATTAAAAATATTGGGCGAAGAAAGCACCAGAGGGGGCCACCCACCAGCCATGAGGGTGGAGGGCGCGCCCTACCCCCCTGGGAGCGCCCCCCACCTCGTGAGCCAGCTAGCAGGCCCCCGACGTCCATCTTCTGCTATATGGTGTCCTTTGCCCTGGAAAAAAATCAAAAAGGAAGCTTTCAGGACGAAGCACCGCCGTCTCGAGGCAGAACCTGGGCAAGTCCAATCTAGGGCTCCAGCGAAGCTGTTCTACCAGGGAAAAATCCCTCCGGGAGGGGGAAATCATCGCCATCGTCATCACCATCGATCCTCTCATCAAGAGGGGGTCAATCTCCATCAACATCTTCACCAGAACCATCTCCTCTCAAACCCTAGTTCATCTCTTGTATCTGATCTTTGTCTCAAAACCTCTAATTGTTACCCGTGGGTTGCTAGTAGTGTTGATTACCTCTTGTAGTTGATGCTAGTTGGTTTATTCGGTGGAAGATCATATGTTCAGATACTTAACGCATATTAATACCCCTCTGATTATGAACATGAATATGATTTGTGAGTAGTTACATTTGTTCCTGAGGATATGGGAGAAGTCTTGTTATAAGTAATCATGTGAATTTGGTATTCGTTCAATATTTTGATGAGATGTATGTTGTCTCTCCTCTAGTGGTGTTATGTGAATCTTGACTACATGACACTTCACCATGATTTGGGCCTAGGGGAAGGCATTGGGAAGTAATAAGTAGATGATGGGTTGCTAGAGTGACAGAAGCTTAAACCCTAGTTTATGCGTTGCTTCGTAAGGAGCTGATTTGGATTCATATGTTCCATGCTATGGTTAGGTTTACCTTAATTCTTCTTTCGTAGTTGCGGATGCTTGCGAGAGGGGTTAATCATAAGTGGGATGCTTGTCCAAGGAAGGGCAGTACCCAAGCACTGGTCCACCCGCATATCAAATTATCAAGGTAACGAACGCGAATTATATGAGCATGATGAAAACTAGCTTGACAGAAATTCCCATGTGTCCTTGGGAACGCTTTGCTTTATATAAGAGTTTGTCCAGGATTTCCCTTTGCTACAAAAAGGATTGGGCCACCTTGCTGCACCTTAGTTACTCTTATTACTTGTTACCCGTTACGAATTACCTTATCACAAAACTATCTGTTACCGATAATTTCAGTGCTTGCAGAGAATACCTTACTGAAAACCACTTGTCATTTCCTTCTGCTCCTTGTTGGGTTCAACAATCTTACTTTGAAAGGACTATGATACATCCCCTATACTTGTGGGTCATCAAGACTCTTTTCTAGCACCGTTGCCGGGGAGTGAAGCGCCTTTGGTAGGTTGAATTTGGTAAGGAAACATTTATATAGTGTGCTGAAATTTACTGTCACTTGTTACTATGGAAAATAATCCTTTGAGGGGCTTGTTTCGGGTATCTTCAGCCCGACCAGAAGTGCAAAGTGTTGCTCCACAACCTACTGAACCTACTGAAAATATTTACTTTGAAATTTCTTCGGGTATGATTGAGAAACTGCTAGCTAATCCCTATACAGAAGATGGAACATTACATCCCGATATGCACCTAATCTATGTGGATGAAGTTTGTGGATTATTTAAGGTTGCAAGTATGCCCGAGGATGTTGTTGGGAAGAATGTCTTCCCTTTATCTTTGAAGGGAAAGGCATTGACATGGTTTAGGCTATGTGATGATATTGGATCATGGAACTGCAACCGATTGAAATTGGAATTTCATCAAAAGTTTTATTCTATGCATCTGGTTCATCGTGATCGGGATTACATATATAATTTTTGGCCTCGTGAAGGAGAAAGTATCGATAAAGCTTGGGGGAGGCTTAAGTCAATGTTATATTCATGCCCCAATCATGAGCTCTCAAGAGAAATTATTATTCAAAACTTGTATGCTCGGCTTTCTCATAATGATCGCTCGATGCTCGATACTTCTTGTACTGGTTCTTTTATGATGAAGACTATTGAATTCAAATGGGATTCATTGCAAATAATTAAACGCAACTCTGAAGATTGGGTTCTCGACGAAGGTAAGCAGTCAGGTATAACCGCTAAGTTTGATTGTGTTAAATCTTTTATGGATACTGGTGCTTTTCATGAATTTAGCACTAAATATGGACTTGACTCTAAGATAGTAGCTTCTTTCTGTGAATCATTTGCTACTCATGTTGATCTCCCTAAGGGGAAGCGGTTTAATTATCATCCTCCCATTGAAGTAAAGGTAGTAGAACCTATTAAAGTTCAAGAAAAGACTATTACTTATAATGTTGATCCTATTGTTCCTACCGCTTATATTGAGAAACCACCTTTTCCTGTTAGAATAAAGAATCATACTAAAGCTTCAACTATGGTTCGTAAGATAATGTTAGAACACCTACAGCCCCAGAGCAAATTAAAGTTGGACCTAGTATTGCTGTGGTTAAAGATCTCTTGGTCGATAATATTGATGGGCATGTAATTTATTTCTGTGATGAAGTTGCTAGAATTGCTAGACCCGATACTAAAAATAAACATCGACCCGTTGTTGGCATGCCTGTTGTTTCTGTTAAAATAGGAGATCATTGTTATCATGGCTTATGTGATATGGGTGCTAGTGTGAGCGCAATACCTCATTCCTTATACAAAGAAATTATGCATGATATTGCACTTGCTGAGATTGAAGGTATTGATGTTACAATTAAGCTTGCCAATACAGACACTATTTCACCAATTGGGATTGTTAGAGATGTTGAAGTCTTGTGTGGGAAAATTAAATATCCTACTAATTTTCTTGTTCTCGGTTCCCCACAAGATGACTTTTGTCCCATTATATTTGGTAGACCCTTCTTGAATACTGTTAAATCTAAGATAGACTGCGAAAAGGATATTGTTACTGTTGGCGTAGGGGATATGTCTCATGATTTTAAGTTTGCTAAATTTTGTAGACAACCCCATGATAAAGAATTGCCTAGTAAAGATGAAATTATTGGTCTTGATTCTATTGCTGTGCCTCCTAATGTTCCTTTATAACAATATTTGCTAGACCATGAAAATGACATGTTTATGAATGAAAGAAGGGAAATAGATGAAGTATTCTTTAAACAGGGACCTATTTTGAAACATAACCTGCCTGTTCAAATCCTTGGGGATCCTCCTCCACCCAAGGGTGATCCCGTGTTTGATCTTAAACAATTACCTAATACTCTTAAATATGCTTATCTTGATGAAAAGAAGATATATCCTATTATTATTAGTGCTAACCTGTCAAAGCATGAAGAAGAGAAATTATTGAAAACTCTAAAGAAGTACCGTGCTGCTATTGGATATACTCTTGATGATCGTAAGGGCATTAGTCCCACTCTATGCCAACACAAAATAAAACTGGAGAAAGATGCTAAACCAGTTGTTCATCATCAACTACGGCTAAATCCTAAGATGAAGAAGTGGTAAGAAATGAAATACTAAAGCTTATGGAGGCTGACAGTCAGTGGGTAAGTCCTGTCCATTGTGTCCCTAAGAAGGGAGGTATTACAGTTGTTCCTAATGATAAGGATGAATTAATCCCACAAAGAATTGTTATAGGTTATAGAATGGTAATTGATTTCCGCAAATTAAATAAATATACTAGAAAAGATCATTACCCTCTACCTTTTATTGATAAATTCTATAAAGATTATCCAAACATACACATTTTTGCTTTCTAGATGGTTATTCTGGTTTCTCTCAAATACCTGTGTCACAAGAGGATCGGGAAAATACCACTTTTACTAGCCCTTTCGGTACTTTTGCCTATAGACGTATGCCTTTTTGTTTATGTAATGCACTTGCTATCTTTCAAAGATGTATGACTGCTATGTTCTCTGACTTTTGTGAAAAGATTGTTGAGGTTTTCATGGATGATTTCTCTATTTATGGAACTTATTTTAATGATTGCTTAAGCAAGCTTGATCGAGTTTTGCAGAGATGTGAAGAAACTAATCTTGTCTTGAATTGGGAGAAGTGCCACTTTATGGTTAATGAAGGCATTGTCTTGGGGCATAAAATTTCTGAAAGATGTGTTGAAGTTGATAAAGCTAAAGTTAATGATATTGAAAAGATGACGTGTCCTAAAGATATCAAAGGTATATGAAGTTTTCTTGGTCATGCTGGTTTCTATAGGAGGTTTATTAAAGACTTCTCTAAAATTTCTAGGCCTCTGAAAAATCTTTTGCAAAAAGATGTCACTTTTGTCTTTGATGATGATTGTGTAGAAGCATTTGAAATACTTAAGAAAGCCTTGATTTCTGCACCTATTGTTCAGCCACCTGATTAGAATATACCCTTTGAAATTATGTGCGATTCTAGTGATTGAGAATGTTCTTGATGACCCACTACCATCAATTGTGCTCTAGGTGTTGTTCTAGGGCAAAGAGTTGATAAGAAATTAAATGTTATCCAATATGCTAGTAAAACTCTAGACAGTGCCCAGAGAAACTATGCTAGTACTGAAAAAGAATTTTTAGCAGTTGTATTTGCGTGTGATAAGTTCAGACCTTATATTGTTGATTCCAAAGTAACTGTTCACACTGATCATGCTGCTATTGAATATCTTATGGAAAAGAAAGATACTAAACCAAGACTTATTAGATGGGTTCTCTTGCTACAAGAATTTGATTTTCATATTATTGATAGAAAGGGGGCTGAGAACCCCATTGCAGACAACTTGTCTAGGTTAGAGAATGTTCTTGATGACCCACTACCTATTGATGGTAGCTTTCCTGATGAACAATTAGCTGTCATAAATGTTTCTCGTACTGCTCCATGTTATGCTGATTATGTTAATTACCTTTTTGCTAAATTTATACCACCTAGTTTCACATACCAGCAAAAGAAATCATTTTTCTATGATTTACGACATTACTTTTGGGATGACCACACCTTTATAAAGAAGGAGTAGATGGTGTTATTAGACGTTGTGTACCTGAGAATGAACAAGAACAGATCCTACACAAGTGTCACTCTGAGGCTTACGGAGGACACCACGCTAGAGATAGAACTGCACATAAGGTATTGCAATCTAGTTTTTATTGGCCTACTCTTTTTAAAGATGCCCGCAAGTTTGTCTTGTCTTGGAATGTTAAAGAATTGGTAATATTAGTAGACGTCAAGAAATGCCTATGAACTATTCACTTGTTATTGAACCATTTGATGTTTGGGGCTTTGATTATATGGGACCTTTTCCTTTAATGGGTATACACATATTTTAGTTGCTGATTACGTTACCAAGTGGGTAGAAGCTATTCCAACTAGTAGTGCTGATCATAACACCTCTATTAAGATGCTTAAAGAAGTTATTTTTCCGAGGTATGGAGTCCATGGCTATTTAATGACTCATGGTGGTTCACATTTAATTCATTTTACTTTTCGTAAAATGCTTGCTAAGTACGATGTTAATCATAGAATTGCATCTCCATACCATCCTCAGTCTAGTGGTCAAGTAGAATTGAGTAATAGAGAAATTAAATTGATCTGGAAAAAGACTGTTAATAGATCTAGAAAGAATTGGTCCAAGAAACTTGATGATGCATTATGGGCCTATAGAAGTGCATATAAAAATCCTATGGGTATGTCTCCGTATAAAATGGTTTATGGAAAGGCATGTCACTTACCTCTTGAACTAGAACATAAGGCATATTGGGCCATTAAAGAGCTCAGTTATGATTTCAAACTTGCCGGTGAGAAGAGGTTATTTGACATTAGTTCACTTGATGAATGGAGAACCCATGCCAATGAGAACGCCAAATTGTTTAAAGAAAAGGTTAAAATATGGCTTGACAAACGGATACAAAAGCGCGAGTTTAATGTAGGTAATTATGTTTTGCTATACAACTCTCATTTAAATTTTTTTGCAGGAAAACCTCTCTCTAAATGGGAGGAGCCTTACATTATCGAGGAGGTCTATCGTTCCAGTGCCATAAAAATCAACAATGCCAAAGCACAAATCCGAAGGTGGTAAATGGTCAAAGAATCAAACATTATATCTCAGGTAATCCAAAAATGTTGAAACCAATGTCAATAACACCATAACCCCGGAGGTGTACATAAGGGAAACTTTCCAGAATGATTCAAACCCCGAAAAGGTATAGGTATGTGGTACGGTAAGTAAAATGTCTCCAAAACTATTCAAATATCTCCAAAACTATTCAAATAGCAAATTTTCTCTGTTTTGGAATGTTGAAAAAATTAGGAAAATTAAAAGTAGTGCGAAAGAGACACGAGGCAGCCACGAGGGTGGAGGGTGCTCCTTACCGCCTTGGGCACACCCCCTGCCTCGTGGCCACCTCGTCTGCCCTCCAGACTCCGTTTTCTTGCACGATACTTCTTTTGGTCGGTAAAAGTTCATTATATAATCTCCCGAAGGTTTTGACCACTGTACCACGACAAAATCCTCTGCTTTTGTTTCGAGCTGTTTTTCTGATAGTTCTAGGTCACCATGACGTCTACAAGCGCCCCCAAGGACAAGTTTTTTTGAGAAGGTCATCAACCCTTACCTCGAGGAGGTGCTGCAACAGCCTGAAACATTGAGATGTGTGAGGGGGTGCTGCACATCCGCGATGTTGAGGGACCGAGGAGGACCGGAAGCTTGGAGACAAGACTCGAAGCAATGGAGCAACAAGTTTTCAAGTGCTAAGGGATGGTGGAACGCGGACTCAACACCAATCACATGCTGATCACGGAGTTCACCAACAACCACAAGCTAGATGCCAAGAACATCGGGGAGGCCATCTTCAAGCTTCACGAGAAAATTGAGCACCTCCAAGCCCAGATCAATGACCTGCAAAACCAAAACTATGAGTATGAATTTAGATTCAGCAGGATGAGTTTGGCTGCAGATTTGAGGATCCCGGAGACTCGTTCATCCTTCTATGATGGTGAGCCTATGCCTTGGAAGGTGGACGACAAGCCTACATTGATACGTCTCCAACGTATCTATAATTTATGAAGCATTCATACTATTATATTATCTATTTTGGATGTTTACGGGCTTCATTATACACTTTTATATTATTTTTGGGACTAACCTATTAACCAGAGGACCAACCCATATTGCTATTTTCTTGCATATTTTAGTGTTTCAAAGAAAAGGAATATCAAACGGAGTCCAAACGGAATGAAACCTTCGGGAGGGTGATTTTTAGAATGAATGTGATCCAGGAGACGTGGATCTGAAGTCAGCGAAGCTTCGAGGAGGCCACGAGGCAGGGGGCGCGCCCTCCACCATCGTGGGCCCCTCGTGGCTCCCCTGACCGACTTCTTTCACCTATATAAGTACCCTAAAACCTTCCGGGAGCACAATAGATTAGGAGTTCCGCCATCCACAAGCCTCTGTAGCCACGAAAAACCTCTCGGGAGCCCGTTCCGGCACCCTACTAGAGGGGGGGGGGATCCCTCACCGCTGGCCATCTTCATCATCCAGGCGCTCTCCATGACGAGGAGGGAGTAGTTCACCCTCGGGGGTGAGGGTATGTACTAGTAGCTATGTGTTTAATCTCTCTCTCTCTCTCTCTCTCTCTCTCTCTCTCTCTCGTGTTCTTGAGGTGATACGATCTTGATGTATCGCAAGCTTTGCTATTATAGTTGGATCTTATGATGTTTCTTCCCCTCTACTCTCTTGTGATGAATTGAGTTTTCACCTTTGAGTTGTCTTGTTGGATTGAGTCTTTAAGGATTGAGAACACTTGATGTATGTCTTGCCGTGCTTATCTGGGGTGAAAATGGGATATTCACGTGATCTACTTGATGTATGTTTTGGTGATCAACTTGCGTGTTCAATGAATCTATGCATAGGGGTTGGCACACGTTTTCGTCTTGACTCTCTGGTAGAAACTTTGGGGAACACTTTGAAGTACTTTGTGTTGGTTGAATAGATGAATCTAAGATTGTGTGATGCATATTGTATAATCATGCCCATGGATACTTGAGGTGACAATGGAGTATCTAGGTGACATTAGGGTTTTGGTTGATTTGTGTCTTAAGGTGTTATTCTAGTATGAACTCTATGATAGATTGAACGGAAAGAATAGCTTCATGCTATTTTACTACAGACTCTTGAATAGATAGAACAGAAAGGATAACTTTGAGGTGGTTTCGTACCCTACCATAATCTCTTCGTTTGTTCTCCGCTATTAGTGGCTTTGGAGTGATTCTTTGTTGCATGTTGAGGGATAGTTATATGATCCAATTATGTTATTATTGTTGAGAGAACTTGCACTAGTGAAAGTATGTGTCGGATTTCGGGTTCCGGCAGACCCTCTAGGTTCGAACTCTGGGGTGCACGCGGAGATCGCACCTCCTACCTACCTGTGTCTCGTCGCCTCGCAAGGATGTAAACTACACGAAGAACAACACAAGGGACACAAGGTTTATACTAGTTCGGGCCACCATTGTTGTGTAATACCCTACTCTAGTTTGTGGTGTGGTGGATTGCCTCAGGGGCTGATGATGAACAATACAAGGAAGAACTACCTCGTGAGGGGTGTTCTTGGGTTGGTGGTTCTGGCTAGGGTTCAACTGCTCAATCTTTAGATGCCTCTATACTATGGTGGATAGCCCTATTTATAGAGCGAGGCCCTGGGCCTTTTCCCAAATGTTGAGCGGGAAGGGCGCCAACAATTGGCCATTTTGAAGGGGAAAATCTAGTACACTTATCCTGACTAAAGTCGGTCCTCGCCTGCCAAAGACTCTGGCGGTGACGCCGGCTTGGGCTCCACGATGACCTCCATCCTGCCGTTCTGCTGGTCTTGGTATTGTTGCACCGAAATGGTTGCCTTTGCCTGATACTCTTTCCTGCGTTTGCTCCCTTTGCACCAAAGAGGAAACAAGGACTCTGCACAGGCCGGCGCCCGCCTGGAACCTGCCTGGCTTTGGTCGTCATGGCTAGTGACACGGGCACCTCGTGAGGTACCCCGCTTTGATCTCTCCGCCTCCTCGCGAGCCAGCCTGATGAGGCCGTGCCTGAGGAAGCTTCCCGTCGTCCGCCCCGCGAGGCTTGGCCCCTCGCGAGAGTCATGAGCTTGTGTTGATGAAGATGGGCCGTACTGGGCCACTTCTTGAGCCACGCCGCAGGCCACAGGCAGGCAAGTCTGGGTACCCCCATTCCCAGAACGCCGACAGTAGCCCCCGGGCCCAAGGCGCGCCTGGACTTGGCTTAGCCGAGAAGCGAAGGGGCAAGTGCGAAACGCCGCTGGCCCCAACAGCCTGCGGCCTTGGGCGCCGCGTGGTGGTTGATTGGACGTGGGCGTCCCCGCTTCCCCACGACGCCTCGGCAACTACATGAATTGTCAAGTCCCTACATGCAAAGCGGGTCATGATTACCTGTGATCATGGAGGCCGACGGTTGGCCTCCTCCGACCATATGTACGGAACGGCGAGAGCCTTCCCAGTCCATCCTCTCCTACTTCTCTCCATCTCCTTCTTAGTCTCTCACCATCCCATGGCCTCGCCGAAGAGATTTTCGGCCACGGAGAAAGTTAAGGCTCGCTGGGAAGAACCAGGCTCTCCGCCGGCCAAGCGCGGACGGGGCCGCCCTCGCAAGCACCCTAGGGCCCCTGCTGCGACCTCCGGTGGCCGTGGAAGCCCTCCTCTGTGCGGCGGTGAGCGCTCGGCTGCCCATGAGAGGTACGTCAGGGCTGCGCGACCCCCAAGGCCACGCTCTCGCTCGGTGGAGGTGTTGCCAGAGTTCGTCGTGTGGTCGGCGGACCCGACCGGCACCTGGCTTCCGCTCCCCCGCTTCTTTGTAGGAGAACTTTCGGCTGGTTCCCCGGGTGGCCTTTGGCTTCAGGCTGATGGTTGCTGCAGCCGGGCCTCCTGGGCTACTCTGGAGGTCTCCACCGTCGGGGATGCGGCTTTGACCCGCGGCTGGCAAACGTTTGCCCGCGCGCGCGGCTTGATTCGACGATGCACTCTGCACATTAAGTTCGACGGCGATGCCACCCTCTACATGAGGGTGTTTGGGTAAGACGGTCGTCGCGCCAGATGCTGCCCCGAAGACGATGACCACGGCCGGGCGCCCAGCCCCGGCGTTGGTCGGGATGAAGGCGGTGTGAGGTGCGCGGGCAGCGGCGCCCAAGGCTCGCCAAGCTTCGGTGACTCCCATCAGACGACAGCTCCTCCAGTGGTGTTCGTGACCAGCCCCTTCGTCGTCGCGCTTGCCTGGGAGAGGGCGTCGGGTCGGCCCGGCATCGTGTTTCGGTGAAGCGGGAGGCAGAATCTAGCTGAGCTCCGGAGGCAGTATGAGTTCCTGCCAAGAGTTGGCGTCGGCCGAGTCGTGCCCATTTTGCTCTTCCTTCTTTCCTGTGCAAAAGAGAATGTAGTCTGGTGCCCCAAGGGGGCGTATCGAAACGTTGTTGTTTAATTGGCGCTCTGTTTCTACTATTTTAGCGCTCTGTTTTCGTCCTCGTGTTTATGCATGGAAATCACTTAACTTGGGGGGAAAGTTCGTCATGGTCCTCGCCTCCCGAGGTGAGGGCCTTGTCGTGCGCCTTGTGTGCTGCAGGGGTTAGTTAGTTGGGGCAGCCTCTGGACCTGGTAGCAAGGATAACCAACCTGAATTGTATGATCTCGTCCCGATGCCCGCGGGGCACAGACTGGGAGGGGCGCTCCCGCAGCGGGCTCGGATAGAGGAGCTCCAAATCACCGGGGCAGAAAACACTCGTGAGGGTGCCCAAGTTCCTCCCTCATGAGACTTTACGCGAAAGAAAATGAATCGAATAAGTGAAACGGACGAAGGGTCGCGAGCTCAAAACGGTAACAACTTCAGTAAATCTTCAAATAGAAACGAACAAGCCAACTGCAGAAAGCAAATGAAAGAAGCCGTGTCCGGCACCTAATCTAGTCTTCGACGTCTTCTCACAGCGCGGAGCTAAGTGTTGCCACTGGGCGTGGGCGGGAGCCCCTGAGGCCCGAGGGCGGCACTCCGGAGACTCCGGGGCATGTACAGCCCCACTCATTATTACATGAGAGTGTCATGGGCGGCGAGCTTCACAGGCACCGAGCCTTTTCCAACGCAACAACTTCACAGGCATTCGCCTACTTCACAGGCACCGGGCCTTTTCCAAACGCAACAACTTCAAGGCATTCACCTTCTTCACAAGCACCAGGCCTTTTCCAAACGCAACAACTTCATAGGCATTCGCCTTCTTCACAGGCATCGGGCCTTTTCCAAATGCAACAACTTCACAGGCACTGGGCCTTTTCCAAATGCAACAACTTCACAGGCATTCGCCTTCTTCACAGGAACTGGGCCTTTTTCAGGGGTAAAACCTTCGGAGATGTTGAATGTTCCACGCGTTCTGGACGGGCACCCCCTCCTGGGTCTCCAAGCGCACGGAGCCGGGCCTGGAAACATGAACAAGCTTGAATGGGCCCTCCCACATGGGAGAGAGCTTATGTAGTCCCTCCCTGGAGAGAACCCGCCTGAGCACGAGGTCCCCTACCTCAAGAGTCCTGGGGCGGATGTTGTGGCAGTGGTATCGTCGTAGTGCCCTTTGGTACCTTGCTGCTCGTAGCGCGGCCTCTCGACAATGCTCCTCCCCCAACACGAGATCCGTGCCACGCACGGCGTCCTGCTGCGCCTCGTCGAACGCCAGGACCCGTGTAGAATGACGCCTGACCTCGTGAGGGAGAACGACTTCAGCTCCATAAACCAGGAAGAACGGGGTCTCGCCGGTCGGCTTGGTCGTGGTCGTGCGGATGGACCACAGTACAGACTGAAGCTCATCGTACCAGCCCCTGCCGCAGCCTTCCAACTTCTTCTTGAAGGTCCTGGTTTTGAGGCCTCTCAGGACCTCTGCGTTGGCTCGCTCGGCCTTCCCATTGCTCCGCGGGTGTGCTACCGAAAGTGTAACATATCTGTGTTCCAACGTTAGCACAATATGTTTTGAAGAGGTTACTGGTGAACTGCGAACCGTTGTCAGTGATGATGCGGTTCGAACCCCGAACCGGCTCACGATGCCCTTGATGAACTTGACCGCGGAACCTGCGGGGATGGTGCGGACGGCTTCTACCTCAGCCCACTTGGTGAATTTGTCCACGGCGACGTAGAGGTAGTGATAGCCTCCTGGCGCCCGAGGGAACAGGCCCAGGATATCTAGCCCCCAGACTGCGAATGGCCATGAGAGGAGTATAGTCTGTAGGCCTCCTGCCGGCTGATGGATCTGCTTGGCATGGAATTGGCAGGCCTCGCAAGCTTTCACCAGTTCCACGGCGTCACTGAGTGACGTGGGCCAATAGAACCCGCTGTGGAACGCCTTGCCAACGAGGGTCCGTGACGACGAGTGATGCCCACAGTCTCCATCGTGTATGTCTGCCAGTAGCTCCTTCCCTTGCTCCCTAGAAATACAACATAGGGATACATCATTTGGTCGTCTCCGGTAGAGCTCTCCATCCTTGCTGCAGTATGCCGTGGCCTGCCGTGCCACATACTCTGCTTCCTCCTCCTTTTCAGGTAGGGTCCCCTGCATCAGGTAACTCTTGAGCTCTGTGATCCAGCATCCTTCGTGAGGCTCCAGCGCTAGGAGCAGGCGCACTCCTGAGATCGGGCCGCAGACCGGGGCTCCCGAGGCAGGTGGCTCGGGGAGCTCCTCCCAAGGCTGTACCGTGCTTGACAGCGATGGCGCTGCCGAGGGCTTGAAGAGCCGCTCCTCGAAGACGCCAGATTCCTGAGGTAGTCGCCTAGATGCCCTTTTGGCGATGTCATCGGCCTCTTGGTTGGTGCCTCGAGGCACATGCTGCAACTCCAGTCCCCAAAACTGCTTCTCCATTCTGCGGACCTCCGCACGGTAGGCTTCCATGTGCTCGTCCTTTGGCTCGTACACTTTGTTGGAGAAGTTGATGAGGAGCTGCGAATCACCCTTGATGGTGAGGCGCTTCACCCCCAGGGCGATTGCAGCTTCCAGGCCTGCTATCAGGCCTTCGTATTCTGCTATGTTGTTGGAGACCTTTTCTCCATGCTGGGAACAGAGTTGTACGGCGTAGTAAAGCTTGTCTTGAGTGGGGGATATGAGCACTGCACTAGCCCCCGCGTCGTGTCGGGAGAACGCCCCGTCGAAGTACATGATCCAACCGCCCGGTGCCTCGCTTCCGGGGGAGAGGGATCAATCCTCACCAGCCTTGAGGCCTGGCGCCTCTGCCCATTCCGCTACAAAGTCCTCAAGCGCGACCCCTTTGATGACTCTAGTTGTGCTGAATTCCTATTGAAATGCTTGCAGCTCAATGTTCCACTCAGCGGCTCTCCCAGCCAAGTTGGGGCTCCTGAGCACCCTTTCCAGCGGGTACGCTGAAACGACCTTGATGGGATGGCCCTGAAAATAGTGTCGCAGCTTGCGCGAGGCCACCAATAGCGCGAGGAGGAGTTTCTGGGGCATGGGGTACCACGCCCTCGCGTCCCGTAGCACTGTGCTGATGAAGTACACAGGGTGCTTGACGAGGTTGGGAGAGCTGGTGCCGCTAGCGTCCTCCGGAGGCCGAGGCGCCTCCTGAGGCAATGGAGCCCCCAGCGGCTAGTCGCTCGGGGGAGGGGCTTCTTCTGTTCTGAGCATGCCTCCCTGCGGCGACTGATCCTTCTCGGCTGTGGTCGTGGTCTCTGCGAGGCTCTCTTGGTTCTGCTTCGCTTCGACCTGGGCGGTTGCCGTGGCTTTGGTCCTACGCTCCTCCCTAACCGCCACCAAGGCTGCCCTGTCAGAGTAGGGAGTGGCTGCAAGGTAGAGCACCAGGGGCTCTTGTGGGCACGGAGCCACCATCACCGGAGGGCTGGTTAAGTACCTTTTGAGATCCTGTCGGCCTCTTCAGTCCATTCAAAGGGGCCCTTTTTCTTCATCAGCTTGAAGAAGGGTAGCGCTCGTTCCCCCAACTTGGAGATGAAGTGTCCTAGCGCGGTCACGCGCCCAGTGAGCTTCTGCATCTCCCTGAGGGTCTTCGGCGGGCTCATGTCCTCGACTACTTTGACCTTTTCTGGGTTGGCCTCGATGCCCCGGTTGGACACGAGGAAGCCCAAAAGCTTGCCCAAGAGGACTCCAAACACACACTTCTCTGGGTTGAGCCGCAGGTCCACTTCGTTGAGGCTCGCGAAGGTCTCCTCCAAGTCCTGTATCAGGGTTTTTGCCTCCCGAGACTTCACCACAATGTCATCAACGTAAGCCTCGGTGTTCCTCCCGATCTACCGACCGAAGGCGATGTGCATCAGCCGCTGAAAGGTGGCACCTGTGTTGCGCAGCCCGAAGGGCATGCATGTGTAGCAGTACACCCCACACGGGGTTAGGAAGGCCGTTTTCTCCACGTCTTCTACCGCCATCTTGATCTGGTGATAACCAGAAAAGGCATCCAGGAAGCATAACAGGTCGCACTCGGCGGTGGAGTCGACGATCTGGTCGATACGAGGGAGCGGGAATGGATCCTGTGGACAGGCCTTGTTGAGGTTGGGGAAGTCGACGCACATGCGTTCCTTTCCCCCCCTTCTTTGGCACGACAACCGGGTTAGCCAGCCAATCTGGGTAGCGGACCTCGCGAATGACCCCTGCCGCATCCAGCTTGCCGGTCTCTTGGACGATGAAAGCCTGCTTCTCAGTGGACTGCCGTCTCGCTTTCTGCTTCACGGGGCGCACGTTGGGGCATACGTTGAGGTGATGCTCGATTATGGCCCTCAGAACCCCTGCCAGCTGATCAGGTTCCCACGCGAACACCTTCTTGTTCGCGCGTAGGAACTTTACCAAGGTCTCCTCCTACTCAAGCTCAAGGTTGGCGCCTATGGTGAAGGTGGCATTAGTGGATCTGTCCTCGTCGACCAGTATCTGCTTGGTTTCCGCCTTGTCTTGGGTGAATAGCTGCTTCTTCTTGGCCGGTGCAGCCCTCTTGGGCTCAGGGGCATCTGCGCCGGCAGGCTGCGCCACCGCTGCTATCTTGAAAACGAGCTTGAGCGCTCGCAACACATCCCCGGTGTCTCCGGGTATGGTGAGGACGCCGCTGCTCCCGGGCATCTTCATGAGGTTGTACGCTGGGTGAGTTGCGGCCATGAACCGGGCTAGCGTCGGGTAGCCGCGGATGGCGTTGTATGGGAGGCCGATGGGGGCAATGGAGAAGTCGATTAGCTCCGTGCGGAAGTTGTCGTAGGTGCCGAAGATTACTGGTAGACGGATTTGCCCCAGGGAGCCGGTGGAACCGCCTGCGACGCCCAAGAAGGGCCTCTGGGTTGAAGCCGCTCCGGCGGTACGTGGAGGAGGCTGAAGGCTTCAACCGAGAGCACGCAGAGGCCAGCTCCGCCATCGATGAGGGTCCTGGTGATGGCCACCTGGCAGATGGTGGGGGTGCCCAACATCGGGAGCGCTCCCGAGCAGGCTGTGTTGGAGGGGTGATCATCCGAGATGAAGGCCAGATCGACCTCAGGCACCGCCGAACCCGGAGGAGCCCCACACTGCATGGAAGCGGCACCGATCTGGCGCACGAATGGCTTGATGTGGCGGCCTGAAGGTGGCGCCTGCGAACCACCCAGGAGAGCGGCGACGACCGGGTGCGCCGGTGCAGCATACTATGCGAGGAAAAGGCCACGCAGCTCCCCCCAAGAGGGCACGGAGGCTGCGTGCAGGTGGAGCAGCCACATGCGCGGGACGCTGATGAGGGCCATGGGAAACCAGTTAGCCATGACCATGGCATCGCCCCCGGCCTCGAGAACGGCCTCCTCGTACGCCAGCAAGAAGGCCAGCGGATCGGTCGTGCCGTTGTAGCGCGGTGGCATCTCCGGCTTGAACTTGTTCGGCCACCGCACGTGCCGCAAGGCGGGGGCCAAGGCTCGGAGCCCCCCGGGCCCTGTGTCGGCGCTGGTGACCGGAGCGGGCGGCGTGTTGCCCATCATGAGGGTGAGTCGCGGTGTTGGCGGAGAGTGGGTCGATGGAAGGGAAAGTTCCGGCGCACCCTTACCTGGCGCGCCAAATGTTGGATTTCGGGTTCCGGCAAACCCTCTAGGTTTGAACTCTGGGGTGCACACTGAGATCGCACCTCCTACCAACCTGTGTCTCATCGCCTCGCAAGGATCTAAACTACACGAAGAACAACACCAGGGACACGAGGTTTATACTAGTTCGGGCCACCATTGTGGTGTAATACCCTACTCTAGTTTGTGGTGTGGTGGATTGCCTCAGGGGCTGATGATGAACAATACAAGGAAGAACTACCTCGCGAGGGGTGTTCTTGGGTTGGTGGTTCTGGCTTGGGTTCAACTGCTCGATCTTCAAATGCCTCTATACTATGGTGGCTAGCCCTATTTATAGAGCGAGACCTTGGGCCTTTTCCCAAATGTTGAGCGGGAAGGGCGCCAACAACTGGCCATTTTGAAGGGGAACATCTAGTACACTTATCCTGACTAAAGTCGGTCCTCGCCTCCCAAAGACTCTGGCGGTGACGCCGGCTTGGGCTCCACGATGACCTCCATCCTGCCGTTCTGCTAGTCTTGGTCATGTTGCACTGAAATGGTTGCCTTTACTTGATACTCTTGCCTGCGTTTGCTCCCTTTGCACCAAAGAGGAAACAAGGACTCCGCGTAGGCCGGCGCCCGCCTGGCGCCCGCCTGGCTTTGGTCGTCATGGCTTGCGTCACGGGCACCTCGTGAGGTACCCCGCCTTGATCTCTCCGCCTCCTCGTGAGCCAGCCTGATGAGGCCGTGCCTGAGGAAGCTTCCTGTCGTCCGCCCCGCGAGGCTTGGCCCCTCACGAGGGTCTTGAGCTTGTGTTGATGAAGATGGGCCGTACTGGGCCACTCCTTGAGCCACGCCGCAGGCTGCAGGCAGGCAAGTCTAGGTACCCCCGTTCTCAGAACGCTGACAGTATGAACCCTAGGACTTGTTTCCTAGCATTGCAATACCATTTATGGTTACTTTTATCATTAGTTACCTTGCTGTTTTTATATTTTCAGATTACAAATACTCATATCTACCATCTATATTGCACTTGTATCACCATCTCTTCGCCGAACTAGTGCACCTATACAATTTACCATTGTATTGGGTGTGTTGGGGACACACGAGACTTTTTTTTATTTGGTTGCAGGGTTGTTTGAGAGAGACCATCTTCATGCTACGCCTCCCACAGATTGATAAACCTTAGGTCACCCACTTGAGGGAAATTTGCTACGGTCCTACAAACCTCTGCACTTGGAGGCCCAAAAACGTTTACAAGAAGAAGGTTGTGTAGTAGACATCAAGCTCTTTTCTGGCGCCATTGCCAGGGAGGTGAGTGCTTTAAGGTATATCTTTAGATCTTGCAATCGAATCTTTTTGTTTCCTGTTTTATCACTAGTTTAGTCTATAAAAGAAAACTACAAAAAATGGAGTTGAGTTTGCCTCATACGCTTCATCTTTTTAATGTCTTCTGTGAAAATAAGGATTCCGATAATTGTGCTCAATTGCTAGATGAAGAATGCATTAGAATGTTTGGCACTAAATATTTGAATGTCGAGCATGATTGCAATGTTGTTAGTATGAATTCCTTGAATATCCATGATGCTAATGATATGCAAATCCACAAACTTTGGGATGCTATTTTTGATGAAGATGATATGTTTAGCCCCCCAAGTTTTGATGAGAATATTTTTTATGATGAAAGCATGCCTCCTATTTATGATGAATATATTGATGAAAGTGGGTTTGGAAGAGTGTCAACTTTAGGAAGTATGATCCCACTATTTTGGAGGATGTTGAATATTATTGTGATAATTATGAAAGTGGATTTGGAGAGGTCATGACTTTATTAAGTGATGAATCCACTATTTTGGAAGAGGTTCCAATTGATTATGAGAACAAAGTTGCTATCTATGATGATTATTGTGATGACTTGTATGCTATAAAGATTAATGATAACCATGAAACTTGTCATCATGATTTTAATTTTCAATTGGATTATGCCTCACATGATAGTTATTTTTTTGAGTTTGCTCCCACTACTATTCATCAGAAGAAGTTTGCTTATGAGGAGAGTAATAAAATTTATATGCATGTATATCATGAAAAGAATGCTTTATTTGCTGGTTATATTGTTGAATTCATTCATGATGCTACTGAAAATTATTATGAGGGAGGAACATATGCTTGTAGGAATTGCAATAATATCAAGTTTCCTCTCTATGTGCTTAAAATATTGAAGTTATGCTTGTTTTGCCTTCCTATGCTAGTTGATTGTTGTTCCCATAAGTTGTCTGCTCACAAACTCCCTATGCATAGGAAGTGGGTTAGACTTAAATGTGCTAGTCATATGCTTCATGATGCTCCCGTTATGTTTCAATTCATATCATTTATGTGAGCATCATTGTCATCATCATGCCTAGCTAGAAAGGCATTAAAGAAAAGCGCTTGTTGGGAGACAACCCAATATTTAACCTTACTGCTTTTGTGTGGTCACATGATTATGCTACTGTAGTAATCATGTTTTATAGCTTTTTTTAAATAAAGTTCCAACTAAGACCTTTAGGATAGCTTACGGCGATAGTTTTGTTGATCCTGCTGAAAATCAGAAACTTTTGTACCCAGTAAATTAGTTTTGGTAATTCACAGAAACATGCTTTTGATCTGATTATTTTTTATCTGAATTGGTACACAAATTTCTTCGGACTTCGTAATTTGGTAGGATTTTTGGAGTTCCAGAAGTATACGTTTGATACAGATTACTACAGACTATTGTGTTTTTGACAGATTCTGTTCTCCATGTGTTGTTTGCTTATTTTGATGAATCTATGAGTAGTATCGGAGGGTATGAACCATAGAGAAGTTGGAATACAGTAGGTTTAACACCAATATGGAATTATAATGAGTTCACAACAGTACCTAAGTGGTGTTTTATTTTCTTATACTAACGGAGCTTACGAGTTTTCTGTTGAGTTTTCTGTTGTGAAGTTTTCAAGTTTTGGGTGAATATTCGATGGACTATGGAATAAGGAGTGGCAAGAGCCTAAGCTTGGGGATGCCCAAGGCACCCAAAGGTAATAATCAAGGAAAACCAAGAGCCTAAGATTGGGGATGCCACGGATGGCATCCCCTCTTTCGTCTTCGTTCATCGGTAACTTTACTTGGAGCTATATTTTTATTCACCACATGATATGTGTTTTTCTTGGAGCGTCATGTTGTTTTATTTTGTTTTGCTTGCTTTTTGAGTAAAATACCAAGATTTGAAATTCTTAAACGAGAGAGTGTCTTCACATAGTTACATAATTATTTAACTATTCATTGATCTTCACTTATATCTTGTTGGAGTAGTTTGTCATTTACTCGTGTGGTTCGCTTATATCCTATGAGTAAATGGTTGAATGAGTTGAATGTCATAAATCTGAAATTATATATGTTTCATATGCTTACCCCATTGGGAGTAATGACTTCACATCTAAGAAGTAGAGGTAGTAAATTTATTGAAGGTTAGCAAGCATTGTATTGGTCACTTGAACAATTCATGAAAGCATATTGAAGGAAGAGAAATTTCACATATAAATATATTATCTTCTGTGATATTGAGCCCCATTAATTATTTTCAAACCTGAGCAAATTAGTTGAAGTTGGACAAGGAAGACAACGTAATGAGTTATGCTTGGGTGTATTTGTATAGAAGTTATATTGTTATAAATCCTCCAACATGTGATGCTTGCTTTTTAGAATCCTTTGCTAGCCAAAATATCTATGCTAAGCGGGAATACTGCTTGTGCATCCAAATTCCTTGAACCAAGTTTCTTCCATGAGTGTCCACCATACCTACCTATATGCGGTATTTACCTGCCGTTCCAAGTAAATTTGCATGTGCCAAACTCTAAACCTTCAAATAATAATCTATTTTGTATGCCCGAATTGCTCATATGGCGACTAGGGGCTGTCAGTATCTTCCATGCTAGGTGGGTTATTCTCAAGATGAGTGGACTCCGCTCATCATTCACGAGAAAAATGGCTGGTAACTGGGATGCCCAGTCCCATGATCAAAAGATCAAAATCAAATAAAAAATAATTGCAAACAAAACTCCCCCAGGATTGATGTTAGTTGGAGGCACCTGTTGTTTCGGGCAAGCCATGGATTCATGATTGTTGGTGGAGGGGGAGTAAAATTACCATTCTGTTTGGGAACCGCTTATAATTTATGTAGTATGGAAGATGGAACTCTTGGTTGTTATGTTGACAATGAAAGCATACCTCTCAAAATTATTTTCATCTCTATTTCAAAATTGAGCTTTGGCACCTCTGCAAATCCCTGCTTCCCTCTGCGAAGGGCCTATCTTTTACTTTTATGCAAGAGTCGGTAGTATTCCTTCTCACTCCTACCTACTCTTTAGTTGCCAAGCATCGTGTGTTGGGGAAAGATCTAAGCATATATGGCCATGCAAATATATTTGATCATGAATTATTATTTTTGACAATTATCTATATGATAAGTGAGTTGGGAGGTGAAACACTAAGCCCCTATCTTTCTATCTGTTCGATGGATGCTATTTGTTCTAAGAATATGCTTTGAGTGGTAGCAATCATGGAAGACTATATGATAGTTGAGTATGTGGAGTTTGCTAAATCAAAGCTCTGACATAGACCCTTCCTGAAAATAAGATGAATTGTAATTGTTTGATGACTGAGAATGAAGTTTGCTAGTTTTCAAGGAAGTTTATGGTCTATGCTTTAACATGTGAGTAGCTTGTTACTTGACCTTGAGAAGTTTTATGAGATGAACTACTGTTATGACATATAATGATGCTAGAAAAGGTGATTGAAATTATCATTGATCAAACTTTTGCACCTGCTAGCATTCACACTTCATAAATTCTTTCTTTTATCATTTACCTACTCGGGGACGAGCATGAATTAAGCTTGGGGATGCTGATACGTCTCCAATGTATATATAATTTATGAAGCATTCATGCTATTATATTATCTATTTTGGATGTTTACAGGCTTCATTATACACTTTTATATTATTTTTGGGACTAACCTATTAACTGGAGGCCCAACCCATATTGATGTTTTCTTGCATATTTCAGTGTTTCGAAGAAAAGGAATATCAAATGGAGTCCAAACGGAATGAAACCTTCGGGAGTGTGATTTTCGGAACGAACGTGATCCTGGAGACGTGGAGCTGAAGTCAGGGAAGCTTCGAGGAGGCCACAAGGCAGGGGGCACGCCCACCCCCTGGGCACGCCCTCCACCCTCGTGGGCCCCTCGTGGCTCCCCTGACCGACTTCTTTCGCCTATATAAGTCCATATACCCTAAAACCTTCGGGGAGCACAATAGATCGGGGTTCCGCCGCCGGAAGCCTCTGTAGCCACCAAAAACCTCTCGGGAGCCCGTTCCGGCACCCTGTCGAAGGGGGGATCCCTCACCGGTGGCCATATTCATCATCCCGGCACTCTCCATGACGAGGAGGGAGTAGTTCACCCTCGGGGCTGAGGGTATGTACTAGTATCTATGTGTTTGATCTCTCTCTCTCGTGTTCTCTAGGTGATACGATCTTGATGTATCGCGAGCTTTGCTATTATAGTTGGATCTTATGATGTTTCTCCCCCACTAATCTCTTGTCATGAATTGAGTTTTCCCCTTTGAGTTGTCTTGTTGGATTGAGTCTTTAAGGATTTGAGAACACTTGATGTATGTTTTGTCGTGCTTATCTGTGGTGACAATGAGATATTCACGTGATCTACTTGATGTTTGTTTTGGTGATCAACTTGCGGGTTCAATGAATCTATGCATAGGGGTTGGCACACGTTTTCGCCTTGACTCTCCGGTAGAAACTTTGGGGCACTCTTTGAAGTACTTTGTGTTGGTTGAATAGATGAATCTGAGATTGTGTGATGCATATCGTATAATCATGCCCACGGATACTTGAGGTGACAATGGAGTATCTAGGTGACATTAGGGTTTTGGTTGATTTGTGTCTTAAGGTGTTATTCTAGTATGAACTCTATGATAGATTGAACGGAAAGGATAGCTTCATGTTATTTTACTACGTACTCTTGAATAGATAGAACAGAAAGGATAACTTTGAGGTGGTTTCATACCCTACCATAATCTCTGCGTTTGTTCTCCACTATTAGTGAATTTGGAGTGACTCTTTGTTGCATGTTGAGGGCTAGTTATATGATCCAATTATGTTATTATTGTTGAGAGAACTTGCACTAGTGAAAGTATGAACCCTAGGCCTTGTTTCCTAGCATTGCAATACCGTTTACGCTCACTTTTATCATTAGTAACCTTGATGTTTTTATATTTTCAGATTAGAAATACTCATATCTACCATCCATATTGCACTTGTATCACCATCTCTTCGCCGAACTAGTGCACCTATACAATTTACCTTCGTATTGGATGTGTTGGGGACACAAGAGACTTTTTGTTATTTGGTTGCATGGTTGTTTGAGAGAGACCATCTTCATCCTACGCCTCCCACAGATTGATAAACCTTAGGTCATCCACTTGAGGGAAATTTGCTATTGTCCTACAAACCTCTGCACTTGGAGGCCCAACAACGTCTACAAGAAGAATGTTGTGTAGTAGACATCATACATCATCAACAACTCAATCACCACCTCCTAAGAAAGAGACATAAATACATGGGTATGGGCACTCCCCTTGGCAACTGCCAAGCTCGGGGGAGGTGCGCCGGTATCATATCACCATCACACTTCTATCTTTACCATTCTTAGTTTGGTCCTTTTGGTTATATCTTGATCTAGTAGAATAAAGTTTTAGTATGATCTAGCATTGAGTTTTGTTTTGATCTCTATCTATGTAACCGAGTCCGTGAGTTAAATATAATAAATATTAGTTTTGAGTTGAGGGATTTGCTATCTTGCTATGATATTGAGGGAATAAAAGAAAGAATAAAAAGTAATAAAAAGATCATATTGATCTTATTGAAATTAATGCCTTCACATAAAAGGAGTATTGTGAATAAAAGTTGTTGAGAGTTGGCAAACATAGTTTTGGTCATCGTTGCAATTCATAGGATAATAAAGAAAGAGAGGTTTGCACATATAAATATACTATCTTGGACATCTTTTATGATTGTGAGCACTCATTAAAATATGACATGCTAAAAAGTTGATGTTGGAAAAAGAAGACAAAGTAATGAGTTATGTTTGCTTATATCCGAATAAGTTATATTGGCATGGATCATCCAACATGTTGAGCTTGCCTTTCCCCCTCATGCTAGCCAAATTCTTTTCAGCAAGTAGAGAAACTACTTGTGCCTCTAAACATCTCTAAACCCTGTTTTGCCATTGGAGTCCAGCATACCTACCTATGGATTGAGTAAGATCCTTCAAGTAACTTGTCATCGGTGCAAGCAATAAAAAATTGCTCTCTAAATATCTTTGATTTATTAATGTGAAGAAAATAAGCTTTATACGAGCTTGTGATATGGAAGAAATAAAAGAGACAAACTGCATAAGAAATGTCCTTATCACAAGTGGCAATATAAAGAGATGTTCTTTTGCATTAAGATTTTGTGCATCCGGCAATAAAAGCAGATGACAACCTCTGCTTCCCTCTACGAAGGGCCTATCTTTTATATTTACTTTCTACCCTTATTCAAGAGTCATGGTGATCTTCACCTTTCCTTTTTACACTTTATCCTTTTACAAACACTATGTGTTGGATGTAGGTTTTCATAAACTATTATTGTTGACATTACCCTTGAGGTAAAAGGTTGGGAAGCAAAACTATGATCCCCTATCTCTCTTTGTGTCCGATTTGAAACTTCATACCCATAAGTATCGCGTGCGTGTTAGATATTGTGAAAGACTAATTGATAGTTGAGTATATGGACTTGCCGAAAAGCTCTTATATTGACTCTTTCCGATGTTATGATAAATTGCAATTGCTTCAATGATCGAGATCATAGTTTGTTAGTTTTCAATGAAGTTTCTGATTCATATTTTACATTGTGAATAGATTGTTACTTTAGCATAAGAAATCATATGACAATATATATGCTGTTGTTCTAAGAATGATCATGATGCCCTCATGTCCGTATTTTATTTTATTGACACCTCTATCACTAAACATGTCGACATATTTTTTGATATCGGCTTTCGCTTGAGGACAAGCGATGTCTAATCTTGGGGGAGTTGATACATCCATTTTGCATCATAATTTTATATCAATATTTATTGCATTATGGGTTGTTACTACACATTATGTCACAAGACTTATGCCTTTTCTCTCTTATTTTACAAGGTATACACGAAGTGGGAGAATGCTGGCAGCTGGAATTCTGGGCTGGAAAAGGAGAAAATATTAGAGACCTATTCTGCACAACTCCAAAAGTCCTGAAACTCCATGAAAGTCAGTTTTGAAATATATTAAAAATATTGGGCGAAGAAAGCACAAGAGGGGAGCCACCCACCAGCCACGAGGGTGGAGGGCGCCCTACCCCCTAGGCACGCCCCCTGCCTCATGGGCCACCTGGCAGGCACCCGACGTCCATCTTCTGCTATATGGTGTCTTTTGCTCTAGAAAAAATCATAAAGGAAGCTTTCGGGACGAAATGCCGCCTTCTCGAGGCGGAACCTGGGCAGGACCAATATAGGGCTTTGTCGGAGCTGTTTTGCAGGGGAAACATCCCTCCGAGAGGGGGAAATCACCGCCATCGTCATCACAATTGATCCAATCATCGAGAGGGGGTCAATATCCATCAAGATCTTCACTAGCAGAATCTCCTCTCAAACCCTAGTTCATCTCTTGTATCTGATCTTTGTCTCAAAACCTCCGATTTGTACCTGTGGGTAGTGTTGATTACTCCTTGTAGTTGATGCTAGTTGGTTTATTTTTGGAAAATCATATGTCCAGATCCTTAATGCATATTAATACCCCCCTGATTATGAACATGAATATGATTTGTGAGTAGTTACGTTTGTTCCTGAGGACATGGGAGAAGTCTTTTTATAAGTAATCATGTGACTTTGGTATTCGTTCGATATTTTGATGAGATGTATGTTGTCTCTCCTCTAATGGTGTTATGTGAACGTCGACTACATGACACTTCACCATGATTTGGGCCTAGGGGAAGACATTGGGAAGTAATAAGTAGATGATGGGTTGCTAGAGTGACGGAAGCTTAAACCCTAGTTTACGCGTTGCTTTGTAAGGGGTTGATTTGGATCCATATGTTTCATGCTATGGTTAGGTTTACCATAATTCTTCTTTTGTAGTTCTAGATGCTTGCGAGAGGGGTTAATCATAAGTGGGATGGTTGTCCAAGGAAGGGAAGTATCCAAGCACCGGTTCACCCACATATCAAAGTATCAAAGTAACGAACGCGAATCATATGAGCATGATGAAAACTAGCTTGACAGAAATTCCCATGTGTCCTCGGGAGTGCTTTGCTTTATATAAGAGTTTGTCCAGGCTTGTCCTTTGCTACAAAATGGATTGGGACACCTTGCTGCACCTTAGTTACTCTTGTTACTTGTTACCCATTACGAATTACCTTATCACAAAACTATCTGTTACCGATAATATCAGTGCTTGCACAGATTACCTTACTGAAAACCACTTGTCATTTCCTTCTACTCCTCGTTGGGTTCGACACTCTTACTTATCAAAAGGACTATGATAGATCCCCTATACTTGTGGGTCATTAGTCAGCAAGGTGAACCTGCTACCACCAAATACACTCTGCAGCAAATACTGCTTACCACTGGCCATCTGCATCAGTTGACGGAGGTCTTCACGACCACTCTGCACCTCCGTCCTTGCCTCCTGGAGACCGGACTTTGTCTTGGACAACTTGGAGGATAGGTCCTTTTTCCTTCTGCTCAAGGATCTGGCATTTCGCGATGGCATCCTTGAGCTCCACTTGCACTTCAGCCACCGCGCCTTGTGCTTCTTCCCCTCCACCTCGGCCTTCTCAAGCCCGGCTACTGCCTTTTTGGTAGCTTCTTGTTCGGGAGCTGCCCTGGCTTCGGCCGTCTTGAGGGCAGCCTTGAGGTTTTCGACCTCTTCGGCAGCAGCTGCTTGGATTATTTTCAACAAACGTTTAGTCTAGAACGTATTCGGCATGCACTTCACAAATAATCTCTACGGGCTTACCTCACGCATCATCGAGCCGCTTATGACTACAACACTACTAGGGAAAAGCCTAGTAGCAGCGCGGGTTTTGGGCCTCTCAGTAGCACGGGGACAGGCGCTACTAATAAGGCGCTACAGCTAACGTATAACAGTAGTGCCTATTGTCCCACGCTACTGCTATACATGAATAGTTGTAGCGCTGTTTAGAAAAGGGAGCTGCTGATATTATCTGCAGCGATGTTTACTGGGAAGTGCTACTGGTAATGCGGCGCTACTGCTAAATCCCCCCCCCTCGCTACTACTAGTTTTATTAGTTTTTTTCCTGCATATTTGTTTTTGTATTTGTTTTGTATTTGAATAGGCTTTATACAATAATCTTTAGCATATCATACACATTCAAATCATGTCATCATCATAATCATCATCCAACACAAAGTGGTCTCTCGTCATCATCTCAAAAATAGCGATACAAGTCCTCGATTACTTGCAAATACATCGTCATCCATCTAAACAATGGTATACGCGAGAAGAGCTATCACTTTGAGTGCATGAGTTTGTATCCCTCTCTCGCATTAGCGTGAACCTAAACTAACTACTGCTTTTTGCTCGGAAACCAGAAACCGGTACACCAGGGCCTGACACTCCGGCCACTCGTCGTATATATACTCCTAGTGTAGCACTTCTTCGCCATCGATGATCTATGCACCTGCATCGTCACATGAGTCGATGATATGCAACATATATAGTTGAGCAACAGAAAGAGACAGACTTGGCAAAAATAGAAACAACATATCATAAGCACAAATAACAAAGTTCATCGTACCCAAAATGCCCTAACTAGAGTGATATTCGCTAGTGGAGGAGGAGGACAGTTTAATTACATCACAAATAAAGTTTCATCGTGCATAACTCAAAGTTTTGTCATACGGAAAGCATGGACTAAACAGACACATTATCATATATCGACAATCACTCCACCATGTCGTGCCATCCATCCATGTTAGGGAGATAGTCCCCGAGCTTAGTCTAAGGCTTCATGTCGAGACGCTGAGAGGCTATCCATGTTCGGACGTCTTCCTGCGACATTTGTCCTTCTTTGTAGAACATCCCTGTTTTTTGGACGACCTCCTTCATGATGATTTGGGCAGGTTCGCACTGGATGTGATAGAACTCAGCTCGAAGTCGATGATCCTCGATATCTCCTACGTTCTTTGCCCATTGCAGAATATGGGCATCACCGGATCTAGGTGACATGCAAAGGTTCTGGTGATCCCGTTTGTACTCCAGCATGTGGTGTAGGACATAGAATCCATCATTAAGAGAATTGTTCGGTTGCTGGATGCAGCAGAAGTCGGTCTTATGGCCGAAGGCGACCCTGTCGCCCCTTCTCTTCTTGTCCCTGACCTCTCCACCCCTTGCTTGGTAGTAAAATGTAGCACTGTCGAGAACATCCTTTATGTGGGTGTAATCCTTTTCGTGAATGTTCTTCGACGAGTCCAAGTAAAGAGCGTGGGAGAATCGGGGGTATAGGATGATGAGGACGGCGCGCCCGCAGCAGCAAAATAAGTACACCTCAAATTACTTAGCCTCCACCATGCAAATGAATGATTGAAATCGAAGGAAGTATAGCAGCGCGGATGACTTACACGGGATGATAAGGCACAAGAATCGCCCCCTTGTCCTTATTGGCGAGCATGAAATTGACGATGTATTCCCTCACGTATACACGGTGCTCTGCGCAGACTCCCAAGAAGCCCTCGTGCATGTTGTACGGGTCAGCAATACAGATATGAGATATCTGCTCAAACCCGATGATGTAGTTCATGTGCAAGGCATAAAGGCGGACAAACGTAAAATCCAGCTTCTTCACGTAAACATGTCAAATATGTAATCGAATCGGAGGAAGAACTTATCCGCGGGGAAGCTGTCGACGTACGACATTTGCCGCGGAATGTTAACCACATAGAGTGGGTATCCTGGATCTGTCGAGGCGATGAGGCCTTTCTCTACCCACAGGACATTGTCATGAAGTCTCCTTAGATCGCCGAATCTGGCCTGTAGCGCTGTTGCAGGTCGGATTGGTTGACCGAGGATATGCCATTTATCCGCATCGGGGATATCTATACGGTCCTGAAGCCGAGGCTGGTGAGGCGGCTGGATCATAGAATCAGCTTTTTTGCCTTTCCTCACTCTCTTCCTAGACTTCTTTACTACCGGAAGGTCGTCCATAATACGTTGAGACGGCAATTCAGGCACCGACTCATGACGCTCAAACCCTGAGGAGGCGCCAGTATAGACATACTGTTCAGCGCCACCGTCGTCCTCATCCTCATCCATGGCGACGTCATCAGCGACTAATGGAGCCTCCTCCTTACCCCGTCCGCTATCACCCAACTCGACACCCGACGCTAATTGGGTAGGTGGGGTGTTGATGTTCATACCTTGCTGAGGCTGCTGCTCGTGGGTGTGCTCCCGACCACCTCCAGACGAAGCAGACTCTTTGGCCACAACAGGACCCACCCATTGCAACAATCACCAAGCCGCCGCGGTGTCTCCTCGTCATCCACCAGTAGTATTGGAGGAGGCACATTCTCGTGGCCCGGTTCGACACTGGCCATGAAAACCTTGAATACGTTCGGGGGGATCGGCCGGCTATGGAACAATGGTTCCTTCAGCTCCATTATCGTCGCCTTCCCCACATCCACCTTCTGGTCGCTGATGGTGTACAATATGGTGCACGGGGTTTCGTCGGCCTGTAAAGAAAAGTCTGCGACGTGAGACATCCGAAAGGCAACGAAAATGAGAGATTATCCATTTATATTGAAGGGGGCCGGTGTGATAGATACCGTGAGGGCGTCGAGCTCACCCAAAGACGAAGCACCGCCGAGCACGTCCAGTGCGGGAGCTAGTGCCGGAGTCGGTGCGGGAGCAGGTGCGGGAGCCGGTGCGGGAGCAGGTGCTCCTAAGAAGTCAGCAAGGGGAAAGTCCTATGCATTTTTTTCTGGATTTTGCCTTGTCCAATTGAAAACGCCCGTTACCAAGGAAGTAGACAATCTGCAACCACCTGTTTTGCGGCAGCTACCGCTGTTGCGACTGTCTAAGATGATTTCTTCTCAACCGCAATCTCAACCTTCTTGTCGCTGTTTTCTTCAGTTAACCTCCGTCTTTCCTTTCTCTCCTCCGTGATCTCACGGTAGTACTTCTTCCACGTGGAGCTGTCTCCGACACCGTGCACGCATCCATACGACTGTCGAGTATCCACCGGTTGTCGTTTCAATATGTTCAACGCCCGGTTGAATGGAGTGTCTCACTTGGGCCTCGCCAATGCCTCAGACGTCGAGTCGCTTTCGGCCGCAATCTGGTGCTGCTCTCTCTGCAAAAGGCACAAGGATCGTTTACAAATATGACTAACATGTGCAGTCGAATTGATCAGAAACTAAAATTACCAGCAGTCTCATGAACTCCGTAATGACCGGTGTTGTCTCGTAAACCTTCTTCACTGGGTCCCAATGGTGCTGGGCCCTCAGGACGTCATGCTCCTGCTGGATGGTGAAATCCGCCAAGGGGTCTGGGATGACCAGACTCGCGGCTTCCGTGTCCTACTTGGCCCATTTGGACCTCTTTCCGCCGTAACCACGGCTTCCGAGGTGGTGGCTCCCAATGTTCCTCTCTTGAAGCCCCTTCATGTACTTAGACTCTTTTTGGCAGCTTCGGCCTCGCAAGCCTCCTTGAATATTTGAAACTGCTCTTCCGTGATTGTCGGATTATCCTTTACAATCTTGGAGTAGGGTTCCTTCTTGTCGATGATCCTTGCTTTCACTTGAGTTTTCCAGGCGGCCAACGCGTCGCTAAACTTGGTCATGGCGTGTTTGTTTATCTTCTTCATTGCCGAGTCCTCGTCTGGATCTTCATAATCCTTCTCATTCCGGCCCGGGAACAAGAATATCTGGTGAAACTTCTTTAGGAGGGAGCTCCTCATATTTTCTATCTTCTGTAGTTTCTCATCGTTGATGGTGGCGGTTGTCCGTATGATGCAGCCTATTTGATTGCCGTAGCATCGACGCGCTTCCTCGGGCTCCTTTGGCTCAAAAATGCCATCGTCCACCTCCGTGACCACCAGTCTAGTAGTCCTGAGTTTGTTAGGAAGTCGTTGCCTCTTTGCTTTCGGTTCTACACCGGCTCCGCTCCCCAAGGCAGCATCGGTCTCAGTCTCAGCGCCGGTCTCAATGCCGGTCCGAGTCTCAGCGCCGGTCTCAGTCTCAGCACCGGTCTACGTGTCAGTCTCAGTCCTCGATGCCCCCGGTGGGCCCAGCAACAACATCGGTTGATCATCGATAAGGCTAAAAAATTCGTCTGTCGCCCGGTAGACATCATCGCAATCACCAGAAGCCTGTCCTTCATCGTTGCTAGCCATGTTTCCTATGATTAAATCTAGTCAATTAATTCTAGACCTAATAAAATGAATAATGACATAAAAAAGGCCTATTGTTTTGCAGGAATGTTGACTCCTTCCTGGTGCAGCAAATCCCGGGCACTCGATATGTCCTAGTTTGTAGCACAAGTCATGCCGAAATTCACGAAAAATTTCGGCATGACCTTTGCTAAAAAGTGGACAAATCAAGAACCCGAAATTTGCCGGAACAGAAATGAATCAACATTCCGGCAAAACATAGGCCACTCGTCATCATTCCCTGGAAACAGTGTTCAAATATCCCTCTTCGACACCGCAACACATGTCCAAATATACACGAGCAACCACATGTCCAAATTTCACAAGCTAATTCAAAAACAAAGTGTAGAAGAAAATTCATTTAACTACTAATAGAACAAAATTCAGTTAACTTTAGTGCTCTATAATGATGAAAGGAAAAAAATTCAGTTAACTACTAATTTCATTCATTTAGGTTATTCATTTAACATCACCTAATTAACCTACTGTACCACTACTACTAGCAGCACTACTAACCTAATTAACCTAGCAAAACTCTAGTGCCCTAACTGAAAAACATCTAATTAACATCTACTAGTACCACTATTGCCCTAACCTAATTAACATCTACTAGTATCACTATATACTATACAAGCAGCATCTACCCTAATTAAACCCTACTGCCCTAACTAACTTTTGTTGTAAACCAAATTTTTTGCTCTAAACTAATTTTTGCTCTAACATCTACTACTTAACATCCTTTACTCTAAACTAATTTTTTTTGCTATAAACAAACTTTTGCTCTACTAATTTTTTTCTCTAAAATGCAGAGAGAGAGGAGTCGGGGGGAGGGGTGGGGGACTTACAGAGAGGGGAGAGACGGTGGCGGGGAGGTGCTCGGTGACGAAGGCAGGGGCGGAGAGGGCGGGCTCGGGCACGGGCAAAAGCGGTCCTGGGCGGGCTCGGGCGGTGGTGAGGTGGAGGGCGCCGATGGTGACATCGAGGGCGGCCTCGGGCGGCGGCGTGAGGCTGAGGGCGGCCTCGGGCGGCGGCGGTGAGGATGACGGCGGCCTTGGGGGGAGACGGTGAGGTTGCGGGCATCCACGCGGGCAGGAGATGGCGGCAAAGTGGGGTGACGGCGAATTGGGGAGACGGCGGCGAGGGTGAGGGATTTGGGGAAGAAGTGTGGTGGCCGGGGGGCGGGGGGAAACTGCTGTTTAAGTGAAACGTAACAGTAGCGCATTTCCGAAACGCACTATAGCTAAGTTAGCTACAGCGCGTTTCCTGAAACCCGCTACTGCTATTCCTTTCTCCTTTTTTCCTTTTTTCTTTTATTTTTCTTTACATTTTATTTTTTTCCTTTCTCCTTTTTCTATTTCTTTCATTTTCATTTACTTTTCTACTTGTTTTTCACTTTATTTTGTTTCCGTTAGCAGCAGCACCTTACACGTAAGCGCGCTGCAGCTAAGGAGAGTAGAAGTAGCGCTGGGCTAGTATACACACTACTGCTAGGTTGGGCTAGCCATGTGCGCCTAGTTCAAACATAGCAGCAGCGCATTTCGCTTGTACGCGCTACTGCTAAAGTCATAGCAGTTGTGCGGTTTATTTACGCGCACTGCTACTAAGTAGCAGTAGCGTTTGATTTTGTACAGCGCTACTGGTAACATTCTGTGTATAAGGTTTTTCCCTAGTAGTGCAAAAAAATACACTTCTGTGATGATTCGTGTTTGTCACAGTAGGTCACGTTTTCTATCATGCATGTACATCCATGATGATTTTATGACAGAATCAAGATAGTCATACCTGTGCTGTCGTAGAAGTGTTCCATGACATTACCAAAATTATCATCACGGAAGTGTCCACTTCCATGACGATAAATCTCGCGTCACGGAAGTGTTTCCATCAAGGGTGGCCGACACGTTGCATCCGCCGTAACGGGTCGCCGTTAAGCTATCGGGTCCGGTTTTTGATCCGATAACCCGCTAATAGCCACGACCAATGGGGATTTTCCATGTGTAAATTTCTCATTGGCCGAAGGAACCACGTGTCGGCTCACCATTGGGACAGGTGTCATCCACTCATTGGACCGAAGGAAGCTATGATACATCGGCATGTGGCACAACCCAACAGAGGCCCATTCTGGTGAAAAGGTCGGCCCATTTGACTTGGTCGAAAGGTAACGGGCCGACCCACGAAAAGCCTGTTAACGGCATGTTCACATATATCCCATTTACAACCCGCTAACTCACGGCCCGGTTACGTCCTACCGAAATTTGGCCCAGTAGCATCATCTGGGCCATCCAATATGATTCCACCCCATTGTAACTTCTGGCCCATGTATGGCCCATGACGTCTTTCAGACCATATGAGTCCCTTTGTAACTCTTGGCCCATTAACGGCCCGTGGTGAAATAGGTCCGTAATGAATAGTGTATCGCTTGATACCCATTAACGGCCGATTATTCCATTGGGCCGTTTCCAGCGCGTGTTACCTTTTGTCCTTCTCAGGGACCATTTATTCCTGGGTTCACTGTCGATGTCAAAACCGGCAGATCTCAGGTAGGGGGGGCCAAGTTGTGCGTCTAAGGATCAATAGTAACTATGGAGAAGGGACACAATGTTTAGCCAGGTTCGGGCCCTCTTAATGGAGGTAAAACCCTACTACTGCTTGATTATATTCGAGGGTATAGGGGTTACAAGAGTTGATCTACCTCGAGATCGATTCGGCTAACCCTAGATAGCTAGCCTAGCAATGTTGTGATCCTGCCTCCGCTCTAACCCTCTAGTTTATATAGACACCGGAGGGGCTCAGTGTTGTACAAAGTTGGTTTTATAGAAAGGAATAATATATCCGGAAACCTATACTTTCCATCCACATATGTTAGAGTCCCCACCGGACACGAGTGATAATCTTCTGTCTTGTATTTTGATGGCCCATCAGTCCGGCCCACATCAATAGACCGGACGCCCGAGGACCCCCTAATCCAGGACTCCCACACTCCTTTCCAGCATTCGGTTACTTACGACCCGTTACTGGCCTTTTCTGCTTGTGGGCCAAATTCAGCCCGTGGTTACAGTCGGCCCATTTGTGGCTCGTTAATCCGTTGGGTCATTTTCATAGCGTCATCAAATATGGCCTATTAACGGCCCATTATGGCCCGGCCATAAAACATACGATTTCCACTCTAGCCGGTTTACGGCCCATTTTGCAGACCGTTATTGGTCCACGAATAGTACTTCCCATGTTTGGCGAAACAATTATACGGCCCGTACAAGGCCCATAGATTAGACGACCCGTAGAAGGCCCATGGGTCCTATGGCCCATAGAAGGCCCATTGATCGTATGGCTCTTAGAAAGAACATGGATCCTACGGCCCATAGAAGGCCCATGGAGGGCCATGGTCACTACAAAAGGTAGCAGGACCATGGTTACAACAGTGCGTGTGTTGACATGGTTATTGTGGCCTAGTTATAGAAATAGGTTATTGTGGCCACCAGAAAAACGCGGAAAAAGAACTGCACTCACTACAAGAAAACAACTAAACAAGACAATAAGAAAATAAATAAGCAAGCAACTAACGGTAGGCTATTACGGCTATTACACATATTACATCCACTAGGCGTAAAAGTTCGCCACCAGTGCAAATATAGGGAACAAAGCAGCATATTACATACACTAGCCGTCTAAATTGCCCAGCAGTGCAAATAAATGCGTCAGCAAAACAAGTCCATAACTGAAACAACTTCAGAAGAGCTCTAGAAACGTTATCCTGGGTATCCACCGTGCTGGCAATAAGCTTTGGAAGCTTATTAGCTTTGTCCTGTTTGGCGCTAAAATCCACCAACACTTGTTGTTGCACCAGAAAGTATGCATCTGAGTGCTCCAAGGACTTCCGCAATCCTTCGGCTTCTTGTTGCAGCACAGCTGATCGATGTCTTTCATCTTGTAGTTGTGACTCAAGAAACCAAACTGATTCATACAGTGAGTTTGAATAGCTTGTGCCTGCGGTAGTGGCCAGTAACTCGAACACTAAACCAAGACAGGACTTTGGGGTTCTCTCACTGTCTTCAGGATAGTTTTCCTTAGCTGTTTTCTCAGCTTTGTTGGAGAACAACAAGGATGTCTCACTATCCTGATTCCTGAACCTTATCTGCATTACTTCCTTTACCATTGCTTAATAAGGCACTCTTCCCCAATATTTTGTCAGCATTCTAAAAGAAGAAACAAGCAGACACATAACAGGTTCGGCATGTACAAGTATATGAAACTCATTTCGGTGAACCAGTTCATTAGTAAGGTGGACATGATTAAACTACCAAGTCTTCTATTGCCAAGTAGTACATAATAAAATCATCAAACAACCATATATCTATGTCCTATTGTCACTGCATTGTCTTGACAAATTAAAATAGAGACACGGTTCAAATCATATCAGTTCAAGACAAAGCATCACTGAAAGAATACAAAGCGTGGGTAACGACACGACACAACAAGATTTCAGATGGGTACCACGGGTCTACATGTACAATAACACTATTGGATCTGTTGTGATGCGAGTATTGTGCATGATATGAGAAGTCAACTGTATACACAATTGAAATTGAAATCAACCGAGCTATTTATATGAGCAAACCTGTTAAAGAAACATGCGTAAACATACCTGTTGTGCCATTGGAGTTTCGATTTGATCCTTCAATTTAAAAATAGGTTTGTATGAGTAAACACAATGATACAAGGGCAAATTAGTATGCACGATAGCAATGGATTCTTAATTGAGAACAATTATTCTTCAGGTTTAAGCACTTGTTCTAGATGAATAGAGTACAGTAAGACGCAAGCATATAGTACTTAAAAATAAAAAATGAGCTGATAGACCATACCACATTGTTGGTTCGGGACCAGTACAGAACAAGGTGTTCCCAGTCATCGTCCAGTAAATGAGTCTCAGGAGAACTTAAGTGAATTTGATGAGTTTCTTTGCCACTGAAGTACGTTTTCTTCACGTAATTCCGATACTGCCACCAAGCAATCTTGAAGATAGCAGAGGTATTAGCACATGTTACCTTATCTTGTGTTTCCAAATAAGTCCTTCTCTGTAGAGAAAAATGGGAAAATTTGCTGTATTATAACCATCATGGAGGTAGAATGTATGGGATAAAGCAAAGTAATTGCCATGAATAACATTACTTACACATAACTCATGGACAAACACCTAGAACTGGAATTTTCCTTCGTCTTCAGTATAATATTTCCATGATGGGAAGATCTGCACATGGGATTTAACAACATCAAATGCGATAGATGCTAAACTACGAATGGCTGGTTCTGCTTCCTCCACAGGAATAGGTGTACTAATTGGTGGAGTTGGGGTTCACCATGGCAGTACTGGCGCTTTGGGCACAAGAGTTGCCTTACTAACTGCTCTTGTTTGGGAGCTCTGTGGTGGAGATGGTCCAGTGTTAACAGGAACTGGGTTACTATCTGCTGGGGTTGTGGTTAGATTGGGTGAAGCTGGTTCTCTGTCCATCGCAGTAGGGGTACAATCTGCGAGAGGCTGGGTTATGTGTGGTAGGGTTGGTTCTCGTGCATGTACAACCAGGCTGCGATCTCCACCAAGAGGTAGCACTGTTTCATTTGAAGATCATGTTTTTACTCCACTAGATACTGCCATCACCCGCTCCAATTCAAATGGCTGATAAACCGGAAACATAGTTGAATGTACAAACATTGTATGAGAGATAGGTGCAATAGATAGTGTGGAAAAAAGAGGGCATGAAATAGTTGACATGTATATTGTTTAAATAAAAAGGATAACATGACATAATTTCACATATATGATGTCTATCTAAACTAGATAGCATAGCATGACATAATTAGATGATATGATGACTAACTAAACAAGATGGCATGAGATAATTATATGACGTCTTTAGTAAACATGTTCACATGACATAATTCACATACATGTTATCTAAATAATCAGGATCGCATGATTTAGTTCACATATGTGATTTATATGCTAAGCAGAAGGCATTCGCATATATGATATCTGAACTAAGAACATGGTGTTGAATATTGTGTATATGATGTCTAAACTATGCAATGCAAGACACCATATGCATGATATGAACATTATAATTGTGCCAAGTTAGAGCATACACCTTGGTGGGGGAATAGGACAGGTCATATATCTCTGAATCCATCTCTGAGGAGCTATCGGGAACCAGCAAGAGATCTGCGTCGACAGGTAGCACTGTGTGCTCTAAAGACCTCTTTTCACTCCAGATTTTTCCATCAACAACTCAAATGTCCAGCAAGGCAATATATGCATGATATGACTAACATCATCATGAAAAGTTAGAGCAAACACCTTGGGTGGTAAATAGGAGTGGCCAGCTGCGTCTGAATCCGCCTTAGGGCAGATATCTTCCTCTGGATTACAATCTAGGGAGGGGGGGGGGAGGGTTTGCCATTTATCCCACCATGGATTGATGTCTGCACGACATTGTATTGCCACGCAAAACTCTTATCTTTTCTCTACATGTTCAGCATGTTTAACATGCATACGAAAAAAATATAGTGAGATTATGTAAGGAGAGCATGCAGAAATCTAGAGTGATGGTAATAACCAGTGGATAGATCCAAAAATAATGATAGCAGGCTGATGATAGCTTTAGTTCAATAAAAAGACAGATGATGATTGCTTTACTATTTCTTTCCCACCCAAGATGAACAATATAGGAAGAGATACTATTCATTACTGCCTCGATATGTGCCAGATAAAAGACATAGATACTATTCATTGCTGCCGATATGTGCTAGATAATAGACAGAGATACTATTCATTGCTGCCTCGATATGTGCCCCACAACTAATTTTAACAATCAAGTTTGAACATTAATTTGGACCTAACTTGGATGCCCGAGGACCCCCTAATCCAGGACTCCCACAGTAGCCCATGAACCACTCTTCAATGATGATATATTCGGTACTCAGATTGTCTTCGACATTGCAAGGCGGGTTCCTTAAATAATACACATCGGCTTTCCTCTATAAAAGAATTGTATCTAGATTTTCATAATAAACACAACTCTTAGCCGCGAAGGCAGGATATATATTAAAAATAAGAATGGTGTCTTTTACTGACAACTTATTTCGACGAACTGTCAGACTTGACCCTTCGGCATTTTGAACCGTTTTCCCACCCCGCGTTCCGTGTTTTGAGGCCACGCCTCATTGGCACATCCTGTCAAACAGAGATCGTGCCCACTTAATACGGGATTGAATATAAATGGTATTTGGGTAATCCAACCATTCGCGGCGCACACTTTCATTGGGAATAGGCTAGATTCAAGGCTCGAGTGGGGGGCGGTTGGTATTTTTATTGCCTATAAGAGGGCAATGGACCCCACTTTCCTCCCCACGCATTCATATCTCCTCAGCCTTCCAATCTCCCTAGCTCTCTGTGCCGGCAAAGTCTCCGTCTTTCCCACCACCACCACCACGTACTCCGACCATGGCCAGAGCTGGCTCCAAGGGAAAGTGGGAGGCCTCCACCGTGACAGACAAGGAGATAATAGATCTCCGGAGTGCGGGGTACCTCGCCACCGATAACAAGCACCGGTTTCCCCCTGAAGGTCAAGTCATTCCCACTCTGGAGCCCGGCGAACGGATCGTCTTCCTTCCCCAGATCCTTATAGGGTTAGGTTTTCCACTCCACCTATTCGTCCGCGGACTCATGTACTACTACGGCTAGATTTCCACGATCTAGCCCCGAACTCATTCCTCCACATATCGACGTTCATAGTCGTGTGTGAGGCTCTCCTTCGCGTCCGCCCACACTTCGTCCTATGGCACAAGGTCTTCAACGTGAAGCCGAAGGTGGTTGACGGGCAACACACGGAGTACGATGGAGCTATGATTAGCAAGATGCCGAATGCCACTTGGCCAAAGGGGGCTTTCGTGGAGATCGTGAAGATCTGGCAACATGAGTGGTTCTATATCACCGAGCAGCGCCGCAGTAATTGGGCGGCCATTCCGTAGTTCAGATCCGGAGCCCCCATGAGGCTCACCTCCTGGAACGCAAAGGGCCTCAATTGGGGGTCTCAAACGGACATGTTGGCGCTGAAGACGCGCATTACCAACATGCTAGGGAAGAACGTTGGTCTGACCAATGTGGTCCAGATCATGCTCATCCGTCGCATTCTCCCCTGCTAGCACCGGGCTTCCCCCATGTGGGAATTCAAACCGGAGGATCCACGGACGCTAAAACACTTCCTCAGCACCACACATGAGGGAATGTGGAAACTGCTTTTCAAGGTGCAGAAGAGCAGCTAGCCTATGGAGACCGAAGGCATCGGCCTCAATGTCACGTATCTGGCCTCTCTAGTAAGTATTTGATATATCCGAAGACATTCCTAATTTATGTATATACATTTGATCGATGCCAAACTCATCAACCTGTCTTTCATTATAGAATTGGACTAAGAAGTCAGAGTGGATCAAGTGTCCGGCTCCACTGCCCGAAAATTCAGTCACTCCTCAACTGGAGGAGATGCTGGTCCCGGCGCCTTATCAGCCACTAGAGAAGAAGGCCAAGAAGAAAAGCAAGGGGCCCAAGGACAGGCCCTGCCGCAAAGGTCCTCCGGAAGCAGTGTTCGGAGAGACCGAGCCCGTTTCCTTCCGCGAGGAAGACGAGGACGAAGAAGAGGGGAGGAGGATGATGACGAAGTAGAGAGCGACTCCCCCTCAAAACAAGGAGGGGAAAAGGACAACTTCCAAGAACCTGGAGGGGGTGATGCCGAAGAAGGGGCGAGTGATCCTATCAGACAGTTCGTACACGGAGTGTGAACACAGCCCGACGCGGGTCCAAACAGAAAAGCCCTTGGCCAAGACATAAGAATTAAAAACTTACTCATTCAATTATCGCTTTGATCTTCCTTTGTCAGGCTCAACCTCTTTTATGCTTTTTAGCCCTCCGCGTGAGATTCCGATCACATCTTCTTTGATGGGGAACTCTCTAGCCTATGGGGAGGCAGAGAGCGACGGCCCATCCCGTGCCCTCTCTGCCCCTGCCATGGAGGACATCGAGGTGTCATCCCAAAGACCATCTCATAGCTAGGGAGGAGCGGACGAGACTGTACCGAAGGCGCCCGAGGACAACACCTTGGACGTTTTAGAGTGGGGCTCGGCGACCCCCACGTCCATTGAGGGTGGATTAGTTGCCAGGCACCATTGAGTATATAAGTTATGGTCGTCCTCATGCTCATGGTCATCACCATCGTCATGTCCCCCTTGGTTATAAAAGTTTTCAAGTATAGGTGGTGGAATGTTCATAGGACCTTGGAAACACAAGAAGGTTAATTAGTAAAGGGAAACTTGTAAAGCCGCATGCATGTGGATGAAACAATTGTAATTACGGTGGAAGACAAACATACCGAAACTATGAGGATCCCATGCAAAAACAGTGCTACGAGTGGTGGCAGGAAACACAAGACCCTCATATTGAATTGCATCACAGTACTCATCCGTGTACAAAAACTGATTTTTTAGCAATATCCATGGATGAGCCGTGGAATCAGTAACGACGGCAAAAAGCTTGTCGAAGATAGCAATAACTTCATAGTTCTCGTAATTCCAAGAGCGGTTGGGAACTCGACAAATTGCTATCTTCAGTAGACGACAGCCACCATGATCATATTTGAACATACGTAGATCATCTGTGTGGTCAACCTCAGGGCACTCTGAGATTTTAGGAAGTGGAATCCGCTGATGAGTGTACACATTCACAAGTTCCCACTCACAATTGTACCCAATATAAACAACCCAATCTCTATTTGCGCCAGCCCAGGCCTTACCCTTAAGCTATGGCATCTTGACATCACGCATATCATTATCAAGCGGAATCAACTTGCACAAGGTGAGGCCTCTGCTGTCCGCGCCCATGCGAGGTCAAACCGCTCCTGGACCCTTGGGGGTTCCTTGTAATGATGTTATTAGTTGAGTCGAGAATGGTGTTGGGCGTACCTGCCATGCTAGCCGAGGTGATGACGTCACACCGATCAATGAGTTCTTCCACCACATCACCTTCCAGATCGGGGTAAGAATAATGGGGTCATTTCTGGCTTGTTCGCTCCATGGAGAAGACGATCGGACAATGGTAGAAGGAAGGGTGAAGGCAAATGGAGGAGGGAGGAAGAGCATGCAATAGCAGTTCCAAATCAAGAGGGGAAGGCAAAGAGGAGGTGGACGGTTGCCACGATACATGAAGAGGCGCCCCAGCCTACATAGACTTATGTTCGGAAATTATACAAAAGGGCTCACCATCGTCTCACTGACATGTTGGAACGGGACTACATGTCAACGAAACATGGTGTGTCATTTCACGTGCAAAATGCGATCTGGCCGCGTTGGCCCGAAGTGCCGCATTATTTCTTGACTTTATTTTTTTAATGGCATGCCATTCTATTTTGAAGCACGACTAACTAGTACTATATGCAAAGAAAATATAAACTACTCTACCACTACTCCACCTCTAGTACTAGTAGTATAAAAAAGATATATAGGCTGGAGCTTTAGCGCTTTCTTGCTAAGGGCTGCCCACTTGCTTCTGACACTATTACCCTCTCTCCAAATCTAAAAAACATGGCCTCTCTCCCTCCTCACCGGTGGTCACAGATCCGCCGGGGAAGAAAAGGACGTGCAGCATTGACGCACTCGTCGTTGGCGAGCGAGGTCACGCACTGACAACAAGGTCGTCCTCTCAGACCTAGCGCCTGCGCGGGATGGCTGAGGGAGTCCTGGATAAGGGGGTATCCGGATAGCCAGACAATATACTTTGGCCGAACTGTTGGACTCTGAAGATACAAGATTCAAGACTTTGTCCCGTGTCTGGATGGGACTCTCCTTTGCGTGGAAGGCAAGTTTGGCGATTTGGATGTTAGATCTCCTTCTCTGTAACTGACTCTGGGTAACCCTAGCCTCCTCCGTGTCTATATAAACCGGAAGGTTTAGTCCGTAGGACAGGAACAATCATGATCATAGGCTAGCTCTAGAGTTTAGCCTCTATGATCTCGTGGTGGATCAATTCTTGTAATACTCATATCATCAAGATCAATCAAGCAGGAAGTAGGGTATTACCTCCATCCAGAGGGCCTGAACCTGGGTAAAACACCGTGTCCCCTGCCTCTTGTTACCATTAGCCTTAGACGCACAGTTCTGGACCCCCTACCCGAGATCCGCCGGTTTTGACACCGACATTGGGGCTTTCATTGAGAGTTCCTCTGTGTCGTCGCTGGAAGGCTCGATGGCTCCTTCAATCATCAACAACAGCACGGTCCAGGGTAAGACTTTTCTCACCGGACAGATTTTCGTGTTCGGCGGCTTCGCACTGCGGGCCAATTCGCTTGGCCATCTGGAGCAAATCGACAGCTACGCCCCTGGCCATCAGGTCAGGTTCGGAAACTTGAACTACACGGCCGATATCCACAGAGACTTGATCTTTGACGGATTTGGGCCTATGCCAGGAGCGCCGAACAGTCACGACGAGCACGACTTAGGTCTGCTATCGGACAATATTCAGGATGTCGCACCTGCAGTAGCTCCAGACCTAAATCCGGGGCAAATCGCGTCATCCGATGATAGATGGCTGGACCCCACCTCGGAGGCCGCATACTCATCGGCGATAGAGCCGAACACAGACTCCACCTCTAAGGAAGTCTTTGTTACCGGACCCCGGACTTGTGTCCGGCTATAGGTTCCAGACCGTACGCGCCCGGGCCCATCGAATCCGATTGGGCTCCGGTAATGGAGTTCACCACTGCGGATATCTTTCAGCACTCGCCCTTCGGCGACGTGCTGAATTCATTAAGGTCTCTCTTTGTCAGGAGACTCTTGGCCGAACTATGTCTGGCTCGAGTGGGAAGCAGGCGACGAAGAAATTCGTTACCGACCCACCACCGACTTCATTGCCACTTTCGATGATTTGACTGACGTGCTTGACTTTGACTCCGAAGACATCGACGGTGTGGACGACGATGCAGGAGAAGAACAGGAACCACCACCCACAGGGGGCTGGACAGCCACCTCCTGGTATGATATATATATATGGCGGACACTCCCAAAGAAACCAATGGCGATGAGGCAATAGAGGATAACCACTTAGGGAAGAAATCAAAGCATGGGCGTCATCGGCACCGCTCTAAGCCCCGCCATAGCAGTACCAGCATAGGAGACGAAAAGAATCCGGATGGTGCCGGAGATGAACACAATCCCGATCAGCCTGCCTTCGAGTAGGCCGAACAGGAAGACGGGCAGGTTAGCCCAGATGAACAGGCGACGAACGGATACTTGGAGGAGGACAACTATATGCGTCCCTCCGAAGACGAGGTGAGCCTGAGGATGTCGTAGAGAAGGAGCGCTTCAAGCGCTGGCTTATGGCCACTGCAAGAAGCCTGAAAAAGAAGTAGCAGCAGCTCGAAGCTGATCAAGATCTGCTCACAGACAGATGGACTGAGGTCCTGGCAGCCGAGGAATACGGGCTCGAGCGCCCAACCAAAGGTAACCCAGAGCACAAGTTGCTACCCCAGCTCGGGGAGGAGGTCCTGGAGCCTGCATTACCAGCACAGGATGAGGCCGACCGGCCACCTCGTGGCTGGGATAAAATGGCGTATCAGCCCGAATACGAGCCCACACCCCCACGCCAATATACTACGGCCCGGGGCAATAGGCAGGACCTGTGAGAAATATTGGAAATCAAAGCAGGACAGCCAAGATCGATCTACAGATCGCGGGTGCGCGCCCCAACACATGACGATGATCGTCATGCCGGATACACTATCAACAAGTCCGGTCGGGCTGAACATAACCGACCAGACTTATTTGAACTGCGCAGTAACATAGCCCGGCATAGAGGCGCCGCACACCCCCTCTGCTTCACTGACGAAGTAATGGATCATGAATTCCCAAAAGGGTTTGAACCCGTAAACATCGAATCATACTGTGGCACAACAGACCCCGCGGTATGGATCGAAGATTTCCTTCTCCACATTCACATGGCCCACGGTGATGATCTACATGCCATCAAGTATCTCCCCCTTAAACTCAAAGGACCGGCCCGACACTGGCTGAATAGCCTGCTGGCAAATTCCATCGGCAGATGGGAAAACCTGGAGGACATGTTCCTCGACAACTTCCAAGGCACTTACGTGCGACCACTGGATGCTGATGACTTGAGTCACATTACCCAACAACTCGGAGAGTTAGCCAGGAAATTTTGGACTCGGTTCCTAACTAAAAAGAACCAAATTGTCAACTGTCCGGACGCCGAAGCCTTGGCGGCCTTTAAGCATAATATCCGCGACAAGTGGCTCGCCTGGCACCTCGGCCAAGAAAAACCGAAGTCCACGGCGGCTCTCATGATACTCATGACCCGCTTTTGCGTGGGCGAGGACAGCTGGTTGGCTTGTAGTAGCACCACACCAAGAGACTCCGGCACTTCAGATGTCCGCGACAGTAACGGCAAGCCACGGTGCAACATGCATAAGCGTCCAAACAATGGCGACAACACCGAAGACATGACAGTCAATGCTGGATTAAGTGGCTCAAAATCTGGTCAGCGGAAAAAGCCGTTCAAAAGAAACAATCCGGGATCATCCAGTCTGGACCGCATACTCGACCGCTTATGCCAAATTCACGGCACCCCTCATAAGCCAGCTAACCACACTAACAGAGATTGCTGGGTGTTCAAATAGGCCGGCAAGATAAATGTCGAAAACAAGGACAAGGGGCTGCACAGCGATGATGACGAGGAGCCCCGGCGTCCGAACACTGGGTGACATAAGAAATTTCCTCCCCAGGTGAAAACGGTAAACATGATCTATGCCACCCACATTCCCAAACGGGAACGAAAGCGTGCACTAAGGGACGTCTATGCAATGGAGCCAGTCGCCCCAAAATTCAACCCATGGTCATCCTGTCCGATCACTTTTGATCGTAGGGACCACCCTACCAGCATCTGTCACGGCGGTTTAGCCGCATTGGTCCTTGACCCAATCATCGACAGATTCCACCTCACGCGAGTCCTTATGGACGGTGGCAGTAGCCTGAACCTGCTTTATCAGGACACAGTGCACAAACTGGGCATCGATCCTTCAAGGATCAAACCCACCAAAACTACCTTCAAAGGTGTAATTCCAGGAGTAGAGGCCCGTTTTACGGGTTCCATAACACTGGAAGTGGTCTTCGGATCCCCGGATAACTTCCAAAGTGAGGAGTTAATCTTTGATATCGTCCCTTTCCGTAGTGGCTACCATGCACTGCATGGGCGAACCACATTCGCTCGGTTCAATGCGGTACCACACTATGCATACCTCAAGATCAAGATGCCAGGACCTTGCGGGGTTATAACAGACAATGGAAACATAGACCGCTCCTTCCGTACAGAAAAGCACACTGCAGCCCTCATGGCAGAAGTACAAAGCAGCCTTCTCCGGCAGACCGCCAATTCAGCGACAACAACCCCGAACACCATCAAGCGAGTCCGGAATACTCTACAACAGGATCACCATGCACGCCAAGAGCGCGACTAGAAGTTCGGCCTCCGACCTAGCCCCATTAAGGCAGCATTTGTGCCGCGCGTACACAATTACGCACTCAAAATACTATGGGCATAGGCGGAGGCGCATCGGTGATGTGGTCTACAGTGCGGTTCAACCGCCACAAGACCCGCATACTTTAATAACCTTCTTTCTCTTTTAGGACCCTACTTTCGGGCAGCCCCTTCAGAGAACCGGATCATCAGACTTATTTCAGGAAGGAAAACCAAGGAGGAAAAAGGCTTTGCGCACAAAGAGAAATACCCAGGTGGTCTCTGTTAATGATCGCTATACCTGTTTTACATACCCGCATGGTGCCCGCCCTTGGATAGGACATGTCAAATAGTCCTATTTGTTTCTGCTTAACGCATTTATTGTACACATACACTTGGACGTATCATTTAAATAGCAACGGGGAATAATATACAGCATTATCTTATTATTACTATCTTCATATTTTCCCTAAAAAGTTTATTTAATATTGCATCCGTACACTTTGGTACGTTTAGTTTGCCAGGGACTTCCTATGGTACCCCATAATACAGCAAGATAAGTCCGAACACTTTCGGCAGTGCGGCACCCCGAACTTATAGCATTATATGGATCAGCTCCGAATCATGTCTTGGGTCAATAGTTGGGTTTGCCCGGCTCCCTTGTTTTGGTACCTTACATTCCGTTATATCGGCTAAGGTAGCGCAGGGAGAACTACTGCAATTGTGTCCCGGTTCTTCCGAACATGGACCTCAGTAGAGAAAGCCAAAAACTGACTGTCATGATGCGGCGAGAGCTGGTCGCTGTTCGAGAGGTCTTAAATCCGTAAAGATTTTTTGCGCTTCAGGCGAGGAATCGGCCTTGTCCGTTTTAGGCATTTGTAGCACCCCAATTCGACATTCCGAATTCTAGGGGCTTCGCCGAAATTTAAAATGGTAGACTTCTATGGCTAAGTTAGAGTTATAAAGCCGCATAGTCCGATTGCCTTGTTCGCTGCGCTAAACACCTCCTTAAAGGACCAAAAATTTGGATAAAGAGTGTTTGGGTTTTCCATGAACACCCTAGTACTAGTTACGTGGGGGCGGAAGCCGACGACTGGCCTGCTTTTAGAATTTTATAAACAGCCGCACAGAAGGTAATATTTTAAATCAACAAAGCGCCATATAGGGCAAACAAACTCGTTTTCATATTACAAAGACGACATGAGTACATTCACTCAAAGATTATGTCCTTGGTACATTCATCGAGCACTAGGCGAGCACCTTTCATAATGCCATCATAATATTTCTCGGGGTAGCGATGCTCCTTGCCCTCCGGTAGTCCATCCTTCACCAGCTTCTATGCATCCAGCTTGGCCCAATGCATCTTTGCGCGGGCAAAGGCCCGGCGGGCACCGTCAATACAAACAGATTGCTTGATAACTTCAAGCCGCGGACAGGCATTAACCATCCGCTTTATAAGGCCGAAGTAGCTGTCGGGCAGGGGCTCACCAGGCCACATCCGGACTATGAGTTCCTTCATGGCCAGTTCGGCCGCCCTGTGGAGTTCGACCAATTGCTTCAGTTGGTCACTCGGAGGCCTGGGGTGTTCGGCTCCAGTATACTGGGACCAGAATAGCTTCTCCGTCGAGCTCCCCTCTTCGCATGGTAGAAATCAATGGCATCCGATATGTTGTGTGGCAGATCTGCGAATGCCCTTGGAGAGCTCCGAATTCGGGTAAGTAAAAGAAATGTCTCCTCCACATGCTGGCTTTGCATAATGAAATGCCTTACCCGCCCCAATCTTCTTGGCCGCCTGGATCTCCTGTTGGGCCTTTTGGCCTTCGGCATTGGCGTCTTTCACGCTCTGAAGGGCCTTTGCAAGCTCAAACTCTTGCGTCTTGAAGTCACGCTCCAAGGACTCGAACTTCTTGCCAAACTCCTGGAGCTCTTGCTATACCTCGCCCACCCTAGAATCTTGCTTTTCACGCTCAATACGCTCTGAGGCCGCCTTGTCTTTGGCCTTGGATAGCGCTTTCTTCAGGGCCGCCACTTCGGTCGTGGCCCCTATTAAAAAATCATGACGCTTTTTAGCGTCACCAATTTTTTCTCCTATATATGACACATGGACGGGGTATCACTTACCTTGGCTCTCTTCGAGCTGCCTCTTCATGAGGCTGAGCTCTTCTTCGGCCTGCTTCAGGTCCCGTTCGAGTCTGGCGACCTCCACTGTGCGGGCAGCAGCGACAAGCAGCACCGCCTGCTTATTCATATTGACACATACTGTTATACTCCTGCGGTTTAGAGTTGACCCTCCATTTGGCTTTTCTTTCCGAACACCAAACAGAGTATCAGGCGTACTGTCTATTGGGTGATAATTTCTCACACTTTTGATTACTTACCTCAAAGGCTGTTAGGAGGTAGGTGCAGGCTTGTGTCAATCCGCTTTTGGCGGACCGAACCTTCTGAATCACCGCACTCATGAGAGTACGGTGCTCTTCATCAATGAAAGTGCCGTGAAGCACTTCCAACAGACTATCCGACGCCTCCGGCGCAATGGAGGTCATCGGCACTGCCGACTCTCCCTCCTTAGTGAGGGCCTTCCTACCCGAATCCGGAACATTTGGAGGTTCCAGTGCAGTGTCCGGCTGGGAGCCCAACTTGCTGCGGCTCTCGTCAGCATAATCTATGGGGATCTTGCCCCCCATGTGCCCGGCGTCTGGAATTTTGCCTTGGGGCGTCTCTAGAACCACCGCCCCCTGCTCTGGTATCCTTTGGGACAACACCTCCGTGTCATCCGCAGGCCGAGGGGAGGTGGCCGTCAGGAGCAAATTCATTGATGAATCACTCAAAGACCCATCTGAAGAGGATACCTCGGGATGGGACCTGGCCGGACTGCATATGCGTGTTCGGTGTAATAACAAACTATGAAGATATGTCACACGAAAAGTATTAGGGAGTGCGGATACTTACAATCTCACCAGGGGATTGCCCCTGGGCAGCCACTCCTCCTCGCTGAAAGCGGCCGTGGCGGAGTGATCCGGAAGGGACGCCTTTCCCTACTTCGGCGTCCTAGCTCCCCCTGTGGGGCGACTTTTCTTTTCTTCTCCTCGCCAATGCGAGGAGGGGGAATTTCTTCATGTTTCCCCCCGTCTCCATGGGAGGAATCTGCCTGGCCGTCCTCGGACAACAAGTCTATTACGGCCTTGCGCCGGAGACCCTTCCTGGTCCCTGCGGCCGCCTTCTTAGACCCTTCGGCCTCCCCAGATGGGGCGGCCCCCTTCTTCTTCTTCTTCTCTCCCATTCATGGGAGGAGCGCACCTCATCATCTTCGGACGAGGCGTCCGATGCAGCCTTGCGTCAGAGACCCTTCCTGGTCCCCGTGGCCTTCTTTTCGGCCTTCTTCTCCAACGCCTTGTAAGGCGCCGAAACTAGCATCTCCGTCAGGAGTGCGGTTACTGGATCTTCCGGCAGTGGAGCTGGACAGTCGATCCGCTCCCCCGTCACCTCGTAATCCTGATTCGATAAACATGGTGACTTAAACTTCTCCCATGAATATGCTGGGAAAGGTACATCTATGATGATCAGAGAACTTACCAGATTGGCAAGCCGTGTGGCGCTGAGTCCGCGGTCCTCAGACGTGGGAGGAGGTACTTCGGTGGCCTTGAACAGCACCTTCCAGACGTCCTTATGCATCATGCCGAAAAGCTCTTGCAGTGTCTGGTGTTTGGTCGGATCAAACTCCCACAAATTGAATGCCCGTCTATGGCACGGAAGGATCCGGCAGAAGAGCATAACCTGGACCACGTTGACGAGCTTGATCTTCTTGTCCATCATGTTTCTGATGCAGTTCTGAAGTCCAGTCAGCTCCGCAGGCTCGCCCCAGGCCAGGCCCTTCTTTTCCGAGGAGGTGAGACGCATGGGGATTCCATATCGGAATTCGGGGGCCACTGCCCAGTTTGCGTCGCGCGGCTCGGTGATTTAGAACCACCCTGATTGCCACCTTTTCATGGTCTCAACTAAGGAGCCGTCAAGCCAGGTGGGCATCCTACCCACCATGGCGCCTCCGTACTCCGCTTGCTGGCCGCTCACGATCTTTGGATTCACGCAGAAGATCCATAGCCACTGGCCAAAGTGGGGCTAGATGCGGAGGAAGGCCTCGCACACAACCATAAACACCGAGATGTTGAGGATGAAATTTGGGGCTAGATCATAGAACTCTAGCCCATAATAAAACATGAGCCCGCGGATAAATGGATGAAGTGGAAATCCTAGTCCGCGAATGAAATGAGAGAGTAACACTACTCTTTCCCGAGACTTTGGAGTAGGGGTGATCTGTCCCTCTGCTGGAAGCCTATGCGCGACCTTTGCAGCTAGGTATCCGGCCGCCTGAAACTTGGTAATGTCCTCCTCCGTGACGGAGGAGGCCATCCACTTGCCTCCCGCTCCGGACATGCTACGAATGGTCCTACGAAGAAGGTGAGAACTTGGGCTCTAGGGTTCGAGAATGCGACAATGGATGAGCAAAGGAGGAAGAAGGCATGGGTAAAATGGGAGATCCTTATCCCTTTATAGAGATGGCGAAAACTGTGCGCCTCCCCGCTTGCCTGATGAAATCGCTTATTTTCCGAGCACCACGTCAAATGGCACGGTTGGGTTACCTGTACCTGTATTAATGAGAATCCCGTCATAAGGGGACACGATCTCTGCTTTGACAAGACGTGCTAAGGAAACCGCCTCGTAATATGTGCGGTGACTGGTTGTGGGAAAACGGTTCGAATAATGACTTGGCCGTGGTGTGATGTCATGTTATCTAAAGTTGTCAGCGAATTAGATTTGTGGAATATTGTTCTCTCTATGGTGGTATGTGAAATTCGCCTTACAGAGCTGGACACGATTTAAGTGTTCGAGATTTACTTTGGAGTATTCAGAGATGGAACCTGCCTTGCAATGTCGAAGACAATCTGCGCGCCAGACTCATCGTCATTGAAGCCTGGTTCAGGGGCTACTGAGGGAGTCCTGGATAAGGGGGTATCCGGATAGCCGGATTATATACTTTGGCTGGACTGTTGGACTATGAAGATAGAAGATTCAAGACTTCGTCCCGTGTCCGGATGGGATTCTCCTTTGCGTCGAAGGCAAGCTTGGCGATTCAGATGTTAGATCTCCATCTCTATAACCGACTCTGTGTAACCCTAGCCTCCTCCAGTGTCTATATAAACCGGATGGTTTATTCCATAGGACAGGAACAATCATAATATAGGCTAGCTTCTAGGGTTTAGCCTCTATGATCTCGTTGTAGATCAACTCTTGCAATACTCATATCATCAAGAGCAATCAAGAAGGAAGTTGGGTATTACATTCATCGAGAGGGCCCGAACCTGGGTAAAACATCGTGTCCCCTGCCTCCTGTTACCATTAGCCTTAGACGCATAGTTCGGGACCCCCTACCCGAGATCTGCCGGTTTTGACACCGAGAATGGCCTCCGTCCCCAAGCTCGCTGCCGTAGTGTGTACGGAGGACGACGACCACGAGCGAAGCCACTTCCCGCCGACCCTTAGGTATGCTACCTCTTTTCGAACCATACCCTTGTTCTATTGCCCCATCTGCCCCGTCGCTGCATGTGGATCTTTTTCCACTGTGCCATCTTCCCAATTTGCTATCATCTGCTCTGCTGGTCACGCAGACGAAAACCTTAATTTGCACTATTAAAGGAAACCCTACTTCATGCAGACTAATCCATGTTTGTGTTGAATAAGGAAAGGAAGGGAGACTGTACTGTCCAAGATAGTAGGCATCGAACCCGCATCTAGGTTGAAAAGGGGAAAATCAGTAGCTAAGGAACGAGTCTCGTGTCTCTTGGTTGAAGAAGGCTAGAAAGGCATGACAACGCAATAGAGAATGACCAGGTCAATTGGTTTGTTGTCCTCACATAGGAAAAAGGTGGCCAAAGAGAACAAAAATGGGACGTAATCCACATATGCGGCCTAGCTATTTGTGGCTCTGGGCAACCATACCTCCCTCACCACTCTATGCGTCCTTATTGCCACTTTTTTTATGTTAGTATAATGCCATCGGGAGGTACATCGTACTGGTGCACTCACTGTCTGAATGGGCCTCCCATGCTCTTATTGGCACTTTTTTGATGTTAGTATAACGGCAGTGGTCAAGTCAAGCAATGCTAATACTAAAGTGATGCCACATTTAACTAATGTCGCACTCAATCTAATGCCACCGATAAATTTAAGCAATGTCATTTAATGTCACTTGATTATTTCAGGGTTAGCTATTGTTTGTGGATGTATTAAAGATTTTTCAGCTAAGGAATTCTAATGTTGTTGCACAGCCAGTATACCAACGATGAATCTTGTTACTACCTTCAGATTTTTGCACTGTTAATGCTTATAGATTACATACCTCACTTTCATGCGATAAGTCAATTTTTTGTACAGTGTCAAGAGGAAAGGTCAAGAGTGGGCACCTCCTCCTCCGGCTCTTCTCTTGATTCGTTCGATCAAGTTTTTATGTTTGACCAATTATCAAGATTGGGATAGCAATTTTTAGGTCCCCTCGAGTTCGAAATGATATTTACCTTGAAGGTACATGGTTTGCAATTTTTTTATACTCTCATTAGTTAATAATGCTAGTTACCTTCAGACTTTTGTATTAGGTTTAATGCTCATGCACAACTAGTATACCAATGCTGAAACTTGTTACCTTTACATTTTGTATTGTTAATTCTTATGGAAATCTTCCAGTGCTAGAGTTTATTGAAATCTGTTCAGTAAAACCATTGTACTGTACCCTGTAATAAAATAACTAATCTATTGTTGCATTAGCCACTGGATTAGTGTATATTTGTACTATTCAAATGGTGTTGTATTAGCGTATGGACATAAATAAAGTGTGGCAAGCTTTCCCGGATATGTGCTCAAGAAAACTACTACCTGTTTTTCTAAATACTAGACGTTTGGGTACTTCAAATTGAACTACGAAAACGTCTTATATTAAGGAACAGAGGGTGTAGAGTTCACTCAAATTATCCCGGTAAAGCTAGTCACACCTTTGTTAAAATTAATGTTCATTATGTTTTCGGAGGAGGTCTATATGTTTGTCTGTAATGCCTGTCGACGACATACCAGACATCATGATGTAATGTTAAGTCATTTCCTTTTGTACAATGTCACTGAATTGTCAAGGCGGTGATGGCATTTTATTTTAGTTGAACTGCACAAAATATGCTTAAAAGAAGAGGAAAGGTCAGGAATCGATTATTTTTTCAGAAAGAACTATATATGCCTTCCTGACATCAGCCGTTGTTGCCTTATTTATTCCTTCAAACAGGTGGTTAGAAACAGTCTTGCTACCTTTTCCCATTAAGAAATTGGAATGCTTATATTTGTGAGTCTATGCTTCAACTAGTGCCACTTTTATAGTAATCACACTTTCAATATCTATGCAAACAGGGATGCTCGATTTTAGTGGAACTGCACAAAAAAGTCCAAATGGTTCAATATTAGGAGCATGTTTTCATCCAAAACTTTATATCCAATTGGTGGCACTATGAGCTGTTCATTATGAAGGTACATGGTTTGCTACTATCTTGCTACTCTTTTTGTACTAACATTAGATAGTAATACTAGTGGTTTGCATGTGAATTTATTAGCAGGGTGGACCTACATTGGAGGTGCAAGACAGGATTCAATGATTGTATGCTCAATTTTGGTTGTATCGATTTCACCTCTTCCATCACTACAAACATGGATATCCTTGGTCCGATGAAGAATATGCGCTATATTTCTGCTCTGAACCAGCAAATCAATTCAGTGAGAAATTGTCCAGGGCAAAACATGACTGTATCAAATTGTCCAGTGCAAAACATGATAGATTCTAAGCGGAAGAGACGTGTTTAAACCAAAAATACAAGGTGGGGTATATGTTTGCTAGCTGCTTGATATTTGTGCAGACCGAGATGTCTACCCATTGCTATTTGGCAAACAAACAAAGTGACCACAATTTTGGTTGAACTGCACAAGAGAATAGTATAGTCACTACATGCAGTGCCATTTGAAAATAGATACAGAAAGATTGGATAGTCACTTCATGGACTGCAGAAAAGTAGTACTATACTATTTATTGGCCAACACTAGGTGCTTCATTGCTTTATTCTGATTATACAATGGGCATCATTTTGCCTAAGTTAAAGTTTGTATTCCGAAAATAGTCTCGCCGTGTGATCTAGAGAAGACCAAATCATATTGCAGTGGATGTTCCTCCATCATGTGTGGTTCATTCTCATGGTTCTAGCTGTTGGTGAAACCACTTATGTTTGTAAGAGGAATTGTAAACTTCACAAACAAATTTGTCTTTCAGTTTGTACTGAATGTTGTCCAACAGAAGCATCCATGTTAGTAGGAAGAACATATGTTTTTTTAGATCTTTGCTTTTGGAGCTACATATTTGTATATGGTCTATGAATCATTGAGATGCTTTAACATGTTGATCTTATGTATGGGAATCGTACTAGTTGGTTTTGAATTTGGGCTACTAATGTGAACATATAACAATGCCAGGCCTGTGAGTCTCGTGTGAACATTTCGAACGGATTGGCTCTTACTGCTGTGCACATCATGATCCTTATTTTTGTGTTCTCAGTGTTTACAAGTTACTAACAGTTCCTTATTTCTGTTCGCTCAGTGTTTACAAGTTACTGATCGATCACTAGCTAGCCTATAATGCGCTCCTGGCAGTTTTAGTTGCGACGCAAGATCCGAAGTGGCAGTTTTTTGAATTAAAATGCCTACCTACGAAGAAACTGACAAGCTGCTATGAAGAAAATGCCATGCGAATCTGAAAAAACTACCAGAAAAAATGCTCACAAATGCCTTATCTCCAAGCTAACGTTCATCAGCTAATGCGATCGTACACGTACACCATCTGACCTACTCGATCCTACACGTACACTATCCGACCTACTCCATCCTACACGGATAAATAGCGGATCACACACGTACTACCTCCTTTCCAGTTTGCAGGGTTCAATTCAAGATACGGCCTACTCGATCCTACACGAATAAATAGAAGATCAAGCATGTACTAATACCTCCTTTCCGTTTTGCAGGGCTTAATTCAAAAATCTCACCAACCAAGGTACTCATTCCGCATGGGTTTATTAGTCCCGTGAGCCAAAGCAGCAAGACCAAGACATGGCAATAATTAAATACATGTAGAAGTTTAAGCCTAATTAATTCCAGTGATTTAAGTGGCTGCATGCATGCCGTCGGCTGCGACTCGTTGCATGCTGCTCCACGTACTGGATGCGAGCGATTCAGAGTGGGTGCATGCAGCCGGCCGTAACTAAGGCAGCTAACTGATGCAAAAAAAGATGCGCTTTAATTGTTGCGGACCTTTTAAATCTATGGAATATTTATTGACAAGGAGGGAGTACCTCATCTGGATGATTCGAGTGCACTCGTTTGACCGCCATGCCAGCGTGCGACCCAGCACGGACGGGACGGGACGTCACAATCATAGTTTCAGTTTTTCTAGTTTTCCACGGCAAGCTGGTGCGCTAAGACATGCCTACTTATGCATTGAATTCCGATGACTGTCGCGTTTCCCATGACATGCTGGTTCGCCTACCTTCTGCCTATAAGTACTGTTTCCCGGCCTTCTTCGGTGGCACCATCACCCAACTCGCCCTATCCTCATAAGCCCCCACCAGCCCAACGTCGCTCGCCACTTATCCTCGCTCTTGCCACGTCCACCATGCCCCCGCCCATCCGCGATAGGCGAGTCGGAGGCGGTCACTGTCGGAACTAGTGTTCTATTTTTCACCGGAAGGCATACAGAAGGAGCAAGCATTCTATCGGTCTTTATATGGCAATGCAGAGTATGAGGAGTTGTTGGAGCGCGACCGCCTGGCGGAGGAGCGGGAGTTGTTGGAGCGCGAGCGCCTGGTGGAGGAGCAGCATATCACCGATTTGCGCCGCCAGTGGGACATGGAGCGCCTGCAACACAAGCATTCACGATGTTGATTTTTACTACCAGCTCATGAAGTGGGTTTCCCACTTAGAAGCCGAAGCTTGGGTGGACCACGTCGTCATGGAAAGGTCCAACGCGCCCTATCGCACCTCTGGCAAGTCCGAGGCAAGGCGGAGGATGCTGGTGCTGGCGTTTAGCGTGTACCGCAGATGGCGGCCGGCATCGTCTACATAGGTAGAGTAAGTTAGTACTTGTACACTACTAGAGTATTAGTGGGAGTAGATAATTAACTAGGCTATGATGGTTGTCAATGTGCAAGTTTAGTACTCTATATCTGGATCAGACCTATTACTTTGCTCTGAATGTTTAACTTTCTGTTTGAACGTATGGAATGGGCTGTTATTTTTTCAAATGGGTTGTATTTGTCCGCCACGGGTTTAGAGGCTAACTTGTGGGCCTACCAGGTTGATGCGTACACAATCAAGAGATGATTGTACGTGGAGAGGATGACAGCAGGGACCCACCAAGGTCATGGCATTACGCAAGCAAGTGCCTCCTTATTTCAAGCCAATAAAAAATGGCTCCTCCTAATGGATTTATGACATCTGAGTCCCATGCCATTGTCAACGTAGTCAATAAACAAGAGAATTGCACAACGAGCGGCTGACACCAGGGACCCAACATCTCGCCCAGTTATTTTTGTTTTGGGTTAATTTGATAAATGCCACTCCAAATCTGGTGATTCCAAGAAATGCCACCGCAATTTCTAAACTTTGAAAAATGCCATTTCATGACATTTCCAGTGGCATTTTCCAAGTCTAGAGTGGCGTTTTTCAAAGTTTGCAAATTGCAGTGGCATTTTTCAAAGTTTGCAAAAATTGCAATGGCATTTTTCAAAGTTTGGAAATTGTAGTGGCATTTTTATAAATCACCATAATTGGAGTGGCATTTACCTAATTTGTTTTTGGGACGGAAGCATGGTGTCAACTGGGTTGTGTGGGGCACTCTGGCCTGTTTAGACAACCTTTTCTTTTATGTTTACAACAGACCAGCCCAGTAGTTTTTTTTTCTGAAAATGGCTGGCCCAGTTTTTTTGTGATTTGTCAACTAAGTCGCTTTGTCAGGCCTGTTGGGCTGCAAATCTTTCAAGACGAGGAGAGCTTCATTCGGCTGGCCGAGAAAATGGCCTATCACTAATGAGAAATGGGTTGCACATTTTTAAAACACATCAAACCGTTAATTAGTTAAAATTTTTTTTTCATTTCGATATTTTAAATTGCATTGATTTTTATGCATGGACAATTTGTTGGATTTTATATTGAAATACATTTATTTTTAAAATCAGTTTGAATGTGACTCGAAATTTCGAGATTAAAAACAGTTCGGACCGCACCGAAATATGCAAAAATTTCGTATAATTTTTTAACCGTGGCCACAATATGGGCTATAATGCTAACAAAAAGAATATGGGCTCCAAAAAAAACTTAAGAATTAGCAAATGGGCTGTAAATTATTAGAAATAATGGCAGATGGGATGTATGCTGTTTTGCACAGATTTGAGGCTTTCCTAAAAAAAGGTTGACGCACAAGCAGTGACTATTGGATGTCCATCCAACGGCCTTCGTGCTTCTTCAATCTCTGCTCTTCCTGCTCCAGCCACTCAAACAAGCGCCATCGGGACTGCCTGCTCCCTCCTCCCGCGGCCGGCTGTGCTGCCGTGCAGGCCTCACCGCCCCACCGTACTCCCATCACTGTGCTAGCCATCCCTCTGCTCACGCACACCTGCTGTTATTCTCCGGCGACCGCAGACGAACCAGTAAATCCTCGTACAGTCGTACTCCCCTCCGTGTGGGAAACAACTGCCGACTCTTCCCTGGCTCTGTGTCGTTCCTTTCCTATGCCTCGCCGTCTTCCACCGCCCTGGTGCTCTCAGCACAGCGTGGTCAAAGTGGTCAACGATCGACATGCATCTGAAGTGGACTGTACGTGGAGAGGCTGACAGCTGGGTCCATGGCCGCACGAAAGGAAATGCATCCTTATTACGTGCAAGATAATGATTCCTCCACCTGACATCTAGGACCCATTGAAAGGGCCTCTGTATTTCGTGAAAAAACGTTACCACCGCAAACAGCTCGGACCCACCAGCTATATCTTCGCATGCAAGGAAGTGCCTCCTTATTACACACAAAAAAAATGAATACTCCCCCTGCTAGCAGGGACCCAGTATAGTGGGAGGCTGACTTGTGTGCCTACTAAGTTGACGGGGACAAAGGGCTTTGTCAACTTAGTCAATATGAACGATTCTAGCTCCAGTGACCGTACGATGTCCATCCAACGGTCTTAGTGCTTCTTCAACCTCTGGTCTTCTTGCTCGAGCCGCCCAAAGCAGCGCCGGTCGTGCCGCCTGCTCCTGCCTCCCATTGCCGGCTGTGCTGCCGCGGAGGCCTCACCGCCCCTACTACTCGCACTGCTAGCCAGGCCATCCCTCCACTCACCAACACCCCACGTTATTCTATAGTGACGACAACCACACATCGCAACCAAACCAGTGAATCCTCGTACTCCTCTCCGTGTGGGCACCCACTGCCGCATCTTCCCGGATCCGCATCGTCCCCTTCCTAGGCCTCACCGTCGTCCACCACCTTGGTGCTCTCAACGCGGCATGGTCAATGTGGTCAGCGACCGACTTCCATCGAAAGAATTCTGTACGTGGAGAGGCCGACAGCTGGGTCCACGGCTGCCGTAAGTAAGTGCCTCCTTATTACGCGCAAAATAATTATTCCTCCACCTGACAGCAGGGACCCACCGGACGGGCCACCATATTTAGTGAAAAAACCGTTTCCCCCCTGACAGCTAGGACCCACCAGCTACATCTTCGCACGCAAGGAAGTGCGTCCGAAAAAAAAGATTCGCCCCCCTGACTGCTAGGACCTACCAGCTACATCTTCGCATGCAAGGAAGTGCCTGAAAATCGGGACCCACCTGGTCGAAGCGTATGTAGCATTGTCATTCTGGTCGTGAACGTGTACATAGTCGATATAGAGGAGCGCACGTCTCATAGTAGAGGCGCGCACGTAGCATGTTCACGTATGTACATCGGCCAGGGTGCAATAAAGAAAATACGGCCATGTACATACATATGGGCGGGGTTTCGAATGCCTACTCGTGCATACGTATGACCAGGGCTCGTGTAAATGGCTGGGTCAGAATAGAGAAACTATATCGTCGTCGTGTTCATGGGGAGGCAACAGAATGTGTCATGTTCATCGGGAGGCAACGGAATGCGTGGGAGCCAACTGGCTTGGACGGAACAGCCAATGGAAATGACGTCTGGCGTACTGCTGAATGGAGGAAACAACCTTGTGTTCGACTGGCCATGCTCGAAATAGGATCATGTTCATCGGGAGGGGTCTGACGTACTACAAAACAGAGGAAACAGACTTCTGTTATACCTCCTACGGTCGAAACGGGGTCCTGCTGATCGGGAGGGGTGTGGCGTACTGCAAAATGGAGGAAACGGACTTGTGTTGTGGCGCTACGGTCGAAACGGGGGTCCTGCTCATTGGGAGGGGTGTGGCGTACCGCAAAATGGGACTCCACGGGATACTGTTCATCTCCACCGCCGACCTCCAGCCTCCACGGGCTACTGTTCATCCACCATCGACCTCCTCCAGCCTCGACCTACGACTGTTCATCCACGGGCTCCTGTTCATCCAGCCTCCACCGCGCTCTCCTCCACCGGCTACTATTCAACTAGCCCTCTCCACGGGGTCCTGTTCAACCACCCCTCCGCGGGCTACTGTTCTTCCAGCCCTCCATCGGCTACTGTTCAACCAGCACTCCACGGGTTCCTGTTCATCCAGCCCTCCACGGGATCTTGTTCATCCACCCCCAACCGGCTCGATTGGGGTCCTGTTCATCCAGCGGCAACACCACGGGGGTCCTGTTCATCCACCCCCACCGGGAACTATTCATCCAAACCTCCCCAAGAACACTCACTTTTCATCAAGGTAAGGAGGCAGCTGGGTTCGATCGGCTTCAGTTAGGGGCAATAGCGAAGGAATCACTCGGGTTTAGTTAAAAGCAAGTGATCGATCGCTCGGGTTCAGTAACGTACCTAGTGGAATCGCTCGGGTTCAGTTAGAGCCCAACGCCTCGCACACAAGCCTGTAAGTGTACGAGAGAAACGCGCATTGCTCGGCCCCCGACCACCCACCGTAACCGGGAACTCCCTAAATTTTCCTCGCCCTCGCTTCTACCACTGTTTTTTCCATCATGGACAGCCCAAAGAATGTCAAGCAGCTGCATCTCCAACCCGCCCAGGACGAAAACCCATTTTCTGTCATGATTTTTTGTCATAGAAGTAGGAGCCCACCACATCTATGATGATACCGGGTTTTGTTACAATTATCGTCATAGAAGTGTCATAAATATGACAGAAAAAAATCCATTCAGCCCAAAATGTCACAGATGTGTCTTTTTTGTATTGATGTTCCGTGCAATGCATGGGCCTCTTGCTAGTCTCAAATATAAACTGCACTAGTGTATGTTCACAGAATATCCTTTCTGAAGGGATGAAGCCCTGCAGTTACCATCTCCTCTAGTGTTAACCAGCTCCACAAGGGACAAGGCAGTTGGTTGGCATTGCCATGGATTCACAAAGCGGTGGTGCTTCTCGTCCTCGTCGAGGTTGGGAGACCTTGGGCGACAATCCTTTGGGAAAAATTGTAAGTCGCTCCGACTTCCTCACATCCGCAAGACTTGGCGGTACTTGCACCAAATATTTTTAGAGGGTGTGTAAATATGTATGGGAGAAGGCCATGCTAGTTGGTCTGCCATGCGTCCTCGAGGACAAGGATGTTTCCTTGGCATTCTCTCCAGCGCGGCATGGCCGTAGTTGCAAGTTGACGCCCCTTGAGATGTCGATGTTGAGGGGAACTCGGATTTTGTCCGATGAGCAGGTAAGTGATGAGTTTGACTACGTAGTAAATGCATTCTAAAGACTACTTGCGTGTCCATTTCCTAATTCCCCCGCTGCCCACTGTTTCACAGGTGAGACTTGATATTTATGGGAGGGTGAGGGATTCCTGGATAAGGGGGTATCCAGATAGCCGGACTATGTACTTTGACCGGACTGTTGGACTATGAAGATACAAGATTGAAGACTTCGTCCCGTGTCCGGATGGGACTCTCCTTTGCGTGGAAGGCAAGCTTGGCGATTCGGATGATAGATCTCCTTCTCTGTAACCGACTCCATGTAACCCTAGCACCCTCCAGTGTCTATATAAACCGGAGGGTTTAGTCTGTAGAACAACAACAATCATACCATAGGCTAGCTTCTAGGGTTTAGCATCTACGATCTTGTGGTAGATCACTCTTGTAATACTCCTATCATCAAAATCAATCAAGCAGGAAGTAGGGTATTACCTCCATCGGGAGGACCTGAACCTGGGTAAAACATCGTGTCCCCAGTCTCCTGTTACCATTAGCCTTAGATGCATAGTTCGGGACCCCCTACCCGGGATCCGCCGGTTTTGACACCGACATTGGAGCTTTGAATGAGAGTTCCTCTGTGTCGTCGCTGTAAGGCTCGTTGTCTCCCCCAACATTCAACAACGCAGTCCAGGGTGAGACTTTTCTCCCCGGACAAATCTTCCTGTTCGGCGGCCTCGCACTGAGGGCCAACTTGCTTGGCCATCTAGAGCAGATCGACAGATACGCCCATGGCCATCAGGTCAGGTTTGGGAACTTGAATTACACGGCCGATATCCGTGGAGACTTGATCTTCGATGGATTCGGGCCTGCATCGGGAGTATCCAACGGTCACGACGAGCATGACTTAAATCTACTATCGGACAATGTTCGGGATATCGCCCCTACAGCCGCTCCGGACCTAAATCCGGGGCGGATCGCGTCCACCGAGGACGGGTGGATGGACCCCGCCACGGAGGCTGCATACTCTTCGGCGGTAGAGCCGAACACAGACTCCGTTGTTAAGGAGATCTGCGCCATCGGACCCCCGGACTTGTGTCCGGATGTAGGTTCCGCACACCGCGCGCCCGGACCCATCGAGTCTGATTGGGCTCCAGTAATGGAGTTCACTGCCGTGGATATCTTTCAGCACTCCCCCTTGGGCGAAGCACTTAATTCATTGAAGTCTCTCTCTTTGACAGAAGACTCTTGGCCGAACTATGTCCGGCCCGAGTGGGACACGGATGACGAAGAAAATCACCTCCCACCCACCACCCACTTCATAGCCACTGTCGATGACCTAACAGACACGCTTGATTTCGACTTCGACAACATCGACAGTATAGACTTCGACGCAGGGGACGATCTGGAACCACAGCCCACGGGGCGCTGGACCGCCACTTCATCATATGACATCTACATGGTGGACACGCCTAAGGAAGACAACGGTGACAAAAATAACACAATGGAGGATAAACCCCCCAGACAAAAACAAAAATGATGGCGCAGGCGCCGCTCTAAGTCCAGTCACAGTAAAAATAGCGACAACAGCGCAAGGAAAAATGACACTCCGGTTGACTTCGAATGAAAAAAGATGAACCCAGCTATGGAGCAAGAAGAGCCAGGCCACGCCGAACAAACGCTCGATCACAGCGTTCCCGAGGGCCGAACTCATCAAACTTCCCACGGAGGGGAGGACAGTCCTGCTGACGATGCATTTATCATCCTGGAAAAACGCTTGGAACAAGATAACCTCCGCAGAAGGCTTATGCCACGGCGAGGAGCCTAAAGAAGCATAAGCAAAGGCTTAAAGCCGCGCAGGATACGCTCAACCGAAGATGGAATAAGGTGCTAGACACTCAAGGAAAATATGGGGACGATCGACACACAAAGAGCTACCCAAAATGCAAGCTGCTGCCTGAATTCGACGATGAGGCCGCAGCGCCCATTCCGCCAAAGAACAATACGGCCATTCGGCCGGACCAACCACTTCATGGTCGTGATAGAGCAGCCACCAATACCGCACACGATTTACGTGAGCTCCTGGACAAAAAGGCCGATGCGGCCAGGTCCATCTACAGATCCACAGGACATGCTTCGACGTGGGATTATGGTCACCACAACGATCCCACTGATCGAATACCAGTTCGGAATCAACAGCGAACGCAACAACAGCCGACAGGATGCCACGACATGTCCAGATACAGAGGGGTTGTGCACCCTCTGTGCTTCACCGATGAGGTTCTGGATCATAAATTTCCACAGGGATTCAAACCCGTGAACATAGAGGCATACGACGGAACGACAGACCCTGGGGTCTGGATTGAAGATTTTATCCTTCACATACACATGGCTCGTGGGGACGACCTCCACGCCATTAAATACCTTCCCCTCAAGTTGAAAGGACTAGCTCGGCGTTGGCTGAAGTGCCTCCCTGAAAACTCAATTGGAAGTTGGGAGTAACTTGAGGATCCTTTCAGGGCCAATTTTCAAGGGACCTATGTCTGACCTCCGGATGCAGACGATTTAAGTTACATAACAAAACAGCCCGGAGAGTCATCCCGTAAGCTTTGGAACAGATTTCTCACTAAGAAGAATAAAATTGTTGACTGTCCGGATGCTGAAGCCTTAGCGGACTTCAAACATAGCATCCGAGATGAGTGGCTTGCCAGGCACCTCGTCCAAGAAAAGCCAAGGACGATGGCGGACTTAACAAGCCTTATGACCCGCTTTTGTGCGGGCGAAGACAGCTGGCTGGCCCGTAGAGGCACCAGTGAACCAGGCACATCCGAAATTCGAGATGGCAACGGGAAGCCATGGCGCACTAAGCACAAGCCTCGGAACAATGACGATACTCCGGACAACACGGCGGTCAACTCTGAATTCAGGGGCTCTCGACCCGGTCAAGGAAACAAGCCATTTAAGGGCAGTAAAGAAGGACCGTCCGGTCTGAATAAAGTCCTGGAAAGATTGTGCCAAATCCATGGCACCTCCAAAAAACTTGCAAATCATACTCACAGAAAATGTTGGGTCTTCAAGCAGGCCAGCCAGTTAAACGTTGAACACAAGGGAAGGGAAACGCCAAGCGAAGACGAGGATAAGCCTCGCCAGCCAAACACGGGGGGATAGAAAAAATTCCCACTAGAAGTCAAAACAGTAAACATGGTCCACGCAACTCGCACAGAGTTCGTTGCCCCCAAATTCAACCCCTGGGCGGCCCGCCCGATCACTTTTGATCACAGGGACCACCGCGCCAGTATCCAACATGAAGGATCGGCTGCCTTGGTGCTCGACCCAATAATTGGTGGATACCATCTCACTCGAGTCCTAATGGACGGCGGTAGTAGTCTTAATCTGATATATCAGGACGCCGTCCGCAAGATGGGGATAGAACCATCCATAATAAGCCAAAGTAACACCACCTTTAATGGAGTGATACCAGGCGTTGAGGCCCACTGCCGGGACTCCCTCGTATTAGAGGTGACATTCGATTCTCCCAACAACTTCAGAAGCGAGGAACTACTCTTCGACATCGCTCCCTTCAGCAGCGGTTATCATGCATTACTTGGAAGAACGGCCTTCGCTTGCTTTAACGCAATACCGAACTACGCCTGCAAACGACCGGCTGGACTGACGGAGTTGCAAGTCTGCGTGCAGAAGACCAATGAGACTCTCAGAGAGTATATTCAGAGATGGATCACTTTGCACCATACTGTGGAGAATGTGTCTGATCATCAGGCAGTCTGTGCCTTTAAAGATGGCGTCAAGAACAGAGAATTGAGCTTGAAGTTTGGTCGAACCGGTGACATGACCTTGAGTCGGATGATGGAGATTGCTACCAAGTACGCCAATGGCGAAGAAGAAGACCGACTCCGAAGCGGCAAGCACAAGCCGAGCCAGTCGGAAAAGGGAAACACCAGTCGGAAACAGAAGCGGAAGGTTGAACCGGCAGCTCCTGGAGAGGCTCTGGCCGTGACTCAAGGAAATTTTAAAGGGAAACCAAAAGGATCCTGGAACCCTAAGAAGGTGAAGGATAAAGAAGGGAACGACGTGATGGATATGCCGTGTCACATCCACATGAAGAAAGACGAAGAGGGGAATATCATCTACCCGAAGCATACCACTCGCCAATGTCGACTCCTGATCCAGCAGTTTCAGGGAAAACAGTCTAAGGACAAGGAGAAGGAGTCGGACAAGGCCGAAGACAAGGAGGATAGTGAGGAAGGATATCCGCATATCAACTCCACTCTGATGATCTTTGCAGATGTGGAAATCAAGAGTCGATTGAAAGTCATTAACCGAGAAGTGAACATGGTTGCCCCAGCAAAAGCAAATTATCTAAAATGGTCCCAAATACCCATCACATTCGACCAATCTGATCACCCGACTCATATTGCCACCCCTGGGAGGCAAGCTTTGGTGATCGATCCAGTTGTCGAAGGCACTCGACTGACGAAAGTGCTGATGGACGGTGGAAGCGGGCTGAATTTGTTGTATGCAGACACACTGAAAGGAATGGGCATTCCGATGTCCCGACTGAGCACCAGTAACATGAGCTTTCATGGAGTTATACCAGGGAAGAAAGCCGAGTCACTCGGCCAAATAGCTCTGGACGTGGTGTTTGGTGATTCGAAACATTTTCGCAAAGAAAAGTTGACGTTTGAGGTCGTGGATTTTCAGAGTGCATATCATGCCATTTTGGGGAGACCAGCTTACGCACGGTTCATGGCTCGACCATGTTACGTGTACCTCAAATTGAAGATGCCCGGCCCCAAAGGAGTGATCACTGTCACTGGTGATCGGAAAAAGGCAGAAGAGTGCTTTCAGAAGGGCTCAAAGATTGCCGATTCCCAGGTGACAGCGGTCGAATTCGAAGAATACAAGCAAAATGCAGATCCGAGTGATTTGCTGCGATCCAAGAAACCCGCCACAGAGTCTGCATTTCAGTCGTCCGGTGAGACGAAGCCTGTTCACATTCACCCGACCGACCCCGATGCAGCTCCGACCCACATCTCCACAACACTTGACCCGAAATAGGAAGAAGCGCTCATCCAGTTCCTCCGTGAGAACTGGGACATTTTTGCATGGAAGCCCGCTGACATGCCAGGTGTTCCCAGGGGACTGGCTGAGCATCGCCTAAGAGTCGACTCGTCTGCAAAACCAGTCAAAGAGCATCTTCGGCGGTCCGCCGTCCAGAAGAGAAAAGCCATTGGTGAGGAAGTGGCTCGACTGTTGGCGGCAGGATTTATCCGAGAGATATACCACTCCGAGTGGCTCGCTAATATCGTCATGGTTCCTAAGAAGGACAAATCGCTCCGAATGTGCATTGATTTCAAGCACATCAACCGGGCCTGCCCGAAAGATCATTTTCCTCTCCCTCGCATAGATCAAATTGTTGACTCGACCGCGGGATGCGAGAGACTGTCTTTTCTAGACGCCTACTCCGGGTACCACCAGATCCGTCTGTACGGACCCGACGAGATAAAAACAGCTTTCATCACTCCATTCGGGTGCTTCTGCTATATCACCATGCCATTCGGCCTCAAGAATGCCGGAGCCACATTTATGCGAATGATTCAAAAGTGTCTACTCACTCAAATCAGTCGGAATGTGGAAGCATATATGGATGATATCGTTGTCAAGTCACGAAAAGGTTCCGAAGTGCTCGCTGATCTCGCCGAAACATTTGCCAACCTCAGAAGGTATGATATCAAGCTCAATCCATCAAAGTGCACATTTGGAGTTCCTGGTGGCAAGTTACTCGGTTTTCTCATTTCCGAACGAGGAATCGACGCTAATCTAGAGAAGATCGGCACTATTCTCCGAATGAAACGCCCTGTGCGAGTGCACGATGTCCAGAAGCTTACTGGATGCTTGGCCGCATTAAGTCGATTCACCTCACGACTCGGTGAAAAGGCATTGCCTCTTTACCGACTGATGAAGAAGGCAGACAAGTTCGAGTGGACTCCAGAAGCTGATGCAGCGTTTGCCGAGCTAAAAGCTCTGCTCTCCACCCAGCCGGTGCTTGCTGCTCCAATCAGCAAAGAGCCTCTGTTGCTCTATATCGCAGCCACAGGACAAGTCGTCAGTACTGTGATTACGGTCGAGCGGGAAGAAGAAGGAAAAGCTCTCAAAGTTCAGCGCCCAGTGTATTATTTGTCTGAAGTCTTGACTCCATCCAAGCAGAGATATCCTCATTATCAGAAGCTTGTGTATGGAATATACATGACCACAAAGAAGGTTGCTCATTATTTCTCTGATCATTCCATCACAGTCGTCAGCGACGCTCCACTATCAGAGATTTTGCACAACAGAGATGCAACTGGTCGAGTGGCCAAATGGGCGATTGAACTTCTTCCCCTTGATATCAAGTTTGAGGCAAAGAAAGCCATTAAGTCCCAGGCAATAGCAGATTTCCTCGCCAAGTGGATTGAACAGCAGCAGCCGACTGAAGTTCACTCGGAGCATTGGACCATGTTCTTTGATGGCTCTAAGATGTTGAATGGTTCCGGTGCTGGGGTCGTCCTGGTTTCCCCCAGAGGAGATAAGCTCAGATATGTGCTCCAGATTCACTTTGATTCCTCCAACAATGAGGCAGAATATGAGGCCCTCTTATATGGGTTGCGCATGGCCATTTCACTCGGCGTCCATCGCCTGATGGTCTATGGCGACTCGGATTTAGTGGTCAACCAAGTGATGAAGGAGTGGGACGTGAGAAGCCCAGCCATGACTCGATACTGCAGTGCAGTGAGGAAGCTGGAAAAGAAGTTCGAGGGGTTGGAGCTCCATCATATACCCCGACTGAAAAATCAAGCAGCTGATGATCTAGCAAAGATAGGATCCAAGAGAGAAGCCATTCCGAGTGGTGTGTTCTTGGATCATATACACACTCCGTCAGTCAAAGAAGATCCTTTCACCGAAGAAGCTCCACATCCCAAGAGTGCCACAGATCCGACTGAGGTTGAAGTCCCAGCAGTGGTCGACTTGGTCATGGAGATCTTGGTGGTCATTCCCGATTGGACGGTTCCATATATCGCGTATTTCCTGAGAAAAGAGCTCCCGGAGGATGAGGAAGAGGCTCGACAGATCGTCCGCCGATCTAAGGCCTTTACCGTAATCAAAGGACAGTTATACAGAGAAAGCGCGACTGGAGTCGGTCAGAAGTGCATAACGCCGGAAGAAGGTCGAATCATCCTTAATGATATTCACTCGGGGACTTGTGGTCATCACGCGTCCTCTCGGACCATCGTGGCCAAAGCATACCGAGCCGGATTTTACTGGCCAAAGGCGAATGAGATGGCAAAGGAGATAGTGGATAAGTGCGAGGGATGTCAGTTTTACTCGAATATGTCGCACAAGCCTGCATCAGCCCTGAAGACCATTCCACTCGTCTGGCCTTTCGCAGTATGGGGATTGGACATGGTCGGTCCTTTGAGAACAGGGGGAAGTGGCTTCACGCATGTACTGGTGGCAGTTGACAAGTTCACCAAGTGGATTGAGGCTAAAGCAATCAAGAACCTTGACGCCGGTACTGCTGTTAGTTTCATCAGGGAACTAATATTCAGATATGGAGTCCCGCACAGCATCATTACGGATAATGGGTCGAACTTTGACTCGGAGGAATTCAGAGATTTCTGTAACTCTCAAGGCACACGGATCGACTACGCTTCAGTCGCCCATCCGCAGTCGAATGGACAAGCAGAGCGAGCCAATGGCCTGATTCTCAAGGGATTGAAACCCCGACTAATGCGTGATCTCAAGCATGCAGCTGGAGCTTGGGTCGACGAACTTCCCTCAGTGCTTTGGGGACTACGGACAACACCTAATCGGTTGACCGGAAGAACTCCATTCTTCTTGGTCTACGGAGCTGAAGCAGTCTTGCCGAGTGATCTTCTCCACAATGCTCCTCGAGTTGCAATCTACAACGAAGCAGAAGCTGAACAAGCGCGGCAGGACGCAGTTGACCTTTTAGAGGAAGAAAGGGAGATGGCTCTGATCCGGTCGACCATCTACCAACAAGATTTGCGTCGTTTCCACGCCAGAAATGTGAGAGGTCGAGCCTTCCAGGAAGGAGATTTGGTTCTCCGAGTGGATCAACACAAACCACACAAGCTTGCTCCTTCTTGGGAAGGTCCCTTCATCGTCACCAAGGTTCTCCACAACGGGGCGTACCGTCTTTACAACATCGAGCATAATATCGACGAGCCCCGAGCTTGGAACGCGGAACTACTCCGCCCATTTTACACTTAAGTTTTATCACTCGGATGAGTTGCAATAAAGTACTTCTATAGTTCATGGACCTCAAAATAATAGTGTCATAGTTCCTCCATAATTTTTGTCACTTTTTATTTTTGTCCAATAAAATTCCCCTCAGTGGGTGACTTAGCCGCGAATCCGTTCCGCCTAAGTTTGTAAAAAATCCTACCGAGTGGTGAGCCAGACTCCCACTCGGAGGCATAGCTGCGAATCCGTTTCGCCTAAGTTATCTAAAATCCTACCGAGTGGTGAGCCAGACTCCCACTCGGAGGCTTAGCTGCGAATCCGTTTCGCCTAAGTTATCTAAAATCCTACCGAGTGAAGAGCAAACCTCTCACTCGGGGGCTTAGCTCCAGTCCAAGTACTCGCCTAAGTAATCAAAAATCCTACCGAGTGAAGAGCAAGCCTCTCACTCGGGGGCTTAGCTGCAGTCCAAGTACTCGCCTAAGTAATCAAAAATCCTACCGAGTGAAGAGCAAACCTCTCACTCGGAGGCTTAGATGCAGTCCAAGTACTCGCCTAAGTAATCAAAAATCCTACCGAGTGAAGAGCAAACCTCTCACTCGGGGGCTTAGCTGCAGTCCAAGTACTCGCCTAAGTTACAAAAATCCTACCGAGTGAAGAGCAAACGTCTCACTCGGAGGCTTAGCTGCAGTCCAAGTACTCGCCTAAGTAATCAAAAATCCTACCGAGTGAAGAGCAAACCTCTCACTCGGGGGCTTAGCTGCAGTCCAAGTACTCGCCTAAGTAATCAAAATCCTACCGAGTGAAGAGCAAACCTCTCACTCGGGGGCTTAGCTGCAGTCCGAGTACTCGCCTAAGTTATCGAAAATCCTACCGAGTGAAGAGCAAACCTCTCACTCGGAGGCTTAGCTGCAGTCCGAGTACTCGCCTAAGTTATCGAAAATCCTACCGAGTGAAGAGCAAACCTCTCACTTGGAGGCTTAGCTGCAGCCCAGTGCTAGCCTAAGTTATCAAAAATCCTACCGAGTGAAGAGCAAACCTCTCACTCGGAGGCTTAGCTGCAGTCCAAGTACTCGCCTAAGTAATCAAAAATCCTACCGAGTGAAGAGCAAACCTCTCACTCGGGGGCTTAGCTGCAGTTTGAGTACTCGCCTAAGTTATCGAAAATCCTAGCGAGTGAAGAGCAAACCTCTCACTCGGAGGCTTAGCTGCAGCCCAGTGCTAGCCTAAGTTATCAAAATCCTTCCGAGTGAAGAGCAAACCTCTCACTCGGGGGCTTAGCTGCAGCCCAGTGCTAGCCTAAGTTATCAAAATCCTTCCGAGTGAAGAGCAAACCTCTCACTCGGAGGCTTAGCTACAGCCCAGTGCTCGCCTAAGTTATCAAAATCCTACCGAGTGAAGAGCAAACCTCTCACTCGGGGGCTTAGCTGCAGTCCAAGTACTCGCCTAAGTTATAAAAATCCTACCGAGTGGTAAGCCAGACTTCCACTCGGAGGCTTAGCCGCAGCCCAGTGCTCGCCTAAGTGGACTAAGGAATAAGTCAATTGCAATAAAGGCGCCCTGCTTTGAACCTGCAAAAGACATTTCGAGCCAAAAGCAATCATATTCAAGCACCAAATTCAAGTTCGAATCGATATCTAAAGGAACCGAAAGTGCTCAGGCGCTAAGCCCGTTAAGGTTTATCGGTTACAATTCCACTCGGCATACCGAGGCAAATTTAAAGCGTCGAGCTTAGAAGAAGTTTTTTACCCCTCCTGCGGAGGGCTGGAAGGTGCAACAAACTCATCAAGATCAATTCCGTCTGCGATCCGAGTGGCAGCCGCAAGGAAAGTTTCCATAAAGGACCTGAAGTCGTGTTTCTTGGTGTTGGCCACCCGGAGGGCCGCCAGCTTCTCTTCTCGCGCATCTTTGTAGTGTACTCGGGCCAGACACAGAGCAACATCTGCACCGCACCGAGCCGAGGACTTCTTCCACTCCTGCACTCGACCAGGGATCGTGTTCAAGCGAGCCATCAGCGACTCAAGGTCATTCTGAAGTGTCTCCCCGGGCCAGAGCGTCGAGTCGATGCGAGATGTGGCGACCTTCAGCCTTGCAAGATAGTCCACGGCAGCTGCAACACAGGACTCCAGTCGGAAAACATTCATGGCAACTTCGTTGTTCACCGGAGAATTGACGGGGTCGAGGTTTGGTTCCAGCCGGCTAGTTTCTTCTTCAAAGTTTTGACAAAATTCTGCAAGGACGATCACCGAGTCAAGGTGATGGTCGAATGGAAAAACCACGATTGGAAATAATTGCCTAACATAGAGGTTTACCTTCAAGCATAAGAAACAGCTTCTTGGCAAGACCACTCAGGAAGGCCTCCAGATCATTTTTCTTCCCAGTCAACTTACTGACTTGATCAGTCAGGGCAGCTTTATCAGTTTTCAGTCGACTGACCTCCTTGTTGGCGATCCCAAGAGCAGCTTTCAGATTGGTATTGTCTTGTTCTAGCTTGGTGACTGAAGCTTACTTCTCGTCAGCAAGCTTGATCTTCTCAGCTAGTTCAAGGTCTTTCTTCTGTTGGGCCTCCCTTACCTTACCTGTAAGTTGCAGCAAGATCAGATTTTGAAACAAACAAAGGGAAAAGCAGTCGTCAAGGTCTCACCAAACATACCTTCGGTCTCCTCCTTTGCCTTCGTCAGTTTCTCCTGAACCAGCTTCAAATTCAGCTCGAGCTGAACGTGCTTGTTTTCCAGCTCAGAGTAGCGAGCCACAAGATCACAGGAGTTCTGCGAAGAACCAATCGACTAAATGTCAAACATAGTTCACTTCCGAGTGAAAAAGGAAAAATCACACGTTTCTAAGACTACAGCCGAATACAAGCATTCGACCGTAGTCTCGGGGACTACACCCAGTGGGTGCACTCAGCGTGCCCCCACTAATCCTATTGAAGACAGAATCGACCAGTCGACCTCAAAAAAACAAGATAGAGTCGACCAGTCGAAGATAGAGTCGACCAGTCGACCTAAAAAAAAAGGGAGAGATGTATTCTTTAAGACTGTAATCGACTGCCAGCAGTCGACCACAGTCTCGGGGACCACACCCAGTGGGTGCACTCAGCGTGCCCCCACCGGTTTGCGAAATCCATTCGACATAGTCGAATGACGGAAAGACTGAAATTATAAAACCTAAAGCCGACTGCCAGCAGTCGACCTTAGCCTTGGAGACTACACCCTGTGGGTGCACTCAGCGTGCCCCCACTAATCCTATTGAAGACAGAGTCGACCAGTCGACCAGTTTGCGAAATCCAGTCGACATAGTCGAATGACGCAAAGACTGAAATTATAAAGCCTAAGGCCGACTGCCAGCAGTCGACCTTAGCCTTGGGGACTACACCCAGCGGGTGCACTCAGCGTGCCCCCGCTAACACGGAGTCTAAGTCGACACACCCACTGGGTGACTACCGTAGATGTTGGAAAGAAAAGTTTTTGATAGCATATCCTAACAGAACAGACGATGGTCGACTGACCTGAACATTGCTTTAAAGAGCGGAACTGGCGTCGTAAGCTGCCTGGCTCGCATCCCGGATGGTCCTTAACTGCTCCATCATGATCCCTGCCTGGCGTATCGCCTCCTTCGCGGCGCCAGCTTGGTCCTCTGGGACGTGGTGCGTCGTGAAGAGGGAGGGCTGCTGAGCACTCGTCAGTGGATTTGCGAAGGACACAGTGTGTCGAGTGGTGTTCTCTTCCTCCGCAATCAGAGTCTCAGGCGCCGTCACATCCTGGGGCACCCTGCTGGCGGACGCTTTCCTACTCCTTCTGCGCTTCAGCTGTTCCTCATCCTCATCATCATCAGGGAGAGTGATAACAACATTGGGTGGAGCTACAGAGAAGAATCAGGATTAGAGAACATGAGTTAGTCGACTAAAAACGGCGTTAAGAATATAGTACCTGGTTTGGAGGTTGCTGCGTCCTCCATCTCATGGTCATCAGCCCGGGCTGAGGTCTCAGAAGTAGCAGCACTGCAACTCCAAAGAATCAGTCGACTAACTTCAGCGTCAACCAGAGACAAAGTTCACACAAAATAAGAAGACTTAAGCAGCATGATTACCCTGATATGGTGGGGATGGACACCTTCATCTTCGGCAAGAGCTTGGTCGGCTTTGACGGAGCCGCCCTGGGCTACTTCGGTGCCTTTTCAGTCGGCGCCGGAGAGGTGGTCCGAGGGCGCTTGGTCGACTGTGCAACGGTCGCAACCCCCTTGCCACGTTCAGTCGAAGGGTCGTGGACAAGCTTCGACCGCCTTTCTGAGCGCGGTGGTACGACCTCCTCCTCCTCTTCTTCCTCGTCTTCAGTGTCATCTTGATCACCGTCATCGTCGTCATCGTCATCATCATCCTCAGCAACGTCCGAGTCCCACTCCTCCTCCTCCTGGCTCTCGCCCCACTCGCCTCACCCTCCTCAGTCGGAGCCTGTGCTCCATTGGGCATCGAGTACAGCTCGGTGAGGGCCTGGTAGACATCAAGACAAGGATCAATCGACCAATTGGCAGAATAAACAGAAATGAATATGACAAGAACACAGTGGAGAGCAGAGCAGGCATACCTTGTTTGGATCACTGTTGTGGTCGAGTGGAGGAATCCTTCTGGCTCCGCGTGGGTTATCCTTGTTTCCGGTAACGGCGGCCATCCATCTTTCCAGAGTGACATCGTCGACTGCTTCTAGATGGACTCGAGTCTCGTCTTCAGTCCCACAGTACAACCACATGCAGTGGCTCCGGAACTGAAGGGGCTGGATACGACGCCTAAGGAAAACCTCCAGGAGATCCATGCCCGTCACTCCCTCCCGAACCAACTGTACCACGCGCTCCATCAACATCTTCACGTCAGCTTTCTCCTCCGGAATCAACTTCAGAGAGGAGGGCTTGTTCACTCGGTCCATGGTAAACTGAGGGAGTCCACTCGACTGCCCCGGCGTCGACTGATCCTGGCAGTAGAACCAGGTCGGCTGCCAGCCTCTGACTGACTCGGGAAAAGTCATGGCTGGGAAGGTGCTCTTATTCCTCACCTGGATCCCCAGGCCCCCACACATTTGGACGACTCGGGTTCTTTCGTCGCCTGGGCTCGCCTTCTTCACGGTCTGAGAGCGACACGTGAATATATGCTTGAACAAGCCCCAGTGCGGTCGACAGCCCAGAAAACCCTCACACATGGACACGAACGCGGCAAGATAGGCGATAGAATTTGGGGTAAAGTGGTGGAGCTGCGCTCCGAAGAAGTTCAAGAAACCACGGAAGAAAATACTCGGCGGCAAAGAAAATCCACGATCAACATGGGTGGCCAAGAGCACGCACTCACCCTCTTCTGGCTGGGGCTGCCACTCCTTCCCTGGAAGCCTCGCAGCTCCATGGGGGATCAAGCCCTCGTTGGCCATGTCAAGGAGATCTTTCTCCGTGATGGTCGACTGGATCCAATCTCCTTGGAATCAGCCCTTCGGCAGGCGGGATCTAGACGAAGACCCGCCGCGGCTGGTGGATCTCCTCTTCGCCTTCTCCGTCGCCAACGCCTTCTTCGCGCGTTCCAGCGCCGCCGTCTTCTCCTTGGCCATGGTTGCCGGCGAGACGCGCGAGGAGAGATTGGGCGGAGGCGAGAGCGAGCGCGTCGGGCGGAGACGAAGGGAGCAGAGAAAGAGAATGCTAAGGCACTATACAAAAAACCCTCGCCGGGCGCATTTATAAGGTCCCTTCCGAGTGGATGACAGGTGGGCCCGGTCGATCTAATCATATCCAGGAACAGTTATGCAGGCGGGATACGTGGCGAAGAAAGCGGCACGGGGATCGAGGCGTCTATATCCCGTCCCATCCGAACGCCGCGGTCCGCTCCGTTTCGCGCGCTTCCCCAAATTTCGCATCCCGCGGAATCCGCGAACGGCAGACCGGTCTGTCAGACGCGGGATTTCCTGCGATCCGTCGCTCGGAAATCGTCAAAGCCCGAAAGATCACTCGACGAAAGAAGAGAATGGATCGAGTCGACTGAAGACAAGTTGGTCACTATCAATGAAGAGATTCTTTGGTCCAGAACAACGCACGACCAGTGTGCAAAAGTTAATCGGAAATAACATCAACTCCTTCCTCACTCGAAGCCTCAATCCATTCGGGGGCTAATGATGGGGTCATGTACCTAGGGTAGGGTCACAGACCTGATCTAAGTACCCTGCCCAAGGACACCCTTAGAAGAGGTCACCTTCCAGTCGACCAACGAGGGACTCACTCGACTGACTTGAAGGACTCGACCACGAAGACTCACTCGAGCACAAGAAGGTCAAGAGGCACTCTGCACTGCAACGGCCTGTAATTAAGTAGACTTTATGATAGTAAAGACACTTTATGTGGGGCGTTACCAGTAACGCCCCGGACTTAACTCACCTTAAACGCTCTCCTACGTGGGCTTGCTGGGGTCCTGGCGCACTCTATATAAGCCACCCCCCTCCACAGGTAGAGGGGTTCGGCACCTTGGAACTCATATACGCATAATCCACTCGACCGCCTCTGGGCTCCGAGACGTAGGGCTTTTACTTCTTCCGAGAAGGGCCTGAACTCGTACATCCCTTGTGTTTACAACCTCTCCATAGCTAGGACCTTGCCTCTCCATACCTACCCCCCACTCTACTGTCAGGCTTAGAACCACGACATGTGGCGGCTCTTGTAGCTGGACATTAAGCGGCCTCTCCCACCAGAACGCATGATCGGTCGTCAAGACCACAGACATGGTTAGACGAGTCTAGTACACCATCTTCAACAACAGCCCGGATAAACCTGAGCTGGGTGCTATACATATATCCCCATAAATGATACCAGGGGCTGCAAATATGTAATAAAGCCCACAATTTGGCTTGCCTCATTAATAGGCAAATATCTCGTATTTCTAACATACATCGAGAATAACCAACTTCTCGCATGCTTACTCCCTTTTATGAGTTTTCGTTTTTACAAACACTATTCGTGCGACACCCTTCTAGGATAAGGCACAACAGAGACAAAGGCGCAGACGTGCAGCAGGGCCCCGCTCAAAGGTTTCTCCTTAGATTAAGCCCCTGTGTAAACCTTCTTTACTGTCTTTTGTTGCTTGACATCCCGTGGGTATTCAATACACCCACAGTGGATACTCGCGTAATAGGCGTTTCACCACAATAGATCAATGCACATACCTGGAAATACGGGGTTCATAATCAAGGGCGTTGCTCAGCCCAGTATATGTTATAAAGTCCGAATACCTTCGGGATTTTTCGGCATCGCAAGTTTGGCCTTATATGCATCAGCTCCGAATCATGTCTTTGGTCAAATGTTGGGTTTGCCCGGCGCCTGGGTTTGCTGCCTTACGTTCTGTTCTATCGGCTAAGGCGGCCAAAGGAGAACTACTGCGATTCTGCCCTGGTTATTTCAGATGAGCACCTTAGTAGAGAAAGCCGAAAATTGACTGTCATGATACAACAAGAGACTGGTCAACCACTCAAAGACTCATCAGAATCTATTGGATTCCTCCGCATTAACGAAGGACCGTTTCTCGGTCACGTACATACGCTCCCCTAAACGGATGCACGCGGATGTACTAGGGGCTACTTAGTAGCCCCACCATTAAACTCCTATGGCTAAGTCAAAGTGTTACAGCTATATAGTCCGGTTGTCTGGTTCGATGTGCTATCACCTCCTTAATGGACCAAGACGTTGGATCAAGTGTGATTACGCATATATTTTTTGAACACCACCACGTTATATGCATGGGGGCTAAAGCCAACGACTGCTAACTTTCAAGTTATATGAATACATAAACGGCCACACAAGAAGCATTACAACACTTTCAGGGAAAAGTATAAAAAAGCCTCTATATTTCACACATAATTGTTTACAATTAATTGATTTGTCACTCGAACATGACATTCTTCAAGCACTGAGCCTCTATTATACGGGCACCTTCTATGACCTACTCAAGATAGTGCTCGGCTGGGTCGTGGCTTCCTGCCGGACCCTGGGTTGGAATGCTGGTGGCCTCCATATCTGCCCAATATGTGTTAACACGGGCAAGAGCCATCCGCGCACCCTCTATGCATGCCGACCTCTTCATGGCATCGATTCATGATCTGGCGCCAAACATATGTTGCACTAAACCGAAGTAACTGTCCGGCTTCGGTCCTTTCAGCCATAGATGGTCTATTACAGACCTCATTGCAAGATCGGACAACCTATGGAGCTCGGCTATAGCGGCCATCTTCTCACTCAATGGGAATGAGCGCGTTGGAGCACTAAATTGCGACCAGAATAGCCTTTCTATTTCATTATCTTTGTGATCTTTGAACAACTTTGTCACATCAGCCGTACTTTTCGCCAAGTCCGCATACTCATCTACAGCGCTCCAAACCTTATCCAATGGAGCATACTTTGGATCCAAGAACTTCATCCGCAACAAACAGGGATTTCCAGCCGCGATTTCTCTGGCCTGTCGAAGTTCCTCCTGCGCGTCTCTAATTTCAGAGCGCGTCTCCTTAGCCGAATCCAGTGCTTCTTCAGGTCAGCAGCCTTTGCCTGATTCTCCTTCTCGAGAAGCTCACACCGGTCGGCGGTGTCCCTCAGCTCCACAGCCATGTCGGCTATCTTTTCTTCGCTTCGGCGATGAGCAGCCTATTCGGCCCTCAAGTCTTCGGCTGCCTTTTAGGGCAGCCGCATGGCTAGCCCATACTTGTTCCTTGGCTTGGGCAAGTTCCACCCTCAGGGCCTCAATGGCAGCAGCTCCGTCTGGAGCTACATCATATCATATTGATATTACAATCCTCTTCATATTCCCTAAAATAAATGAGGAAAAAACGGGCGCGTACTCTATGACTCGTCAAGCCGCTTATTTACAAGCGTGATGTCGGTATCTACCACATCAATCTGTCGCCTCAGTTCGGCAACTTTAGTATTCCGGTCTATCGCCGGACTCTTTGCCAACTGCGCATGAATGCAGTACGATCATTACCTGAGAGTGTGATCCTCCGTTTGCCGCCTACGGCTGGCAACTAGAGTCTCAGGGGCTACTATCTATACGGAGCACACCTAGCACGTTCGGAACAATAAAAAATTACGGATTTTATCGCGTACGTCGAAGCCATTGAGCAAACTTCCAAAAGCTTCATTTAACCTGCTTGTGGCGGATGAAATCTTCTCTAACACCGTACCCATCAATGTACGGTGACCCTCTAAGAGAGCAGCTTGCTTCAGGAGGCCCGCTGGCGTGTTCGGTCGGGCACCGGACTGTTTCGGACCCTTCTCATCGCCCTCCAAGGGAGCGGAACGCGCCGGTCTGGGGTCGGCAGAAATGTCAGCTTTCGGCCTCAACGGATCTGGGCTCCTCCATGACAACACCTCAGGGTCGTCTGCTCCATGGGATGGAGAGGCAGGTGGGGTTTCACTCTCCATCATATCTGGAAGAAGATCCCTCGAAGACGAACCCCGTTGAGACAAGCTACTAGCTGGACTGCAAAAACAAAATAGATCCTGGTTATTGTTCTCAGAGGAAACAGCAATAGCTTCTTGTTTATCATTAACTTACAGCTCGGTGGAGGGCTGGCCCAATTTCGGGCACGATGCGGTGAGGACGCCCTTCAGGGCAGGGCCCCCTGGTGAAACTTTCTTCCCTTGCTTAGGCACCTCCGTCTCCAAATCTTCGGAGGCAGCCCTTTTCTTCCCGCGAGGGGAGGGAACCTTGGAAGACCTTCCCTATTATCCTCCTTCACAGAGACAACAATTCCCCCGGTTTGGATGTGCAACGTGTGGAGTTGGGTTCCTCTATTCTTCTCTTCCCCTTTCCCCGAGGGCACTTGGCTCAATGCGTGCTTAGGCATCCTGGCTATTGCAGGACTAGGCGAGCCTTCGATAAGTGGGGCCGGACACCTGATTCTCTCCGCCTTGCTAAGCCAATCCTGGTCGTGGACAAATTTTCAGAATAATGTTGTATTAAACATATGCGAAGTGTTCGTTTAGAGGGTTACTTACTTGGGTATCTGGGCGATGGCAGCTCAGGCCCGTATCCTCGGTGGTGTCCGGACACCTCACTTGTGGTCCGAAGAATAACTTATACATCCCTTCGAGCGTCATGCCGAAGAAGTGTCGAATGGTTCGTGGACCTTCCGGATTAAAATCCCACATCCAGAGAGGCCGACGCTTGCACAGCAGGATCTGCTTAACCAACATTACCTGAATGATTCTGACAAGATCGATATCCCTCTCAAGAAGCTCCCGAATATGGTTCTACAATGACGGTACGTCATTAGCAGGCCCCCAGTCCAGTCCCACATTGGTCCACGACGCCAGTTGAAGCGGAGGACCCGAGCGGAAGGCATTGGCAGCCGCCCACGTTGTGCCTCGGGGAGCGGTGACGTAGAACCACCTCCGTTGCCACAGATCAAACACCTCCAGGAAGGAACCTTCTGGCCATGGAACATCGGTGTTTCTACTTATCACGGCGCCTCCGCACTCGGCATGTTGCCCCCCGATCACCTCCGGCTTCACATTGAAAGTCTTAAGTCATATGCCGAAGTGTGGGGTGATGTGGAGGAAGGCTTCACACACGACGATAAATGACGAGATGTGGAGGATGGAATCCGGAGCTAGATTGAGAAGATCTAGCCCGTAGTAGAACATGAGCCCTCTTACAAAGGGATCAAGAGTCAAGCCCAAGCCTCGGAGGAAGTGAGAAATGAATACGACACTCTTGTTGGGTTCGGGAGTGGGGATGATCTGCTTAGGGGCGGGTAGCCTGTGCTTGACATCAGCGGTCAAATATCTGGCCTCCCTGAGCTTCGCAATGTCCTCCTCTGTGACCGAGGAGGCCATCCACCGACCTTGAAGGTTGGATCCGGACATGATTGAAGATCCGAAGTACCTAAGCTTGAGCTTCGGGTGTTGGAGCTCGAGAGGCAGGAAAGCGCAAGCGTGGTAAGAAAGGGATAGGCCTTGAACCCTCTATAAAGGGGGAGGATATCAAGTGTCCCCACCGTGAACGTTTGGGACTTGCCTAAAAACACGGAGTCACGTCAACAAGCGTGGTGGGGTTACCCATACCCGCATTGATGAGGATCCCACGATAAGAGGGACACGATCTCTGCTTCGACAAGACGTGCCAAGGAAACTGCCTCGTTACGTGTGCGGTGGCTGTAAAAAATGGTTCGAATAAAGGCCAGGCTGTGGCGTGATGTCACGCTACGAAGAGTTGTCAGTGGATTAGATCTGTGAATTATGGTACTCTCAATGGTGGTATGCAAAATTTGTCTTGCAGAACCGGACATGAATTAAGTGTTCAACATTTAGCTTGAAGTATTCGGAGATGGAACCCGCCTTGCAATGCGGAAGACAATCTGCGCGCCGGACTCATTGCCATTGAAGCCTGGTTCAGGGGCTATTGAGGTTTTCCTGGATAAGGAGGTACCCGGACAGCCAGACTATGTACTTTGGCCGGACTGTTGGACTATGAAGATACAAGATTGAAGAGTTCGTCCCGTGTCTGGATGGGACTCTCCTTTGCGTGGAAGGCAAGCTTGGCGATTCAGATGATAAATCTCCTTCTCTGTAACCGACTCCATGTAACCCTAGCCCCCTCAGGTGTCTATATAAACTGGAGGGTTTAGTCTGTAGAACAACAACAATCATACTATAGGCTAGCTTCTAGGGTTTAGCCTCTATGATCTCGTGGTAGATCAACTCTTGTAATACTCCTATCATCAAGATCAGTCAAGCAGGAAGTAGGGAATTACCTCCATCAAGAGGGTCCGAACCTGGGTTAAACAACATGTCCCCAGTCTCCTGTTAGCATTAGCCTTAGACGCATAGTTTGGGACGCCCTACCTGAGATCCGCCGGTTTTGACACTGACAGAGGCTACCAACATCAATTTGCATAACATCTATAATGGCGACACCGTTCCCGTAGAACCTTTTTCCAACATTGGGATCAGCCATGCAATGGGCCATCGCCTGACTTGGTACAATGGAAGCACGGTGAGATTGAAGAACATAGCAATCCCGGAAGCCCCGATAAGGTCGTCCACCGACAAAAATTACACTCATCACGGTGTTCGACATCGCGATTGCTTTCACGAACCCTGCACTTGGCCGTCAAAGGTGGACCATGCTGTCTGTGACCGATTTGTTGTCATATGAGTACGAAGATGTTGTGCTCCTTTCTAACCAGATCTTCGCAGTGAGAAACCAGGGGACTTGTTTCTTATGGGACACATCCTACGGTATACTCCCTCTCTTCCGGTTTATTTCTTTTGAATTTTTTCGTTTTATAAATTTCAAATTCAAATTTAGAGCTCCCCATCACATGTTGAGATTATAATGTGCACTAAATCGTTGCGTGCATGTAGTAGTTTTTATTGGTCATTTATATTGGTCACACATGCATGCATTGCAAGTAACATTTTTTACCACAATATTTTAAGAAACTGAGGGCAATAATTGAGTAGTTTTGAAAACTACCAGTACCACACCTGAAATGGTACAAAATCAATACCACCACCATGCCCACGTCTGACCGCCCTGGCTGACTCAAATTCCCTCCCTTGACGGCGCGCTCTTCCTGGCTGAAATGGTCCGTCCCGTCGCAGAGCGTCAGTGCCGCATTACTGCCCAGCCAGAGCAGAGGCGACCTCTCACTTGCGCCGGCTTTGAAGAAGCGCGACAACCAAGAGAGCCTCGCTTCCTAGTGCACGCGACTGCTCCGCGTCGAGGCTGCCCATAGTGGTGGTTACTTAGCTGCTACATACACTCAGCAATACTAGCATACATGGTGATGTGGCAGAGAATTAAAGAAGAGACAGGGGGTCATGCATGGCAATAAATATGATCATCTATGATACTACTCTATGATACTCCCTCCGTTTCTTTTTTGTCTACATATAAGATTTTGTCAAAGTCAAACTTTGTAAAGTTTGACTAATTTAATAGAATTTTTTTAACATTCTCTCTATACTCCAATAGCAGGAGTAGTTATTTCCTTCTTTTTTTATTGATTGGGGTAGTCATCTTTATAATGCCAGTTGTATAAACTAAGGACTTAACAATTTCAATTCCATGTAGTACTAGCTAGGTACTCCTACCATAATCCCATCAAACAAAACTAATCCTACTTTAATTAGTGTACATGCCCCAGGTAACACTCTCAAATTGTTTGTCGTCGCCCGTGCCGCAGTTGGTCTATACATTGCTTCCCTTGCCCCTCATAAAAATAAGCAATATAAAGTATTTTATTTTAATCTGTATCATGTGCTTACATCGCCTTATTATACTGCATGGACCATAACCATGCGTGTCACCATGTATCCATGTTTGAGATGCCAGGTGTCCTAGATGGAAGGTGGCGTGTTCGACCCCCATGATGCTACCTGGGCGGATGAACACACTTGAAGAGTACTCATGATTTTCATCAGGGACAACTACCCCATAGTGCAAACAATGCCACCTTCCGTGCATGATGCTGACGGCCTACCATTCATGAAGAATGGGTGTGTTTTCATTACGCACCGACGGATTCATATCTTGAACGCCCCTATACCAGATCTATGTCGCTTTAGTTTGGATGAGTCTCCATCATGGGGAGCCACACTAAGAAGCTACGATGATATGGACCCTCGTTGGCCACAGTTATGGATCGTGCCATCTAAAAGAACATGTGGGACTGGAACTACGAGACGAACATGTACCCAGGGATGTACGAACCTGAGTAATGTAGCGCAGTAAGTGAAGTAGAAAGGCACAAATAGTATGAACATGCGTGGCATATACGCATTTGTCTTACTACCACTAAATGTTGTACGTGCAATGAACGGTGATATTATGATGTACGTGCCTAAGTACTCTACTACTCCCTCTCTTCCTAAATATAAGTCTTTGTAAAGATCTCACTGTGAACCTGATACAGATGTATATAGATGCATTCTAAGTATAGATTCATTCATTTTGCTCCGTATGTACTCACCTAGTGGAATCTCTACGGAGGGAGTACTATATTAATTGGAGGCACATATTAGGTTTTATATTTGTTTACATGTATGGTCCGAGACCTTCCAACTAGATGCGTCTTTCTCTCGGGGTCGCACTATGTATCGTTATATACTACTAGAAGTGGAAGAAGTGGAGATGCTCTACCATGCTGTTTGTGCCCACTCCTTTTGCTGACATGTGACAAATCCAGCACGTGTCGTGCTTCGCACTCCTTCATTGTAAGAGTTGAAACGCTACCTTTCATAAAAAATAAAAAATAATGATAAATCAGCAGTGATACTATACCACGTGGTTTCCTTGCTCCTCGATATCAGAAAGAATAGTTTGGTTCACCGACATGTGGGACGTCGACCATCCTGGTCTACTCGCCATGCATGCAGAACTCCAGGGGGGAGTCACCCCGGTCATCGCGCCACAGTTATAATGACTAATGAGCCGTCAAATCACAAGCCCAACCATTTTCACTGTAAAGTTGCTTGGATGAAGGAAACATCATGACTTCATTGAATTCCACTTCTTGAAGAAAACTACTATACTAGCAATATTGCCAGCTATAGTGGCACTGTACCCCAGTGGAGGCCTCGTTTGGTTCATAGGATACGGATTTTATAGGAATAGGAAAATTATAGGAAGTGAGATGACATTCATCTCAATTCCTGTAGAGAAAGAGATGCCATTTGATGCATAGGATAGGAATTTTTCCATTGAGTCTAGGCTAATGTACTGGTATTTTGCTCTAAAAACTACAGTAGTAACTAGTACTGGTACATGCTCATAATTAATTAAACAAACGTACGGCCGGCACACACACACACACACACTAACTAACTACTAGTAGTAGTACTGCTAATAGGCTGGCCAAACACCATCGTTCTGCTTCCCGGCTTTGTTAGCAACACCCCACCGTGCTTGGATCTCTGCCGAGCTCTCCTTGGCAGCGCGTACGTCCTCTTCTTTCTTGTGGTAGCGGGACACTCTTTTCTTGAGTGCTTTCTGCCTTTTCCACTCCCTCTATGAGGCTTCGGCTGCCTCTTGCTCTAGTGCCCATTCGGCGTTGGCAGCTTCAAAGTATGCCCACATAGGTGTAAGGTCCCGAGCAGCAATGAACTCGGCATGGCGGGATGCCATCGCTTCCCTACCATTTTGTGTGCGGTCATGGGCGGCGAGGAACTCGGCATGGCGGGATGCCATCGCTTCCTTACCGGTTAGTTTGCGGCGCAGTGGTATGAACGACACTTGGTGAGAGCTCTAAGGCAGAGTGGATGGACAACCGTATACTGCATTGGTTTGTCAAGAGCTCAAGGACATACAACAAAGGAAATTTGCATTCCCCTTTAATCCTGGTCGTTTGTTACCGCACACGGTTAGTTTCTGTAGCCTATGGAAATTGTGTGTGTTGATCCTATTGTGGGTTGCTTTTTGATTGGCCGCCACCCTAGCCACGCGGATCGCGCGCATGCTCCATGATCAAATGGCAATCCACGTCCCTATCATCACATCCGTGTAGCCGTAGATGGGATTTGATGTTTCTGCACCTCCGTCCTGGTTGATGCATGTAACAACAAATCACTAGAAACTATGTTTACTAGTAAGGTACACATGCATTGCACGCATGAGATTTGGCAACCAAATTATGAATAAATACCACACAATAGACTGTAAGCTTTGAGTCATATATGCATGATGTAGATGTTTGTTTAATTCTTATAGTTCATCTCATTCAAAATCAATAATTTTTATAAAAAAAGTTAATCTATTTTAAGATTCATGGAATTGTGCGTTGTAAAGGATAAAGTAAAAATTATTATAGGGGCATAGATATAGAAATATGAATCCAACGATATAATTTTTGGTGACATGCATTATTATTTTCTTAGTTCAATCTATGGTCAAAGTTTGGCACAAAATACTAAGGGGGGCAATAAATCAGGATTGTGATAGTAAATTTCTACAAAATGCACATAATGCCCTAAATATGGTAAATGAACCCGAAGAAGTGCCAAATTTGAAAACGGTGCTTTGTAGGGTGTACGTTGATCATAGAAAAAAAGTGAACTGCCACATTAATTGAGTACTTCCGCAAACTACAAAAATAATATACCACCACGCCAGCGTTTAACCGCCCTGGCCCACCGAAACCCCTTCCATCGCTAGCGTGCTCCTCCCACCTAAAACGGTAACCATCGCTCCAGAACATCAATGCCGCATTCACGCCAACGCGACCTCTCACTAGCGCTGGCCTTGCAGTAGCGTGACGGCCGAGTGAGCGCCACTAGCGCGACATCCGGTGCAAGCGACTGCTCCGCATTAGCATCCGTCAATTGCCCACATTAATGACAAACAACTGCCGACGAACCTACTCTGTTGCCAGCCGTCCGTCTGTCTGCCGCGACTCATTGCCATTTGCCCGCTATATTAACTTTAGCCCCAGCCATAGGCAAAGACCCACTGTCATTCTCCTCCAGTCCCTTACTTCCGTCGGCACCACTCCATCCATGGTGTCGGTGTCAAAACCGGCGGATCTCAGGTAGGGGGTCCCGAACTGTGCGTCTAGGCGGATGGTAACAGGAGATGAGGGACACGATGTTTTACCCAGGTTCGGGCCCTCTTGATGGAGGTAAAACCCTACGTCCTGCTTGATTAATATTGATGATGTGTGTTACAAGAGTGGATCTACCATGAGATCAAGGAGGATAAACCCTAGAAGCTAGCCTATGGTATGATTGTTGTTCGTCCTATGGACTACAGCCATCCGGTTTATATAGACACCGGAGAGGGCTAGGGTTACACAGCGTCGGTTACAAAGGTAGGAGATCTACATATTCGTATCGCCAAGCTTGCCTTCCACGCCAAGGAAAGTCCCATCCGGACACAGGACGAAGTCTTCAATCTTGTATCTTCATAGTCTTGGAGTCCGACCGATGATGATAGTTCGGCTATCCGGACACCCCCTAGTCTGGAACTCCCTTAGTAGCCCCTGAACCAGGCTTTAATGACGACGAGTCTGGTGCCCATATTGTCTTCGGCATTGCAAGGCGGGTTCCTCCTCCGAATAATTTATAGAAGATTGTGAACACCAGGATAGTGTCCGGATCTGCAAAAATAAATTCCACATACCACCGTAGAGAGTATAATATTACACAAGATCAATCTGCTGACGCATTCTGTGGCGTGACGTCACACCACTCCCAAGCCTTCACTCGAATTGTTTTTATTGTTCCACCTCAGCGCGTTTAGCATGGTGGTTTCCTTGGCACGTCTTGGCGAAGCAGAGATCGTGTTCCCCTTATTCTGGGATTCCCATCAATATGGACGTGGGTAACCCAACCGCGCCATTGATTGTGACGCTTGGGAGATAAGGGAGTTTTACCATGCCGGTGGGGACGCGTGTTTCTATCCGCCCATATAAGGGGATAAAGATCCAACCCTTTTACCTGCGCCTTCTTCCTCCTTGGCTTATCCATCTCCGCGAACTCGAGCTCCAGCGCCCAAGTCCGCACTTCTCACCTCAACCTTCTCCAACTATGTCCAGAGCGGGAGGCAAGTGGACGGCCTCCTCCATCACGGAGGGGCAGATCCAGAAGCTGCGCGACACCGGATACTTGTCCAGTGACATCGCGCACCGGCTCCCCGACGAGGGAGAGCTCATCCCCACCCCCAAGCCCCATGAGAGGGTAGTGTTTCTTCCCCATGTCCTCCGCGGACTGGGCTTCCCACTTCATTCCTTCGTCCGGGGGCTCATGTTCTACTACGGCCTGGATTTCCATGATCTGGCCCCGAATTTCATCCTCAACATCTCGGCATTTATCGTCGTGTGCGAGGCCTTCCTCTGCATCCAGCCCCACTTCGGCTTGTGGCTCAAGACCTTCAGTGTCAAACCGAAGGTTGTGAAGGGCAGCCAAGCGGAGTGCGGAGGCGCCATGGTGGGCAGGATGTCCCACGTTACATGGCTGGAAGGCACTTTCATGGAAACCATCAAGGGGTGGCAATCGGGGTGGTTCTACATCACCGAGCCGCGTCACGCCGATTGGGCAGCGGCCCCCGAATTCATATCCGGCATCCCTACACGGCTCACCTCCTGGAAAGAGAGTGGACTGATCTGGGGGAATTGGGAGGAGCTGACCGGACTCCAAGCCTGTATCCAGAAGCTGGTGGACAAGAAGCTCAAGCTTTTCAACGTAGTCCAGGTCATGCTCATCCGCCGGATTCTCCCGTGCCAACGAAGGGGCTTTAACATGTGGGAGTTCGATCCGACGCAGCACCAGACCCTGAGTGGGCTCTTCGACACCACGTATGAAGATGTCTGGAAGGTGCTGTTTAAGGGCGCCGAAGCTCCCGCATCCACTACCAAAGATCGCGGATTCCGCTCGCAGCGTCCGGCTGACGAGGTAAGTGATTTTGCCACTTGTTTTCCATAGTTTGACTCTATGCGGGATCTAAACTCCCCTTTTACCTTTGACAGGACTGGCTAGCGAAGGCCGAACGGACTATCTGTCCGGCCCCATTGCCAGAGGACCTAGCGGACGCCCGCCTAACCGGGCTGCTGGCTCCGGCACCCCACGTGGTGTCGGAGAAGAAGGCCACGGGGACCCGTAAGAGTTCCTGTTTTCAAGTGCTATCGGATGATGAATCCGAGGCCGACTCCTCCCTCCAAGGTGAGGAGGAGAAGAAAGCCTCTCCCCCAGCGGGGGGAGGGAAGAAAAGGAAGGCCTCCCCAACAAGGGAGGCCGAAGGGTCCAAGAAGGGAAAAACTCTTCCCCCGGACCGCTCCGCCAACGCCAGTGACGGCGACGAGGACTGGCCTCCAAGGGCCAAGCCCCTGGCGAGATCGTAAGTATTCGGACTCCCGAATAACTTCAGGGTTTTTTTTCCGCCACACAATGTCTTTCTAATGCCGCATACAACCCTGCAGTCCGCCCAAGGATGATCTTCCCGTTTCGTCGAGCGGGTCCTTGGGTGCGTCGGATATGGATTCCCTTCCGACTGCCTCCACCCCCCGTGCCGCGGACGACACCGAGGTGGGGTCCCAGGAAGGGACCTACCAGGAGGAGGAGGCCCCAGAGGTGTCGCAGGACAACCTCCCAGACTTTGCACCCGACTCAGCCCCGGAGGCCACAGTGGCTCCAGAGTCCGGCGGGCGACCCCTTCGTAAGAAGGGCAAGACCGCGACGCCGGCTGCCTCCGTCCAACAGGAGGTGCCGGATAATTTGCTGGAGGCGCTCAACGGCGCCTCCATCGAAGAGGAACACCGTACTATTATGAGTGCGGTGATTCAGAAGGTTCAGCTTGCCAAGAGCGGGCTGACTGAAGCCTGCAGCAGCCTTCTAACAGGCTTTGAGGTAAGAATTCCAACATATGTAAAATGGTACCGCATAGACAGTAGCCCCTGATGCTTGGTTCGGTGTTCGGAAAGAAAAGACGGACTGAGGATCTTTAGAAAGATAAATGCAGGAGTCATGAAAATATGTCAATATGGGATTACAGGCTGTGTTGTTGACCTCCGCCGCACTGACTACGGAGGTCAATACTTTGAAGGAAAACCTCGAGCGGTCCGAGAACGAGCTCAGCCGTGCCAAGAAGCAGCTCGAGGAAAAAGAAGGTGAGTAATACCTTATGAAAATTGTACCTTACAAAAAAGGATTTGGTTGCAAGAAAAATGACAAGGATAACTTGGGTATTGCAGGGGCCACTAACGAGGTGGCGAACCTGAAGGAGGCGGTGGCCGCGGCCGAACGCAATGCGGCCGCGGAGCGCACCGAGCGAGAGAGGTAGGAGGCGCGGGTGGCGGAGGTACAGCAAGAGCTCCAGGATCTCGTGAAAAAACATGAGAGCTTGAAGCGTGACTCGAAGACTCGAGAGTCTGAGTTTGCAAAGGCTCTTGAGAGTGCCAAAGCCGCTAAGGCCGAAGCCTACAAGGCCCACCAGGAGATTGAGGCGGTGAAGAAAATAGCAGCGGGTAAGGCATTTTTCATGCAAAGTAAGCATGTGAGTGTTAATTACTTGTTGCTTACCCGAATTCGAAGCTCTCCAGGAGCGTTCGCAGATCTTCCTCGCAGCGTGTCCGATGCTACCGCATTTTACCGGGCCGAGGAGGGGAGCTCGACGGAGAAGGTCTTCTGGTCTCTGTATGCTGAGGTCGGACATCCGGTGCCCCTTAGCGACCAGCTGAAGCAGCTGGTCGAGCTCCACAAGGCGGCCGAACAGGCCATGAAGGGCCTCATAGTTCGGCTGTGGCCTAAGGAGGCCATGCCTGGGAGCTACTTCGGCCTAGTGCCCGTGGCTTGAAGTCATCAAGCATTCCGCTTGTATTGAAGGTGCCCGCCGGGTCCTTGCCCGCGCAAAGGTGCACTGGGGCAAGATGGATGCCCAGAAGCTCGTGACGGACCCGCCACCAAAGGGCAAGGAGCATCGCACACCCGAGATGTATTATAAGAGTGTGCTGAAGGGCGCCCGCACTATTGCGGGTGAGTGGTCCAAAGATGTAATATTTGAGTAGACTCGCATGTTGTTATCCTGTGCGCTGAAAACTTGGTTCATATGCGCTAAGCAACGCTTGTTAATTTAAAATATTACCTTCTGTGTGGCTGTTTATCAAATCTGAGAGATGGCAAGTCGTCGGCTTCAGCCCCCATGCCACGAGTGCTGGGGTGTTCGGGATAAACTCGAGCGCTCTTGTTCCCATTTTTTGGTCCATCTAGGGAGGCGCTCGACACAGAGAACAAGGCAGCCGGACTTATAATGCTTGAACACTCTCACTTAGCCATAGAATTGTGACGCCCCTGATTCAATCGTACACTAATCATACACGCAAACGTGTACGATCAAGATCAGGGACTCACGGGAAGATATCACAACACAACTCTACAAATAAAATAAGTCATACAAGCATCATAATACAAGCCAGGGGCCTCGAGGGCTCGAATACAAGTGCTCGATCATAGACGAGTCAGCGGAAGCAACAATATCTGAGTACATACATAAGTTAAACAAGTTTGCCTTAAGAAGGCTAGCACAAACTGGGATACAGATCGAAAGAGGCGTAGGCCTCCTGCCTGGGATCCTCCTAACTACTCCTGGTCGTCGTCAGCGGGCTGCACATAGTAGTAGGCACCTCCGGTAGTAGGAGTCGTCGTCGACGGTAGCGTCTGGCTCCTGGACTCTAGCATCTGTTGCGACAACTAGAAAGAAAGGAAAGGGGGGAAAAGGGGGGAGAAAGCAACCGTGAGTACTAATCCAAAGTACTCGCAAGCAAGGAACTACACTACATATGCATGGGTATATGTGAAAGGAGGCCATATCAGTGGACTGAACTGCAGAATGCCAGAATAAGAGGGGGATAGCTAGTCCTATCGAAGACTACGCTTCTGGCAGCCTCCGTCTTGCAGCATGTAGAAGAGAGTAGATTGAAGTCCTCCAAGTAGCATCTCCAAGTAGCATCTCCAGTAGCATCGCATAGAATAATCCTACTCGGCGATCCTCCTCTCGTCGCCCTGTGGAAAAGCGATCACCGGGTTGTCTGTGGAACCTGGAAGGGTGTGTTTTATTAAGTATCCGGTTCTAATTGTCATAAGGTCAAGGTACAACTCCAAGTCGTCCTGTTACCAAAGATCATGACTATTCGAATAGATTAACTTCCCTGCAGGGGTGCACCACATAACCCAACACGCTCGATCCCATTTGGCCGCACACACTTTCCTGGGTCATGCCCAGCCTCGGAAGATCAACACGTCGCAGCCCCACCTAGGCACAATAGAGAGGTCAGCACGCCGGTCTAAATCCTATGCGTGCAGGGGTCTGGGCCCATCGCCCATTGCACACCTGCACGTTGCGTATGCGGCCGGTGAGCAGACCTAGCAACCTCCATTACAAAGGAAGTTGCGTTAATGCAGTCCAACCCGCCACGCGCCGCTCAGTCGCTGACGTCACGAAGGCTTGACTCAGATCAAATACCAAGATCTCGTTAAGCGTGTTAAGTATCCGCGAACGCCGACCGGGGCCAGGCCCACCTGTCTCCTAGATGGTCTCAACCTACCCTGTCGCTCCGCCACAAAGTAACAGTCGGGGGCCGTTGGGAACCCAGGCCCACCTCTACCGGGATGGAGCCACCTATCCTTTCAGCCCCCTCATCAGAATCACTTGCGGGTACTCATCGAGCTGACCCGACTTTAGTCACCATCTGTAGAGTATGTATGTATGTATGTATAGTATATACCCGTGATCACCTCCCGAGTGATCACGGCCCAATAGTATAGCAAGGCAGACTGACAAGAATGTAGGGCCAATGATGATAAACTAGCATCCTATACTAAGTATTTAGGATTGCAGGTAAGGTATCAACAGATGTAGCAACAATGTCAGGCTATGCATCAGAATAGGATTATCGGAAAGCAGTAACATGCTACACTAGTCTAATGCAAGCAGTATAGAGGAGAATAGGCGATATCTGGTGATCAAGGGGGGGGGGCTTGCCTGGTTGCTCTGGCAAGAAGGACGAGTCATCAACACCGTAGTCGAACCTGGGGTCGCCGACCGTCTCGGGGTCTACCGGAAAGAAGTAACGAGAGGGGAACACAATAAATAACAGAGCAATCAAAGCATCACAAAGCGTAACATGGCAATATGCGGTGCTAGGTGTGCCCTAACGCGGTAGTAGGTGATACCGGCGAAAGGGGGAAACATCCGAGAAAGTATCCTCGGTGTTTTGCGTTTTCGAACAGATGAACCGGAGGGGGGAAAGTTGCGTGTTTGATATGTTAGGGGTGTTTGGCGGACGAACAGGCTGCGAATCCGGATTCATCTCGTCGTTCTGAGCAACTTTCGTGTTGAAAATAATTTAATCCGAGTTACGGTTTAAAAGATATGATTTTCTAAAGATTTTATTAATTTCTGGAATTTAATTAATTATTTAATTTAATTTGAAAATAGATTTACAACGTCAGCATGATGTCATGCTGACGTCAGCAGTCAACAGTGGCTGACTAGTCAACCTGACCAATGGGTCCCGGTTGACATTGTCTAAGACTAACTAATCTGGTTTAGTTAGTCTAACTAAAATGATTAGGTTTATTAACTACAATTAATTAGGTTAACTAATTTAATTAATTAATTTAACAGAATTAATTAAGTTAATTATTTAGTTAATTAATTGATTATTTAGTATTTAATTATATTTATTATTATTATTATTTTAAATCTTTCTGGGGCGCGGGCCCCGTTTGTCATTGGCCGAGAGGGGCTGATGCGGGTTAGCGGGCGCATGGGCGCGCGGGCGCAGGGGGGGCTGCGGGGCGCCCGTTAGCGGGCTGAGCCCATGACCCGGCGCAGCAGGGCGCCGGCGGCCACGGCGTCGGCCAGGGGAAACGCCGGTCGCGGCGGCCGGAGACGGGTCGTCGACGGAGAGGGTGGCCGCGTCCGCGGGCCAGCAGCAGCGGAGGGGGAAAATAGGGGCGCCACGGGGCTCGCGGGCAACGACGGGAGTGGCGTGGTGAACGCGGGCGTGGGGAGGCGCGGGAGCACGCGGACGCGGCCTGGGCGTCACGGTGGAGGCCGAGCCAGACGGCCAGGGCGCGGCCGGAGCCGGCAGGGCGCCGAAGCAGGGGGTGGTTGTAGGAGTGGGGTGAGGTCGACGGCGGTGACTGCGATGCCGACATGGTGAAAGGGGAATGGGCGCGGTCACAACGGAGCGTGCGCGCATGGTTCGGCGCCGACGACAGTGTAGGGAAGGGAGGGACCGGGGCGCAACGAGCGCGGCACCGGAGCGACGCAAGCGCCGGCGAGAGGGGATGAGGAGAAGGAGTACCGGGGTCCTCACCGGGGTGCGTAGGGAACGGGTAGCGTGCTCGATGGAGGTCAGGGAGGACCGTGGTGGAGGGGGACGGGGACGGCGTCGACGGAGAGCAGGCCGGCGAGGTGGTCCGGATAGGGGGGGTTCCGGGCGGCGTCGTGTCGCGGAGGGGCGTCGTCGAGCGGCGTCGGCCCCCTCTAGATCCCGATCCAGATCGGGAGAGAGGAGGGGGGCGAGTGGGTGACGGGGTGGATGGGGTTAGGGTTTCCCCCTGTTGGGGGTTATGGAGTGGAGGGGTTGGGCCGGTTTGTGCGGCCGTATGGGCCGGCCTGTTGGGTCGGCTGCCCGGGGGGGTCCTTTTCCTTTTCTTCTTCTTTTTTTTGTTTGTTTTCTCTTTTGTATTTTCTTTCTTTTATTTATTTTCTTTTCTATTTTAAATCATTTTAAATTATTTACGCTTTTTATAAAAATGTGTTTACTACAACATATTTATCTATGTAATATTTAGTACAACCCGAACATTTTTATTTTAATGTTTGAAAACTTTTATTATTTACCAAACTTTGAATTTGAATTTTGGACCGGTTTTGATCTAACAATAGATTAGCAGCAGTAACCATGGTGACGTGGCACCATTAGCGTGGGATCACTGTAGCTTAATTATCTGGGCGTCACAATTCTCCTCCACTACAAGAAATCTCGTCCCGAGATTTAGGAGCGGGAGTAAGGGGAAAGGGAATTGGTTACGAAATTCTAACGGGTCTTCTCGGTGTTGGTTGCTCTTCTCGAAGAAGTTAATCCCTTTCTTTGATGTCTTCATTTCTCTGCTTCGGTCATCATGATGAAGTAGGCATCCTTTCTTCGGGAACTCCATCGTACTTACGAAGGAAAAGAGAGAGAGAGAGAGAAAAAATTTCCAGGAGAACAAACCTCTGCAAGGTCGACTATCTGGTTGATAACATCGGGGAAGGTGGCGGATGTAACTCTCGATTAGAAACTTAAGAAAACATCGAGAGCAAAGTAAGGAGCTGGCAATCATTCGATGCCTGGAACAGGCCGTGAAAGGAGGTTCAAAGCAACGGGAATAAGTATTATGTCTGATACAAGAATTGATGATCTCTCAGAAGGTCGCTCGTGAATTACATACGAGGCCATGCGCGAGGAACAACCTTGGGAACATGGGGTGTACAGGAGAGTCAGGTTTCGATCCTGTGGAACTGTGGGTTATGGGCCCACCATGTGGGTTAAAAGTAGAAAGGCATTGACAGCTTGCATGGTCATGATAGCAAGGCACGTCAGAGAAGAGACTGTCAGATATGTCGGAAACAACTTCGATACCAAGGGCGAGGGACGAAGAGAACCATTTTTCGCTCATTGAACGAGGCGAACCAATTGACAAAGTTCTCACCCATCGGTGGTTACCGGAATGTCATCAACAATAGTAACAGGGTCTTACCGACAGAGTGGTACAAAAAGGTGCTTACCTAAGCAGGGAATTATCTCTGCTCAGCTAACTCAGATTACAGGAAAGGTTAAACAAAAGAATGGAAAGGAAAACACGATTATTAGATTAAACAGAACAATGGGAAGGAAAATTATGATCACACACAATTATTAGGAGCATATCCTTCCCATGGACAAGCAGAACATGGCATACAGGGTAGGAGAGCAAGTACACAACCATTCAGATGAAGAGGCAAGGATTAATCAAGATGTTACCCATACAACGGTGTTTGGATAGCTGACCAAGAAACATTTAGCATCGCGCCTCCAATGTTCTTGTTGAAGAGCGGATTATCATAGTCATGCTTCGAGGTAGCAATGATATGGGGTTTCAAACAAGGGCCAGACTCTGGATACACAAATGATCCATCAGGAGCAACTTAGAAAATAGTTCTTACAATTTCCTCCAGGAAGAATGGTTATCTTGCAAAAGAAATCATAATGATAGGTCCTCCAGCAGGGGGGGGGTGCTATGCATGACATCATGTTATCGGGTCATCAAAGGACCAACATCATAACTCTTGGAAAGTAGTCCCAACCATCATATCTGGCCGAGATTCAGAACTGATTGGTTCCATGATACCTCAGACTCAGGATGTCCAAGAAGAAAAGGTCTCACACAAATCGATGAAATGACATTGCAAGATTCTTGAGAAATGAACTATGGGACCGGGTTCCTGAAACAATAGTTCATCATTAAACTAAGGAGGGGATGAGGAGGTGGCTGATGGGCTCAGCGACAATTCATCGAGAGTTCCAAATGGATGGATTTCCACAATAAGGTGAACAAGAAGATGACACTTGTCAATTCAAATGGTATAATGTAGTATGCTCGAGGAAAACATACATAATTAAACATTGGTTGAAAGGTGCGCCCGAAATATGGTTGGGTAGCACGACCAACGTCAGAATGGTGATTCAATAATCAATAGTCCAAGAATGAACGGCCGACCATTAACATCAAAGCAATAGGGTTTCTAGAAGGGCAGAATCCAAACTGCACCGTTCACTTGTTGGTACCTCGGTTGGAATCAACACGAGGACCAAGAAGAATGGTGATGGTGAGAAGTATCACCTGTATCAATAATTCTTAAGAGGTGGTGAAATTCTCACAACATTGATGACATAAGAGATGGTAATGCTCCAAGGTAAAGAAGATCAACTGCTGGATAGCAAGGAACTCAAGGTATAACACAAAACACGAACAAGTTTGTGTTGGAGGGAAGGCAGTAAAGTGGTTGATGATAACACAAATCATCGAGGCAAGGATGGTATTTCTCATCATGAATCCGATTGATATCCTGGAAGAGCTCATAAGGTTGATGATGATCACGACACATTTGTCGAGAGGTTACACGAAGATGTAATTGATCGACGATGACATCAAGTCAAACGAATGATGAAGCGAAAGGTTATTGGAACCCCGGTTAGGACACAAACTCGAAATCAAGTTTGTTGTTCAAGGAGAAATGATATGACGACGAAAATCAATGCAAGCTTAGTTCATCGTTGAAAGTTGTGCTTCGGGAATAAGGACTAGGTAGCACAGTTAAAAAAAATTAGCATGATGATGATATAGCTGATCAGGCTAGGAATGACTTAGAGGATTATTAAACTCGTAAGCAACGAAAATTACTTAGAGTTATTGAATCGGAGTGCTGAATCGATTCACTTATCGGTTTTCTCGGTTAACAAACAACCCAGAAGCATGAAGTGACAAAGACAGGGTAAAGGTAGTACTCCATCAAAGGACAGGGTAATGTAGTGTAATGGCATGATATCCTCGAGATACCAGGGGTAATACTCGACGATAGACCAACCTAGAGGTTGGACTGGGGTACTGCTTTGCAGAGGACAAGTGCTTAAACTTGCCCAAGAAATGGGATCAAGGAAGAACATATGGTCGGAACCACGATTGCAAAAGGCCAGATCCCAGATATAAGTTGAACTTATACCAAGGGAATAATTAATTTAAGAGAAGCTTTTAATGATAAGATCTACATCGTGTCCATGGGCATGAACACAAGGTTCAAGGTCGACTCCCACTTCTTCAATGTATAATCTTTCATTCACTTCTCACGTTCGATGAAGCTGTAGTGTTGAAATTTTATCTGGCAAAATACCAGAAGAGTATGACTCGTGAAAACTTTCGAGTTCACACATATTAAGGAAGGCATAGGTTCAACCCATCGGGGCATCGTGGAAACATATACCACAAGCTTCAATAGTAAATATCACCAGCTCGAAAGCAGAGCATGGTTGGCCACATCAAGGGATAGGATTTACCAATGGCATTATGTATCAGGGAAAGAACTTCCAAAGTGATTGAACCTGAAGGATGTTGTCAGTTAAAATCCAACAAGGATCTGATGGTCCATAACAAAGCTGATGTGAGCACCGACATAATCAAAGGAAGAAACAATGCAATGGCATTGGATTATAGAAACAACTGACTAATTCAAAGCTCAATTGCAAAGGAATTATTATTTCAAATTCAAGGGATCAGAAGCAACGCTCTGATTAAGGATGGATAAGTTGAACAGACTTAGGGTTACAATCGACGGCAATTTGATTGGTCGAGAACAAGCCCATGTTCAAAATGACGTCTGGGCCAGAAAGTTAATTTAAAAGGATCAACTGATTATTGCGTGCATTCGCACTCCTGTTGAATCAATAGGATCAAAATGACGGTGTCTAAGGATACTAATGAATATTGCCAGACATATGGAAAGCATCCATAATGCAAGCAGACAAGTATTGCAGAGCAATAAGCTACTGAGGAATTTTGGAGGATCGAATAGTATTTCAAAGACCATTGTGAAACACATGAACAACTGGGGATGATAGGATACTAGATAAGGGCGAGAAATTATCCGTAGGGGTATTCAGGTGGAAAGGAACTGCAAGGCAGTAGGCACAAAGTATTTTCGGATCAATAGAGAGAATTTCAGGGTATCTTCCAATGACAAGATCAACTGGGAACAAAAGTAAGAATGACAGATGTATGTATTTATCCATAGGGATATTTCGATGGTAGGGAATTGCAAAAGCAACAGGCACAAAGTCTCGCGAGAACATCAGAGGGTATCTTTGGAATCCTTCGGTGCACCAAGCAATCATCTGGAGTGAGGGGCTCTCCGGGAGAAAGTGATAACGAGATCCTAATGTTAGATTTAGCAAAATTCATTTAACCCGAATAGAAGAGAGATTAGAGTCCCATAGTATAGACAAGGAGTAAAAGATCCTAATACCACCCAATGGCAACGTGGGCCCATGGGCCGCACAGCCATGTCAGTAAAAGTTTTGTAAAGTCTAGACTCGACTTCGGCCAAGGAGTTAGAAAGGGGGATCCTACAGGCAGTCGGCTCTGATACCAACTTGTGACGCCCCTGATTCAATTGTACACTAATCATACACGAAAACGTGTACGATCAAGATCAGGGACTCATGGGAAGATATCACAACACAACTCTACAAATAAAATAAGTCATACAAGCATCATAATACAAGCCAGGGGCCTCGAGGGCTCGAATACAAGTGCTCGATCATAGAAGAGTCAGCGGAAGCAACAATATCTGAGTACAGACATAAGTTAAACAAGTTTGCCTTAAGAAGGCTAGCACAAACTGGGATACAGATCGAAAGAGGCGTAGGCCTCCTGCTTGGGATCCTCCTAACTACTCCTGGTCGTCGTCAGCGGGCTGCACGTAGTAGTAGGCACCTCCGGTAGTAGGAGTCGTCATTGACGGTAGCGTCTAGCTCCTGGACTCCAGCATCTGGTTGCGACAACCAGAAAGAAAGGAAAGGGGGGAAAAGGGGGGAGAAAGCAACCGTGAGTACTCATCCAAAGTACTCGCAAGCAAGGAACTACACTACATATGCATGGGTATATGTGTAAGGAGGCCATATCAATGGACTGAACTGCAGAATGCCAGAATAAGAGGGGGATAGCTAGTCCTATCGAAGACTACGCTTCTGGCAGCCTCCGTCTTGCAGCATGTAGAAGAGAGTAGATTGAAGTCCTCCAAGTAGCATCTCCATGTAGCATATCCAGTAGCATCGCATAGCATAATCCTACACGGCTATTCGAATAGATTAACTTCCTTGCAGGGGTGCACCACATAACCCAACACGCTCGATCCCATTTGGCCGCACACAACAGAGAGGTCAGCACACCGCTCTAAATCCTATGCGCGCAGGGGTCTGGGCCCATCGCCCATTGCACACCTGCATGTTGCGTACGCGGCCGGTGAGCAGACCTAGCAACCTCCATTATAAAGGAAGTTGCGTTAACGTAGTCCAACCCGACGCGCGCCGCTCAGTCGCTGATGTCACGAAGGCTTCGGCTGATACCACGACGTTGAGTGCCCATATCTTTCCCGCGTAGTTGGTTAGTGCGTATAGGCCAGTGGCCAGACTCAGATCAAATACCAAGATCTCGTTAAGCGTGTTAAGTATCCGCGAACGCCGAACAGGGCCAGGCCCACCTGTCTCCTAGGTGGTCTCAACCTTCCCTGTCGCTCCGCCACAAAGTAACAGTCAGGGGCCGTCGGGAACCCAGGCCCACCTCTACCGGGATGGAGCCACCTATCCTTTCAGCCCCCTCATCAGAATCACTTGTGGGTACTCATCGAGCTGACCCGACTTTAGTCACCATCTGTAGAGTATGTATGTATGTATAGTATATACCCGTGATCACCTCCCGAGTGATCACGGCCCAATAGTATAGCAAGGCAGACTGACAAGAATGTAGGGCCAATGATGATAAACTAGCATCCTATACTAAGTATTTAGGATTGCAGGTAAGGTATCAACAGATGTAGCAACAATGTCAGGCTATGCATCAGAATAGGATTAACGGAAAGCAGTAACATGCTACACTACTCTAATGCAAGCAGTATAGAGGAGAATAGGCGATATCTGGTGATCAAGGGGGGGGGCTTGCCTGGTTGCTCTGGCAAGAAGGACGAGTCGTCAACACTGTAGTCGAACTGGGGGTCGCCGACCGTCTCGGGGTCTACCGGAAAGAAGTAACGAAAGGGGAACACAATAAATAACAGAGCAATCAAAGCATCACAAAGCGTAACATGGCAATACGCGGTGCTAGGTGTGCCCTAACGCGGTAGTAGGTGATACCAGCGAAAGGGGGAAACATCCGGGAAAGTATCCCCGGTGTTTCGCGTTTTCGAACAGATGAACCAGAGGTGGGAAAGTTGTGTGTTCGATATGTTAGGGGTGTGTGGCGGACGAACAGGCTACGTATCCGGATTCGTCTCGTCGTTCTGAGCAACTTTCATGTTGAAAATAATTTAATCCGAGTTACGGTTTAAAAGATATGATTTTCTAAAGATTTTATTAATTTCTGGAATTTAATTAATTATTTAATTTAATTCGAAAATAGATTTACGACGTCAGCATGATGTCATGCTGACGTCAGCAGTCAACAGTGGCTGACTAGTCAACCTGACCAGTGGGTCCCGGTTGACATTGTCTAAGACTAACTAATCAGGTTTAGTTAGTCTAACTAAAATGATTAGGTTTATTAACTACAATTAATTAGGTTAACTAATTTAATTAATTAATTTAACAGAATTAATTAAGTTAATTAATTAGTTAATTAATTGATTATTTAGTATTTAATTATATTTATTATTATTATTTTTTAAATCATTCTGGGGCGCGGGCCCCGTTTGTCATTGGCCCAGAGGGGCTGATGCGGGTTAGCGGCGCATGGGCGCGCGGGCGCAGGGGGGGCTGCGGGGCGCCCGTTAGCGGGCGGAGCCCATGACCCGGCGCAGCAGGGCGCCGGCGGCCACGGCGTCGGCCAGGGGAAACGCCGGTCGCGGCGGCCGGAGACGGGTCGTCGACGGAGAGGGTGGCCGCGGGCGCGGGCCAGCAGCAGCGGAGGGGGAAAACAGGGGCGCCACGGGGCTCGCGGGCGACGACGGGAGTGGCATGGTGACCGCGGGCATGGGGAGGCGCGGGAGCACGCGGACGCGGCCTGGGCGTCACGGGGGAGGCCGAGCCAGACGGCCAGGGCGCGGCCGGAGCCGGCAGGGCGCCGAAGCAGGGGGGTGGTTGCAGGAGTGGGGTGAGGTCGACGGCGGTGACTGCGACGCCGGCGTGGTGAAAGGGGAATGGGCGCAGTCACGACGGAGCGTGCGCGCACGGGACGGCGCCGGCGACAGTGTAGGGAAGGGAGGGACCGGGGCGCGACGAGCGCGGCACCGGAGCGAGGCAAGCGCCGGCGAGAGGGGATGGGGAGAAGGAGTACCGGGGTCCTCACCGGGGTGCGTAGGGAACGGGCAGCGTGCTCGATGGAGGTCGGGGAGGACCGTGGTGGAGGGGGACGGGGACGGCGTCGACGAGGAGCAGGCCGGTGAGGTGGTCCGGATAGGGGGGTTCCGGGCGGCGTCGTGTGGCAGCGGGGTGTCGTCGAGCGGCGTCGGCCCCCTCTGGATCCCGATCCAGATCAGGAGAGAGGAGGGGGGCGAGTGGGTGACGGGGTGGATGGGGTTAGGGTTTCCCCTGGTGGGGGGTTATGGAGGGGAGGGGTTGGGCCGGTCTGTGCGGCCGAATGGGCCGGCCTGTTGGGTCGGCTGGCCCGGGGGGGGGTCCTTTTCCTTTTCTTCTTCTTTTTTTTGTTTGTTTTCTCTTTTGTATTTTCTTTCTTTTATTTATTTTCTTTTCTGTTTTAAATCATTTTAAATTATTTAGGCTTTTTATAAAAATGTGTTTACTACACCATATTTATCTATGTAATATTTAGTACAACCCGAACATTTTTATTTTAATGTTTGAAAACTTCTTTTATTTACCAAACTTTGAATTTGAATTTTGGACCGGTTTTGATCTAACAATAGATTAGCAGCAGTAACCATGGTAACGTGGCACCATTAGCGTGGGATCACTGTAGCTTAATTATCTGGGCGTCACAAGAATTCTATAATTTTAAATTTCGGCGAAGCCCCTAGTCTTCGGAAGGCCGGATTTGGGCCGCTATCCACGCCTTGGCCGAACAGTACCCGGCTCCTCGCTCTAAGCGGCATAAGTCTTGAAGGACTCGCAAAAAACCTCTCGAACAGCGACCGGCTCTCGCCTCATCATGACGGTCAGTTTTAGCTTTCTCCACTGAGGCGTTAACCCAGCTCAACTGGGGCGCAATCGCAGTGGTTCTCCCAGTGCTACCTTAGCCGATATAACGGAATGTAAGGTACCAAAACATGGGAGAGGGGCAAACCCAACTATTGACCCAAGACATGATTCGGAGCCGATGCATATAGTGCTATAAGTTCGGGGTGCCGCACTTGTGAAAGTGTTCAGACTCATCACACCATAATGCGGGGGACATAAGCCCCTGGTGTATATTAGCCGTACCAAAGTGTACGGATGCAATATGCCATGAATGAACATATGTATGAAAAGGAAATGCAATTATAAGCAAAAAGGTGTTGCATTGTTTTATTCAATAAGTGCTGCTACGAATGCGGAACGATATAAATAGTGCGACAAGCAAGGTATGGGACGGTTAAACATGTCCCCCTCAAGGGGTAGGCTGCAGATTGGTGTATAAAAATGCTCGTAACGGAGACCACCTGTATATTCGTTGTAGCCTTTATCCTTCCCTGGCTGTTGCATCGTGAGTTCGGCAGATCTGCTGCCGGACAGAGCCCCTGACAAACGGAGTCCTGTGGGTAAAAAATAAAAGGTAAAAAGAAAAGAAAAAAGAACGACACACTTGAGAGCCCCTGGTGTGGTTAAGCCGCAGTCTGGGTTTATCGTGGTCGTGCCCCTCTCCCCATGCCCATGGTATCTTCAGAGCGTAATGGTGCACGCGAGGGACCTGCTTTAACGTTTCACGGGAGCTGGGGTTGGGTCCGCACTGCTACGCGTGCTCGGAACGTGCCAGGTGGTCCTGTTGTAAGTTACTCCGGGCGCGCTTAGCTGTGTCCGACCGCTTAAAGGCCGGACTCGAGAATTGCCTGAAGAGGCTGCATTGCACTTCTGCCGCGAGAGCCGCTGTATGTTCCTCCATGCGGAGAGAACGTTCGGTGTTTCCGTTGACCGTGATGACTCCTCGGGGGCCTGGCATCTTGAGCTTGAGGTATGCGTAGTGCGGCACCGTGTTGAACTTTGCAAACGCGGTGTGTCCGAGCAAGGCATGATAGCCGCTGCGGAATGGGACTATGTCGAAGATTAACTCCTCGCTTCGGAAGTTATCTAGGGATCCGAAGACCACTTCCAGTGTAATTGAGCCTGTACAATTGGCTTCTACACCTGGTATGACGCCCTTAAAGGTTGTTTTGGTAGGTTTAATCCTTGAGGGGTCTATGCCCATTTTGCACACTGTATCCTGGTAAAGCAGGTTCAGGCTGCTGCCGCCGTCCATCTGGACTCTGGTTAGGTGAAATCCATCGACGATTGGGTCTAAGACCAGTGCGGCGAATCCGCCGTGGCGGATGCTGGTGGGGTGGTCCCTTCGATCAAAAGTGATCGGGCAGGAGTACCATGGATTGAACTTCGGGGCAACTGGCTCCATCGCGTAGACATCCCTGAGTGCACGCTTCCGCTCCCTTTTGGGTATGTGCGTTGCGTATATCATGTTCACCGTCCGCACCTATGGGGGGAAACCCTTTTGTCCTCTATTGTTCGGCGGTTTGGTCTCATCCTCGTCATCGCTATGCAGCCCCTTGTCATTGTTTTCGGCAATTAACTTGCCTGCCTGCTTGAATACCCAACAGTCCCTGTTGGTGTGGTTGGCTGGCTCTTCGGGGGTGTCGTGTATCTGGCACAAGTGGTTGAGTATTCGGTCCAAATTGGACGGACCCGGAGTAGTTCTTTTGAATGGCTTTTTCCGCTGACCGGGTTTAGAGCCTCTGAATCCGGCATTGACTGTCGTATCCTCAGTATGATTGCCGTTAATGCGGCGTTTGTTTTTGTTGCGACGCGGCCTGCCATTTCGATCCTTGAAGTCCGGACTGCCAGAATTTTTGCTGAGGTTGTTGCTGCGTGCTAGCCAGCTGTCCTCACCCGCGCAGAAGCGGGTCATGAGTGAAGTGAGGGCTGCCATGGATTTCGGCTTTTCCTGTCCTAGGTGCCGGGCAAGCCACTCGTCGCGGATGTTATGCTTGAAGGCCGCGAGGGCCTCCACATCCGGACAGTCGACGATTTGGTTTTTCTTGGTTAAGAACTGTGTCCAGAATTGCCTGGCCGATTCGTCTGGCTGCTAAATTATGTGGCTTAGGTCATCAGCGTCTGGTGGTCGCACATAAGTGCCATGGAAGTTATCGAGGAATGCGGCTTCCAGGTCCTCCGAACTCCCAATTGACTCTGTTGGCAAGCTGTTGAGCCAATGCCGGGCTGGTCCTTTAAGCTTGAGGGGAGGTATTTGATGGCGTGAAGATCGTCACCGCGGGCCATGTGGATGTGGAGGAGATAGTCTTTGATCCAAACCGCGGGGTCTGTTGTGCCATCGTAGGATTCAATATTGACGGGTTTAAACCCTTCGGGGATTTGATGATCCATTACTTCATCTGTGAAGCATAGTGGGTGTGCGGCACCTCTGTACTGGGCGATATCACGATGGGGCTCAAGGGAGCTTGGTCTATTTTGTTCGGCCCGGCCGGACTTACTGTGTCCGGCGCGACGATTCTCGTCACATATCGTGGGATGCCGACGCGGTCCATAGATCGATCTTGATTGTCTTGCCTTATCCTCCAATATATCTCGCAAGTCCGGAGTTTTCCCCTGTGGCCGTGTGCTTTTCGAGCGATGCCGTGGTACGGGTCTAGTGAAGGGCCTAGAGGCCTCTCTGTCGCGACCACGGGGTGGTGGGTCAGCCGTTTTGTCTCCTGGTGATGCGGGTTCGTAAGCTTCCTCCTCTAATTGGGGGAGCAGCTTGCGTTTAGGGTAGCCTTTGGAGGGGCGTTCGAGCTCATGCTCTTCGGCCGCGAGGACTTCAGTCCATCTGTCGGCTAGCAGATCCTGATCAGCTCTAAGCTGTTGCTGCTTTTTCTTGAGGCTGTTCGCCATGGTCATAAGCCTGCGTTTAAAACACTCTTGTTCGACGGGATCCTCAGGCACGACGAATTCGTCATCGTCGAGGCTCGCTTCGTCTCCGGAGGGAGGCGTATGATCCTCTGCCTCTTCTTCTGCCGCTCCTTCATAAGGGCTGGCGTCTCTGTCCTCCTGCGCTGCATCTTGCTGGAGCGGGTTGTCTTCGGCACTGTCCGGTGTATTATTGTCTCCGGTGCCGGAGTCTTCATTCTTGCCATGGCGGGATTTAGAGCGGCCGCTGACGCCGGCGCTTGGGCTGCTTTTTGGAGGGGTCATCCTCCTCTGTTCCTTCACCATTCCCATCTTTTGGGATATCCACCATGTATATGTCATATGATGAGGTGGCTGTCCAGTGCCCAGTAGGCGCTGGTTCTTGGTCGTCTCCGGCATTGTCGTCCATATGGTCGATGTCCTCGGAGTCGTAGTCTAGCATGTCGGTTAAATCGTCGACAGCGGCTACCAAGTGGGTGGTGGGTGGGCTTTGAATTTCTTCGTCGTCCGCATCCCAACCGTCCTGACCGCAGTCCGGCCATGGCTCGAGAGATATTTTAGCAAACTCAATATGTCGCTGAAAGGTGAGTGTTGAAAGACGTCCGCTGCGGTGAACTCCATGATCGGCGCCTAATCGGATTCGATCGGGGCGTGTGCGGGAGGTTCGGAGTCCGGCAAGGAGTCCGGCACCTCGGAGTCACGAGCTTTATGAGGGACAAAGTCAGTGTTCGGCTCTATTGCCGTACAGGTTGCAGCCCCCGAGGCGGTGTCTAGGCATCCATCCTCGATCTACGGAGCTGGCTCCGAGTTGAAGTTTGGAGCGGTTTCAAGTGCGGCCTCGAAGGTACTGTCCGGCTGCAGAGCTAAATCATGCTTGCCGCGACAGTGCGGCACGCTCGGCTGTGGCTCAAACCTATCGAGGATCGAGTCCCCGCGGATGTCAGCTGTGAAGTTCAAACTTCCAAACCTGACCTGACGGCCAGGGGCGTAGCTTTCGATCTGCCCCAGTTGGCCAAGCGAATTGGCCCACAGTGCAAAGCCGCCAAATACGAAGATTTGCCCGGGGAGGAAGGTCTCACCCTAGACTGCGTCGTTGATGATGATTGAAGAAGCCATCGAGCCTATCGGTGACGACACAGAGGAACTCTCAATGAAAGCACCAATGTAGGGGTTCCCGAACTGTGCGTCTAGGCGGATCTCGGGTAGGGGTTCCCGAACTGTGCGTCTAGGCGGATGGTAACAGGAGACGAGGGACACGATGTTTTACCCAGGTTCGGGCCCTCTTGATGGAGGTAAAACCCTACGTCCTGCTTGATTAATATTGATGATGTGTGTTACAAGAGTGGATCTACCACGAGATCAAGGAGGCTAAACCCTAGAAGCTAGCCTATGGTATGATTGTTGTTCTTCCTATGGACTACAACCATCCGGTTTACATAGACACCGGAGAGGGCTAGGGTTACCCAGAGTCGGTTACAAAGGTAGGAGATCTACATATCAGTATCGCCAAGCTTGCCTTCCACGCAAAGGAAAGTCCCATCCGGACACGGGACGAAGTCTTCAATCTTGTATCTTCATAGTCTTGGAGTCCGGTCGATGATGATAGTTCGGCTATCCGGACACCCCCTAGTCCGGAACTCCCTCACATGGCCTCCTCGTGCTCCAAAGTTCTCTTGGACATATTGTCGCAGGAGCAGATGAAGGACATCACCGGCTCTACCCCAGGCGTGCTCTAATGCTCTCTTGGACGTAATATCGCATGAGCAGATGATGGACATCGCCGGCTCCCCTCGGTCGCCCTCCGCCACCACGACCACGAAGCAGGCGTGCATGCGCGGGTGTAGCTAGCAGCGAGGGGAAGAGTGGTACATGGTAGGTCACCGCCTCTCTGGTCCTAGGACGGCCACCGCACCTCCAGTCAGTCGACGCCAAGCTTGGTGGGGAAAACATCGACTGCCGATTAGCCACTAGACGGCGACACGGAGGCGGAAATCTTCAGAATCTTGTGCTCTAGAGGAGGAGGTTATGGAGGCGGAGCTGGAAAAAGCCGAGGTGGGTGAGGTGTAGGCAAAGGCAATAGCCGGAGCATTAGGTCTCGGGGATCATGGTCAGACATGGTGGTCGGGTGCCGGCGATCGTTTACATTAGGTTTATAGTAGGTTTTAGTACGGTTTATGCGAAATATGTAATGAATTTTGTCCGGTTTATATGTAAAGTTCATCCCGTTACTATGAAATTTGCTTTGTTTGCATGGATTTCGTCCGGTTAGTTCATGTAGTTGTCGAAAGGTATGCGGGCAGCATTGGATGGCATTCTCTGGCATCAGTGTCCTCGGACAGAAGCGGGTGTAAATTTGTGGGTCAGGGATGGAGATGCCCTTACTATCATGCTATAATCGCTAATTGTGCTCCATTATTTCGTAGGGAACAGTTATCCCAAGATCAAAATCAGATCTGTCATGTTTCGCACCCCTCCCTCGTAAGAGGGGAGATGCTTGCTTACATAAAAATAACAAGTGGATGGTGAGGGAGTCCTGGATAAGGGGGTATCCGGACAGCCGGACTATGTACTTTGGCCGGACTGTTGGACTATGAAGATACAAGATTGAAGACTTCGTCCCGTGTACGGATGGGACTCTCCTTTGCGTGGAAGGCAAGCTTGGTGATTCGGATGTTAGATCTCCTTCTCTGCAACCGACTCTGTGTAACCCTAGCCCCCCTCCGATGTCTATATCAACCAGAGGGTTTAGTCCGTAGGACAACAACAATCATACCATAGGCTATCTTCTAGGGTTTAGCCTCTATGATCTTGTGGTAGATAAACTCTTGTAATACTCATATCTTCAAGAACAATCAAGCAGGAAGTAGGGTATTACCTCCATCGAGAGGGCCCGAACCTGGGTAAAACATCGTGTCCCTTGCCTCCTGTTACAATCAGCCTTAGACGCACAGTTCGGGACCCCCTACACGAGATCCGCCGGTTTTGACACCGACATTGGTGCTTTCATTGAGAGTTCTTCTATGTCGTCGATGTAAGGTTCGATTGCTTCCTCGACCTTCAACAATGCAGTCCAGGGCGAGACTTTTCTCCCCGGACAGATCTTCGTGTTCGGCGGCTTTGCACTGCGGGCCAACTCGCTTGGCCATCTGGAGCAGATTGACAGCTATGCCCCTGGCCATCAGGTAAGGTTCGGTAACTTGAATTACACGACCGATATCCGTGGAGACTTAATCTTCGACGGATTCGGGTGCATATCATGAGCGCCGAATAGTCATGATGAGCACGACTTAAATCTGCTATCGGACAGTACTCAGGATATCGCCCCTGTAGTTGCTCCAGACCTAAATCTGGGGCTGATCGCGTCGTTCGAGGACGGGTGGATAGACCCCGCCACGGAGGCTGCACACTCTTCGGCGGTACGGCCGAACACAGACTCCGCCGTTAAGGGAATATGCGTCACCGGACCCCCGGACCTGTGTCCGGATTTGGATTCCGAGTCGCGCGCGTCCAGGCCCATCGAGTCTGATTGGGCTCTAGTAATGGAGTTCACCGCCGTGGATATCTTTCAGCACTCCCCCTTTGGCGATGTGCTAAGTTCATTAAGGTCTCTCTCTCTCTAACAGGAGATACCTGGCCGAACTATGTCCGGTTCGAGTGGGAAGCAGGCGACTAAGAAATTCGTTACCCACCCACCACCCACTTAATAGCTACTATCGATGATTTGACCGACGTGCTTGACTTCAACTCCGAAGACATCGACAGTATAGAAAACGATGCAGGAGAAGAACATGAACCACCACCCACAGGGCGCTGGACATCCACCTCTTCGTATGATATATACATGGTGGACACCCCCAAAGAAAACAATGGCGATGAGACAATAGAAGGTAACCCCTTAGGGAAGAAACCAAAGCATGGGCATCATCGGCGCTGCTCTAAGCCCCGCCATAGCAATACCGGCACAGGAGAAAACAACCCAGATGGTGCCGAAGAGGAATACAATCCTGATCAGCCTACCTTTGAACAGGCCGAACAGGAACACGGGCAGGTCAGCCTAGAGAAACAGGCGACAGACGGATACATGGAGGATGACAACTATATGCCTCCCTCCGAAGACGAGGTGAGCTTCGGCGACGATGAATTCGGCGTACCCAAAGATCCAATAGAGCAAGAGCACTTTAAGCGCCGGCTAATTGCCACTGCAAGAAGCCTGAAAAAGAAGTAGCAGCAGCTCCAAGCCGATCAAGATCTGCTCGCAGACAGATGGACCGAGGTCCTGACAGCCGAGGAATACGGACTCGAGCCCCCCACCAATGGTTAGCCAAAGCACAAGTTGCTACCTCAACTAGAGGAGGAGGCCGTAGAGCCTACACTACCAGCACAAGACGAGGCTGACCGGCCACCTCGTGCCGGGATAAAATGGCGTATCAGGCCGAATACCAGCCCACACCCCGACGCTAGTTTACCATGGCCCAGGGCAATACGCAGGACCTGCGAGACATATTGGAAAACAATGCAGGACAACCAAGATCGATCTACGGATCATGGCGGCGCGCCACAGCACATGACGATGACCGTCATGCCGGATACACCAATAATAAGTCCGGCCAGGCCGAACATAACCGACCAGACTTAGTCAGACTGCTTCATGACATAGCCCAGCATAGAGGCGCCACACACCCCCTCTGCTTCACAGATGAAGTAATGTATCATGAACTCCCAAAAGGGTTTAAACCCGTCAGCATCGAATCATATGATGGCACAACAGATCCCGCAGTATGGATCGAAGATTTCCTTCTTCAAATTTACATGGCTCGCGGTGATGAGCTACATGCCATCAAGTATCTCCCCCTTAAGCTTAAAGGACTAGCCGGACATTGGTTGAATAGCCCGCCAGTGAAATCCATCAGCAGTTGGTAAAATCTTGAGGACGCATCCCTCGACAACTTCCAAGGCACTTACGTGCGACCACCGGATGCTGATGACTTAAGTCACATTACCCAACAGCCTGGAGAGTCAGCCAGGAGATTCTGTACTCTATTCCTACTAAAAAAGAACGAAATCACCGACTGTCCAGACACTGAAGCCATAGCATCCTTCAAACATAGTATCCGGGACGAGTGGCTCGCCTGACACCTCGGCCAAAATAAACCAAAATCCATGGCGGCCCTAATGACACTCATCACCCACTTTTGTGCGGGTGAAGATAGCTAGCTGGCTCACAATAACAAAGCAAACGCCCTTGGCACATTAGAGGCCAGACATAGCATCCATAAACATCGAGGCAACAAACATAAGCGTCCCAAGAATAATGACGCCCACCAGACGGCAGTCAATGCCGGATTCAATGGCTCCCAGTCCGGTAAGTGGATAAAGCCGCTTCAACAAAGCAATTCGGGCCCATCCGGCCTGGACCGCATACTTGACCACCCATGCCAAATTCATGGTACCCCAGGATCGGCAGCCAATCATACAAATAGAGAATGTTGGGTCCTAAAACAAGTCGGCCGATCATAAACAAAAAACAATAAAGGGGTCTCAAAGCAATGCAATATAAAGCAAAAGAAACTCCTACACAAACCAACACGGTGAGCGTTGTAAACACAACCCAAGAGGTTGTTTCCGGATCAGTGAATGATCACCATACCGGAGAGTCAATCTTCGACACTATCCCCCTATACAGTAACTATTACGTACTATCGGGGCGAACCACGTTGGCTCGATTCAACGTGGTACCATACCAGGCCCATGTGGCATAGTCATAATTACGGGCACGGCTGAACCCCACTTCGGCGCCGAAGAGCATATGGCCACTGAAGCAGTGAATTGTACCTCCTTACCGAATCTCGATTCAGCAGCCAACCCCCAGACAACTATGAAGGAGTCCGAACTACTTCATGGCAGGATAGCTTGGCTCGACCAGGCACCAGTCAAACACCCCGGCATAAGTCGGGAAGGGCCACACCCTATGGTTCAACCACTTCGTGGCACACATATGCCCCCCAGCATTTTCTTTGCAGGATCTCTTTTTCGGATAATAGGACTGGCGCCAGGACATCATCCCGGATGTGCAAAGGGGGAGTCTTTGAACATTTCCCCAGAAGACAATCCGGACATACTTTGGATTTGCACACAACTTCCTCCCGCCCGGTCTAAACATGTTAGGACTTCATACCTTCTTTTTCCAACATGATAGTACCCATACGCATAAACGTATTACTCGAGTACAACATGTAGAGTTATGTGACGCTTATCTGCTATCATCTCTCATTGACATTTTTAGTCATAACAGCATCCGAATATCGTGTTATGCCTTAAAACGCCAAGGGGCTTTATGGTACCTGCACTATGGCAACAAAGTCCGACCACCTTCCCGGCCGCTCGGCACCCCGAACTTATAACATTATATGCATCGGCTCTGAATCATGTCTTGGGTCATTAGTTGGGTTTGCCCGGCTCCCATGTTTTGGTACCTTACGTTCCGCAATATCGGCTAAGGTAGCGCTGGGAGAACTACTGCGATTGCGTCCGGGTTCTTCTGGATGAGCACCTCAGTAGAGAAAGCCGAAGACTGACTGTCATGATAGGGCGAGAGCTGGTCAGCTGTTCGAGAGGTTGTAAAATCTTTAAGGATCTATTCCGCATAATGCCATAATAAATGCAGAGTGCGACAGATCAGTCTACCGATCAGGTGCTGTTAGAGCTCCTCGTGCGGTCTTCCGAACACCAGGGGCTGCGCCTACCATACTCGAATTCCTATGGCTAAGTGAGAGTAATAAATCCCTATAGTCTAATTGCCTGGTTCGCTGTGCTGAACACCTCCTTTATGGACCCAAGAATGGGGTAAAGAGTGTTCATGTGTATCCCGAACGCCCCCGTATTTCCTACGTGGGGGCAGAAGCCGATGACTGGCCAACTCTCAAGATTCACATATAAAACGGCCTCGCAGGAGGAAAAACTTTCGTATAGAAGGCAAATACATAAATAAAGGTGACTAGTTTCGCCTTACAAAGGACAACATGATCCCTTCATGGAAATACAGTGTCTTTGGCACATTGCTCCGCCACAAGGCGGGCTCCTTTCAGGACACCATCATAATATAGTTCGGGCTTGCGGGGTTCCCTCCCCTCAGGCGGTCCTTCGGTCATCAGCTTTTCAGCATCCAGCTTTCCCCAGTGCAGTTTCGCGCGGGCAAATGCCATTCGCGCACCTTCTATACAAACTAACCGCTTAATGACGTCAAGCCGAGGACATGCACTCACAATTCATTTCATGAGCCCAAAGTAACTACTCGGAATAGGCTCGGCGGGCCATAGCCAGACAATCAAATCCTTCATCGCTAGTTCGGCCGCCTGGTGCAGTTCGACTAGGTGCTTCAGCTGATCGACGAATGGCACCGGATAATTTGGTGCCAAATACTGCGACCAGAAAAGCTTTTCCGTAGTCTTCTTCTCCTTAGCTCGATAGAATTGAGGAGCATCAGATATGCTGCGTGGAAGATCCGCAAACGCCGCTGGAAATATCAGAAGTCCATTGGTCACCTTGAATTTTTCCTGCTACGGCGTAAACAATCACCTTGAATAGGAAAAAGTCTTACCGGCCGCAATCTTCCTCGCCTCTTGAATATCCGTCAGAGCACGTTGGGCTTCCTCCCGAGCATCAGTTGCGGCTTGGAGAGCTTGGGCGAGTTAGGACTCTTTCAATGATAGAATCTGCTCCAAAGACTCGCTTTTCTACACGGCCTCCTGAAGCTCTCGTTCAGCTTCAATAACCCTAGCCTCGTGCTTCTCGCGAAGGGCCTGTTCCGTGGTTGCCTTCTTTTCGGCTAAGGCCACAGCCTTCTTCACTGCCTCAATATACATACTTTCATTAGGGACACCTATTCAATTGTGCCAAACTTAACAAGTTTTCGACATACCTTGATTGTCCTCCAACTGCTTCTTCACCCGGCCAGGTCCTCCTTCGGCCCGCTCCAGACTCTGCTTCAGTCCGAATACTTCCGCAGTATGAGAGGCGGCAGTCACTGCAGACACCTGTTTATAAAGGAAGAAATATATGTCATGCACTGAGTATCCTGTGGAAGGAAATTTGATCCCCTGTCCAGTTCCTTCTTTCACCGGACAGTGTATTAGGGGCTACTATCTATACTATGCAAATCTTCTAAAAAACTCCTAAAACTTACCTCCAAGCCTTTTATAAGGCTGATGCAGGATTCATTCAGTCCACTTTCAGCGGCCTGAACCTTCTCAATCACCACGCCCATAAGGGTGCGATGTTCATCGACGATAGAAGAACTCTTTAGCGCTGTCAATAAGCTACCCTGCACCTCTGGTTGGACAGAGGTCGCTGGCGGAGCAGGATCACCTCCTCTAGTCAAGGGGAGCTGCCTATCTAATCCCGAAGCCTCAAAGGTCTCCGGGGCTGTGTCCGGCTGTGAGCCGAATCCAAGATCGCCCCCGCCATCGACACTCAGGGGAGCCGCCGTTCCCGTATATCTGGCCCCTGAGGTATGCCCCTCCTGGTCTAGCTCCTTTTGGTACGACACCTCGGTGTCATGCCCAAGCTTCGGGGAAGGGGCCTTTGGAGGTGTCTCGCTCTCTAGGGCATCTGAGCTCAACGAATCCTCCGATGAGGACCGTTCGGCGCGAGACCTGGCCAGGCTGCAAAAAGTATGGCACCAATTAATTTATCGTGCCTCGGTAATCCTAGACGCATAGAAGTGTTCAGATTTTGTGCACTTACGAGTTTTCCAGGGGCTGGGCCCTGGGATCCCACTCCGGGCTGCTCTCGGTAGCCGTAGTGGATGCCTCGAGCAGGAGAGTTTTTCCCCTCTTAGGCAATTCGGCCTCCAGAGATGAGGTGGTCGTCCTTTTCTTTCCTCCCCCCGTGGGGGACACGTCTTCTCCCTCCTCCTCCTCCTATTCGGAGGAGAGATGGGTATTGGAGTCTCCGGATTTCGTGTCCAAAGCACCATGACAACAGAGGCCGCTCCTAGTCTGCTTGGCCTCTTTATGGACCTCTTTCTTTGGCTCCTTGTAAGGCGCCGGGACCAGCATCTTTGTCAGAAGCGGTCCGGCTGGTTCTTCTCGCAACGGGGCTGGACAGTGTATCCGCCCCGCCTTCTTCGTCCATCCCTAAGATAATTATGGGAAGTGCATTAGGGCATATTTCCCGGGATATGACAATGAAACATATAGATGGACAAAGAATAATGACTACTTACCGGACTTGCGGGGCGGGACAGTTGGTACCCGCGGTCCACGGTGGAGTCCGGCCATGGTTTGCCGGACTTAAAAAGCACCTTTCCAGATGTCCTTGTGCGAGGAGCCATAAAGCTCTCGCAGGGTCTGGTGCTCAGCCGGGTCATACTCCCACAAATTGCAGGCTCGGCGCTGACAGGGAAGAACCAGGCGGACCAACATCACCTGGACTACATCAACAAGCCTGACGGCCTTATCTTCCATACCTTTGACGCGTGTCTAGATCACCGACAGTTCGTCAAATGAGGACCAGTTCAAGCCCTTCTCGGGCCAGGACATAAGCCGCAAGGGGGCTCCGGATCACAACTCAGAACAGCGGCCCACTTCTTGCCGCGCGGCTCAGTGATATAAAACCACTGCTGCTGCCACTCCTTGATGGAATCATTGAAAGTACCTGTCGGCCATGTGACCTTGGGCATCCTGCTCACCATGGCGCCTCCGGACTCGGCCTGCTCGCCATTCACCACCTTGGGCATCACATTGAAGATCTTTAGCCATAAGCCGAAGTGTGGCGTGATGCGGAGAAAGGCCTCACACACAACGATGAACATCGAGATGTTGAGGAAGGAAGTGGGGGATAGATCATGAAAATCGATCCCGTAATAATACATGACACCATGAACGATTTGGTGTAGGGGAAACCCGAGCCCGCGGACAAAATGAGGGAGAAATACGACCCTCTCATGGTACTCTAGAGTAGGGATGATCTGTCCCACCGTCATAAGGCGGTGGCCGATTTTTTGGGCCAGGTATCCAGCCTCCTGAAGCTTTTTGATATCCTTCTTCTGGATGGTAGAGGCCATCCACTTGCCTCCTGCTCCAGATCCGGACATTTTCGGAGAACCTTTGTTGGTGGAGAAGATGAACGCTCGAGCGTTAGGGCTCAAGTGAAAGAGAATGGATGAGCGGAAGGAGAAGGCGTGGGTGAAAAGGAAGAGGCCTTTCCTCTTTATAGAGGCAATGAAGCTTTGCACCTCCCCACTTGCCTGATGAAACCTACTCGTTCCCCACTCACCGCGATTGGTGGTACAGTTGGGTTACCCACACCCTATTGATGAGAATCCCGCGATAAGGGGGGCACGACCTCTGCCTCGACAAGACGTGCCAAGGAAACCGCCTCACAATATGCACAGTAGCTGGTTGTAAAAAACGGTTCGAACAATGACTCGGCCATGGTGTGATGTCACGATGTTAGCAGATTTTATTTGTGAAATATTTATCTCTCTACAGTGGTATGTGAAATTTGTCTTGCAGAGCTGAACACGATCCTTGTGTTCGGAATTTATCTTGAAGTATTCGGAGATGGAACCCGCCTTGCAATGCCAAAGACAATCTGCGCGCCGGACTCGTCGTCATTGAAGCCTGGTTCAGGGGCTACTGAGGGTGTCCTGGATAAAGGGGTATCCGGAAAGCCGGACTATGTACTTTGGCCGGACTGTTGGACTATGAAGATACAAGATTGAAGACTTCGTCCCGTGTTCGGATGGGACTCTCCTTTGCATGGAAGGCAAGCTTGGCGATTCGGAGGTTAGATCTCCTTCTCTGTAACCGACTCTGTGTAACCCTAGCCCCCCTCCGGTGTCTATATAAACCAGAGGGTTTAGTCCATAGGACAACAACAATCATACCATAGGCTAGCTTCTAGGGTTTAGCCTCTACGATCTCGTGGTAGATCAACTCTTGTAATACTAATATCGTCAAGATCAATCAAGAAGGAATTAGGGTATTACCTCCATTGAGAGGGCCCGAACCTGGGTAAAACATCATGTCCCTTGCCTCCTGTTACCATCAGCCTTAGATGCACAGTTTGGGACCCCCTACCCGAGATCTACCAGTTTTGACACCGACAGATGGCACTGTAGCATGCCATATCACTCAAACCCACTAGGCCAAACTAGCCCGCCTAACACGCAGGAAAGCCCCGCCCTCATCATTAGTTCTGGATATCTATCGATCGATCGCATGAAAATGTTACACTTTGCAAGTTTAAAAGGAAAATGTGGCACATTTAAAGCACGCCTGTTGCGTTTGCATCGCAGCCCCGACAATCGGTCTCGCACGCCGCTCACCAAAGGGGACACATGTTGTCTTGCATTTTCACTGATATGTGGGACTGCAATTGAATAAAATGTTGATAGCCGCAATTTAATCGGTCAGAGGGTGTCAGTTGAGAAGAGAAAGACGAAGGAGGGAGAAGAGATCGCCCGCCCGCAAAGCATGGACTCCAAGAAGTATGGTGATAATGTGAGGTGGGCCATGCGGGAGTCCGGACCGCTCCCAAGCTCGCTTCTGACCACCCTGGCCCACCAGAAAACCCATCCCACTTCCCCGCATGCTCCCCCCAAGCACCAGCTGCATTCAGAGAATGTACAATACTGGGCTATAAGCCCGCTTATGTGGAGGAGAGAGGCATTAAAAAGTGAATGTGTGGGCTCTAATGCAGGAGCCCGTATATACACGTGCTCCTAGGTATAAAAAACATTTGTTTCTAAAAAAGAAGGTAAAAACATTTGAGAGGAAATAGATAAACGAAAGTGAGAAAAAGTTGTAACCTTATAGCCAACCTTATAGTCAACACTATGGTACATTAGGAAGGAGGGAGTTGTGCACATGCCAAGTTCACTGGGCTGCTGTGTTTCACCCTCCTCCATCGTAATAATGGATACAATAGCTTTCATAAAAAATAAACAAATGAATACTCCTTGCTCATCCTCGATATCGGAAAGAATACTTTCATTCGCCAACATGTGGGACGTCGACCAGCCTGGTCCACTTGCCATGCACAAAGTTATGGTGCACCACCACACATTATTGCAGGGGAGAGTCACCCCGGTTGTAGCACCGCAGTAATAAATGACTAATGAGCCGTCAAATCGCAGGCCCAACCCCGGTCGTAGTTTCTCGGATGAAGAAACCATCATGACTTCCTTGAATCCGCTTCTTCAAGAAATGACTATACCCGCAATACTGCTACCACACGCAAAGACTGCACGCCACTATAGCACATCATATTACTGAAACCCACTAGGCCAAACTAGCCCGCCTAGGATTTGTACGTCTCTGTACTACTAATATTTTTGTAGCACACAGATCCTTTGTCCATCTAACGACTAGAAAGAAATGGAGGGTCTTTTTATCTCTAGATCTCTCTCCATCCCACAACCCCTCTAGCCCATGTACACACTCTTTGTAGCCACTCAGAAAGTATGACGTTACTACACATTCACACTTCCAGCAAAAAATTACACATTCACGCATGTTACAAGTACGTGCAAATTTTGCTGGATATTAATGTGAATATATTTGTGAACCAATTATTTGAGTTTGATGTGAATTAATGTATAATTGTGGACTATTGTCTGATCGATCGCTAGGCCTACTATTTTAGGAGCTTGGGCTATTGGCCGATCGACAACGGATCAGACCTATAAGTGTACCATGAGCTCATCAGCCCCAATGTTTATCTTTGGTGAGTGTTTGCAAGTACTATAGCTCGCATAGTAGCTACCCTACTAACACAAAGAATCATTGAAAGTGCAACTATCCCTGGGTGGTTTTGGTAATGATTAACAACATATAGCTCATTGAAATAATGTTATTTCAAGATGAATATTTCAGCAACTTCAATGATTGGCATGGCATGTATTAGGATTGTGGACCCCTCAAAATGCTAAGGACAAAGGATTGGCTCAAGCTCTAAAGCTCAAGACTCTACATTTACTTTTAGTGATACAAGATCACATTGAGTCTATAGGAAAAGCAAATAATATTAAAAGGGGATGAGGTGTTACTTAATGGCTTGCTTGCTCAAAATGCTTAGTGACGTGCTCCAGAAACCATCAACCACTTTCTCATATACACATATGTCCCAAACCAAAAGTCAAACTCGGCCCCACCGATTTGATCCATCCAGCGCCACCGAGTTCATTTAACATAGCCACTGCCAGAAACCCTAGTCACTTCGGTCTCAACAATAGGGATCTCAGTCTCACCGAGATGGGATTGCAAACTCTCTGTTTCCCTTCGTAACGTTTTGGTCTAACCGAGATGAGCGGTCGGTCCCTCCGAGTTTGCAATGCAAACTCCCTGTTTCCCTTTCGTAACATTTCGGTCCCACCGAGATGAGCGAATTGGTCCCACCGAGTTTGCCTGACCAACTTTGTGGTTAGCCAATCACCAAAGTCGGTCCCACCGAGTTTGTGTAATCGGTCTCACTGAGATTATGTTATGCACTAACCCTAACAAAATCGGTTCCACCGAGTTGACGTGTCGGTCCCAGCGAAATGCCTAACGGTCACATTATTAACTAAATCGGTCTGACCGAGTTTTAAGATTCGGTCCCGCTGAGTTTGGTAAATTGTGTGTAATAGTTAGATTTTGTGTGGAGGCTATATATACCCCTCCAGCCTCTCCTCATTCATGAGGGAAGCCATCAGAAAAAGCCTACACTTCCAGCATTCATTTTCTGAGAGAGAACCACCTACTCATGTGGTGAGGCAAAGATATTCTAATCCAACCATAGGAATCTTGATCTCTGGCCTTCCCCAAGTTGCTTTCCACTCAAATCATCTTTCCACCAAATCCAATCCTATGAGAGAGAGTTGAGTGTTGGGGAGACTATCATTTGAAGCACAAGAGCAAGGAGTTTATCAACAAAACACCATCTATTACCTTTTGGAGAGTGGTGTCTCCTAGATTGGTTAGGTGCCACTTGGGAGCCTCCATCATGATTGTGGAGTTGAACCAAGAAGTTTGTAAGGGCAAGGAGATCGCCTACTTCGTGAAGATCTACCCTAGTGAGGCAAGTCCTTCATGGGCGATGGCCATGGTGGGATAGACAAGGTTGCTTCTTCATGGACCCTTTATGGGTGGAGCCCTCCGTGGACTCGCGCAGCCATTACCCTTAGTGGGTTGAAGTCTCCATGAACGTGGATGTATGATAGCAGCACCTATTGGAACCACACCAAAAATCTCCGTGTCAACATTGCGTTTGCTCCCTCCAAACTCCTCCCCTTTACCTTCATATGAAATGATTTACATTCCGTTGCTATACTCTTAGAATTGCATGTGTAGGTTGATTGCTTGACTTCTACTAAGTTGCTAAAATCTGCCAAGAATTAAAATTGGGAAAAGGTTAGATTTTTATTTGGTCAAGTAGTCTAATCACCCCCCACCCTCTAGATATAATTTCAATCCTACAAGTTGTACCAGAGCTACGGTCTCCATTTTCCTTGATTTCCATAGCTTTTGGTGATCATGGCCTTGGTTTCACAACCTAGGAGAGTATGGCGTCTAGCGAGGAAAATTACCACCGTAGAGGTCCTTACTTTGATGGTACTAATTTTGCTAGTTGGAAGCATAAGATGAAAATGCATATTCTTGGACATAACCCCACCGTTTGGGCTATTCTGTGTATTGGCTTGCAAGGTGAATTCTTTGATGGGAGAGAACCGAACCGTGAAGCTACCACGGAAGAGTTGAAGATGATGTAATACAATGCTCAAGCTTGTGATATTCTCTTCAACGGATTGTGCCCCAAAGAATTCAACAAAATCAGCCGCCATGAGAATGCAAAGGAAATTTGGGATACTTTGATTCATATGCACGAAGGTACCGACTCCTTCAAGGAATCCAAATTGGATTTGCTTCAAAGTCAACTTGACAAGTTCAAAATGAAGGATGGTGAAGGTGTCGCTGAAATGTACTCTAGGCTTGCTCTCGTCACAAATAAGATTGCCGGCTTAGGAAGTGAAGAGATGACCGATAGATTCATCATCAAGAAGATCCTAAGAGCCATTGATGGAAAATATGATACCATGTGCCCATTGATCCAAATGATGCCCAATTACAAATATCTCAAGCCAACAGAAGTCATTGGAAGAATTGTTGCTCATGATATGTCACTCAAGGATAAAGAGGAACTTCACAACAAGTCAAGTGGTGCTTACAAAGCCTCATGTTATTCAGATCCTAAGGGATTGATAATAAAAGGGAAATAGGTTCTACCTCATCATCTACTTCCCAAACCCACATGTTATTTAGATCCTAACCATGCAATGTTTGAGGATTGGAACTAATGCATAAAAACTGGGTAATAAAAGATATGATCAAAGTGTTACTTGCCTTGCTGACCATCTGCAAACCCTAGAGACTCGTAGTAGCACGCTTCGCACTTCGGGAATTCTATCACAAACAAATGATGGCATACATAAGCACTAGAGCATAGATGTATGGGTAAAACTTCAAATAATAATATCCAATCTGAAAATTCAACTGAAGGGCTTCAATTTGCAAAAAGAATCAATCGAATCGGAGCTACAAAACTCAAACTACGCTCAAAAGAAGATCTAAATCAAATCTTCTTGAAAGCAATTTTAATTTGTCTAAATCCTATTCAAGTTGATTAACTAGAAAGAAGGGCTCGAGATGAAGATTTTGGCGTTGGTTTCACTGGATTCCGACTAACAGTTAAAAAGTTGCGATGGTTTGAACATCAGGGGCTAATATGAAATAAAAATAATTACGGCCAGGTCCCTAGCGAAAATAAAACAGAAAAAGAAAAATCTATCGGACGACCGTCCGCTAACAGAGACAAACGAAAAATTTCGTTCGTTAAAACGAGCTAACAAACGAACATTCGCAAACTAATCTAACCGCAGAAAAATCGATCTAATAAAAAAAACAATCTAGGTTTAAAAAAAAACCAAACGGTTTTTACCTAAAACCGAAAAACCAACGAGGGCGGCGGCTAACTTTGGCAAGGCTCCGGTGGGCCGGCGGCGTAGGCGGGTGGTGGCGGCAGTGGCGTTGGCGGGTGGCGGCGGTGGCGGGGGGGGGGGGGGGGCGTTCGGAGGGCGGCGGCGTGCAGCGGCGGCGCAGGTGGCGGGCGGCGACGACTAGGGTTTCGGGTGGCGGGGCTGGCCGCTTGGGCTTGCGGGGCTGTCGGGCCTCACCCTTTAAAGGGGCCGGCCAAGGCAGAGTCCGGCTTGGGCACGGCCCGTAGGTCGGTTCAGTTTCTTTTTTAAATAGACGGAGTAAAATTAATAAAAGTAATACCAAACAAAGTCCAAAAATCCTGAAATAAATTTTTGCGGTCCTCTAATAATATTTTGGACAAAGTGAACATTTATTTGGGCTAAGAATGCAATTTTCAAAAATGCATATTTTTCTAATCCAAATAAAATAGCAATAAAAATCCAAATAAAATATTTATTTGATTTTAACATTTTCCTCCAATATTTCTTTTATTTTGGAGAAGTCGTTTTATCTCCTCTCTTTTATTTTAATAGTGGAAATATTTGGAGAGAAAAACCATAAAACGAAAATGATCCTCTTTTCAAATTTGAGAAAATTCAAATATGAAAATAAACGAAATCCCCAACTCTCTCCGCCGGTCCTTGAGTTGCTTAGAATTTCTAGGATCAAAACCAAAATGGAATTAAAACATGGTATGCATATGATGACCTATGTATAACATTCCAAATTGAACATTTGGGATGTTACACTAGGAGTCCCCGATTCGTCATAGCTCTTGTTCCCATTCTTGGGTCCTTCGAGGGAGGTGCTCAGCACAACGAACAAGGCAATCATACTATAATGCTTTATCACTCTCAATTAGCCATAGAATTCTATAATTTTAAATATCGACGAAGCCCCTAGTATTCGAAAGACCGAGTTCGGGGCGCTATCCACGCCTATGCCGGACAAAGCTAGCTCCTCGCTCTAAGCGGCATAAGTCTTTAGGGACTCGAAAACCTCTCAAACAGCGACCCGCTCTTGCCTTATCACGAGGTCAGTTTTTGCTTTCTCTACTGAGGTGCTTAACCCAGCTCAACTGGGGCACAATCGCAGTAGTTCTCCCAGCGCTACCTTAGCCGATATAACGGAATGTAAGGTACCAAAACATGGGAGCCGGGCAAACCCAACTATTGACCCAAGACATGATTCGGAGCCGATGCATATAATGCTATAAGTTCGGGGTGCCGCACTCGTGAGAGTGTTTGGACTTCTCACACCATGTTCTGGGGTACTTAAGCCCCTGGTGTATTGGCCGTACCAAAGTGTACGGTTGCATAATGTCATAAATGAACATATTTACATAAAAAGTGAATGCAATAACAGACAAGAGCTATGTATTGTTTATTAAAAGGATGTTGTGAGAGCAGAACCATACAAATAGTGCGATAAGCAAGAGATGGGATTATTTGACATGTCCCCCTCCAGGGGCAAGCTGCAAAACTTTATGTAAAACAGGTACTCGTTATAGAGACCACCTGGACGTTCGACATAGCTTGCTGCCTCCATGGCTTGTTGCATCGTGTGTTCGGCAATTGTACTGCTAGACAGGCCTGCCAGATAGTGGAGTCCTGAAAGTAAGAAAAAAGAAATGACAAAATCGGGAGCCCCTAGTGCGGTTGAACCGTATTTTGGGCATGCCGTGGTTGTCCCCCTCCCTTATGCCCATGGTATTTCCAGAGCGTAATTATGTACGCGTAGTACTGGTTCCGCAATTTCGCGAGGGCTGGGGTTGGGGCCGCACTGCTACGCTTGCATGGAACGTGCGAGGCGGTCTTGTTGTAGGTTACTCTAGGCGCGCTTGACGATGTCCGGACGTTTAATAGTCGGACTAGAGAAGTGCCTTGAGAGGCTACTTTGTACTTCCGCCGCGAGAGACGCCGTATGCTCCTCTGTCCGGAGAGAGCGTTCAGTGTTTCCATTGACCATAATAACTCCTCGAGAGCCTGGCATCTTGAGCTTGAGGTATGCATAGTGCGGCACCGCATTGAACTTTGCAAATGCGGTTCGTCCGAGCAGGGCGTGATAGCCACTTCGGAACGGGACTATGTCAAAGATTAACTCCTCGCTTCGGAAATTATCCGGGGATCCAAAGACCACTTCCAGTGTAACTGAGCCTGTACAGTTGGCCTCTACACCTGGTATGACGCCTTTAAAGGTCGTCTTTGTGGGTTTAATCCTTGAGGGATCTATGCCCATTTTTTGCACTATATCCTGATAAAGCAGGTTCAGGCTACTGCCGCCATCCATAAGGACTCTAGTGAGGTGAAATCCGTCAATGATTGGGTCTAGAACCAATGGGCGAATCCGCTGTGGCGGATGCTAGTGGGGTGGTCCCTTCGATCGAAAGTGATCGGACAGGAGGACCATGGGTTGAACTTTGGGGCGACTGGCTCCAACGCATATACGTCCCTGAGTGCATGCTTCCGTTCCCTTTTAGGGATGTGGGTTGCGTATATCATGCTCACCGTCCGCACTTGTGGGGGAAATCCCTTCTGTCCCCTATTGTTCGGCGGCCGGGGCTCCTCCTCGTCATCGCTATGCAGCCCCTTGTCTCTGTTTTCGGTGCTTAACTTGCCTGCCTGGTTGAACACCCAACAGTCCCTGTTGGTGTGATTGGCTGGTTTTTCGGGGGTGCCGTGTATCTGGCACAAGCGATCGAGTATTCGGTCCAAATTGGACGGGCCCAGAGTACTTCTGTTGAATGGCTTTTTCCGCTGACCGGGTTTAGAGCCTCAGAATCCGGCATTAACTCCCGTATCCTCCGCATTGTCGCTGTTAATGTGGTGCTTGTGTTTATTGCGACGCGACCTGCCATTGTTGTCCTTGGTATTTGAATTACTAGGGCTCTTGGTCATGTTATTACTACGAGCTAGCCAGATGTCTTCTCCCGCGCAAAAGCGGGTCATAAGTGTTGTGAGGGCTGCCATGGATTTCGGCTTTTCCTGTTCTAGGTGTCGGGCAAGCCATTCGTCACGGATGTTATGTTTGAAGGCTGCGAGGGCCTCTGCATCCGAATAGTCGACTATTTTATTTTTCTTGGTTAGGAACCATGTCCAGAATTGTCTGGCCGATTCATCTGGCTGCTGAATGATATGGCTGAGGTCATCGGCGTCTGGTGGTCGCACATAGGTGCCCTGGAAATTGTCGAGGAATGTGGCTTCCAGGTCCTCCCAGCAACCAATTGACTCTGCTGGCAAGCTGTTAAGCCAATGTCGAGCTGGTCCTTTTAGCTTGAGTGGGAGGTATTTGATAGCGTGTACATCATCACCGCGGTCCATGTGGATATGAAGAAGATAGTCCTCGATCCATACCGCAGGATCTGTTGTGCCATCGTATGATTTGATGTTTACGGGTTAAAAACCCTCAGGGATTTGATGATCCATTACTTCATCTGTCAAGCATAGTGGGTGTGCGGCGCCTCTGTACTGGGCTATATCACGACGTAGCTGAAATGAGCTTTGTCTGCTGTGTTCGGCCCGGCCGTATTTGTCATATCTGGCATGACGGTTATCGTCACGTGTCGTGGGGCGCTCACGTGATCAATAGATCGATCTTGTTTGCCTTGCCTTGTCCTCCAATATGTCTCGCAGGTCGGGCGCATTTCCCCGTGCCTTGGTATAGCGGCGCCGGGGTGCGACTTGAATTGATGGCTGAGAGGCCTCTCTGTCGCGGCCACGAGGTGGCCGATCGGCCGCGTTTTGCACTGGTGATGTAGGTTTAGGTGCTTCCTCCTCTAATCGGGGTAGCAGCCTGCGCTTTGGGTAGCTCTTGGAGGGGCGGTCGAGTTCATACTCTTCGGCCGCAAGGACTTCAGTCCATCTCTCGGCTAGCAAATCTTGGTCAGCTCTAACTTGCTGCTGTTTTTTCTTGATGCTGCTCGCTGTGGCCATAAGCCTACATTTGAAACGCTCTTGTTCGACGGGATCCTCAGGCACGACAAATTCGCCGTCGTCGAGGCTTGCCTCGTCTTCGGAGGGAGGCATGTAATTATCGTCCTCTACCTCTCTCTCCGCCGCTCTCTCATGAGGGCTGGTTTCTCCATCCTCCTGTGCTGAATCCAGTTGGAGGGGGTTGTCTTCAGCACTGTCCAGGGTGTTATTATCTCCCGTGCCGGAATCGCCGTTTTTGGTTTGGCGGGATTTAGAGCGGCACCGCTGACGCCGGCGCTTAGGCTGCTTCTTGGAGGGGTCATCCTCCGTTGTTCCATTGCCATTCCCTTCTTTTGGGGTGTCCACCATGTATATGTCGTATGACGAGGTGGCCTTCCAGTGCCCTAGAGGCGCTAGGTCTTGGTCGTCTCCTGCATCAGCGTCCATACCGTTGATGTCTTCGGAGTCGAAGTCGAGCATGTCGGTTAAATCATCGACAGTGGCTACGAAATGGGTGGTGGGTGGACTTCGAATTTCTTCGTCGTCCGCATCCCAACCTTGCTGACCATAGTCCGGCTAGCGCTCTCCTGATAAAGAGAGAGACTTTAGTGAATTCAGAATGTCGCCAAAGGGCGAGTGCTGAAAGATGTCCGCGGCGGCGAACTCCATGATCGGCGCCCAATCGCGTTCGATCGGCAGGGGCACGGAAGGTTCGGAGTCCGGAAAGGAGTCCGGCACCTTGGAGTCACGAGCTTCGCAAAGGACAAGGCTAGTGTTCTGCTCGATTGCCGTAGAGATTGCAGCCCCCGAGGCGGTGTCCAGCCGCCAGTCCTCGACTGGCACAGTCGGCTCCGAACTAAGGGTCGGAGCGGACACTGGGGCGGCCTCCTGGGCACTGTTCGGCGGCAGAGCTAGATCATGCCCATCATGACAGTGCGGCGCGCTCGGCTGTGGCTCGAACCCGTCAAAGATCATGTCTCTGCGGATGTCAGATGTGTAGTTCAAACTTCCAAATCTGACCTGATGGCCAGGGACGTAGCTTTCGATCTGCTCCAGATGGCCAAGCGAATTGGCCCGTAGTGCAAAGCCGCTGAATACGAAGATCTTTCCGGAGAGGAAAGTCTCACCCTGGACCGCGTCGTTGTTGATGATCGGAGGAGCCACCGAGCCTAAAGACGACGACACAGAGGAACTCTCAACGAAAGCACCAATGTCGGTGTCAAAACCGGCGGATCTCGGGTAGGGGGTCCCGAACTGTGCGTCTAGGCGGATGGTAATAGGAGACAAGGGACACGATGTTTTTACCCAGGTTTGGGCCCTGTCGATGGAGGTAAAACCCTACTCCTCCTTGATTAATATTGATGATATGGGTAGTACAAGAGTAGATCTACCACAAGATCAGAGAGGCTAAACCCTAGAAGCTAGCCTATGGTATGATTGTTGTTCTTTCTACGGACTAAAACCCTCTGATTTATATAGACACCAGAGAGGGCTAGGGTTACACAGAGTTGGTTACAATGGGAGGAGATCTACATATCCGTATCGCCAAGCTTGCCTTCCACGCCAAGGAAAGTCCCATCCGGACACGGGACGAAGTCTTCAATCTTGTATCTTCATAGTCCAGGAGTCCGGCCAAAGGTTATAGTCTGGTCATCCGGACACCCCCTAATTCGGGACTCCCTCAACGACTGTATGACGGTTTACTGGTTTGTCTACCATACCCGGAGAATAACAGCAGGTGTGGGTGAGTAGAGGGATGGCTAGGCCAGCGATGGGAGTACGGTAGGGCGGTGAAGCCTGAGCAGGAGCATAGCCGGCCGCGGGGAGGAGGGATCAGGTAGTCCCGCCGGCGCTTGTTTGAGCGACTGGAGCAGGAAGAGCAGAGATTGAAGAAGCACGACGGCCGTTGGATGGACATCGTATGGTCACTGGAGCTTGAATTGTTCATATTGACTAAGTTGACAAAGCCCTGCATCCTCGTCAACTTAGTAGGCCCACAAGTCAGCCTCCCACCATGGTGGGTCCCAGCTAGCAGGGGGAGTATTCATTTTTTTGTGCATAATAAGGAGGCAATTCTGGTGGGTCCGAGCTGACAGCGGGGGGAACGTTTTTTCGCGAAATACGGTGGTCGGTCTGGTGGGTCCCAGCAGTCAGGGGGAAACATTTTTTCATGAAATACGATGGCACGTCCGGTGGGTCCCAGCAGTCAGGGGGCAAACATTTTTTCGTGAATACTGGTGGCCTGTCCGGTGGGTCCCTGCTGTCAGGTGGAGGAATAATTATTTTGAGCGTAATAAGGAGGCACTTCCTTGTGGCTGTCGTGGACCCAGCTGTCAACCTCTCCACGTACAGTACTACTAATATCAAACTAACTTATAATCTTTTTACTCCTGGCCCTAGTGTTCGTCTGGTAGAAAATCTTGCAGAGGACCAGCTCCCCCTCCTCTTTCTCCAGGTCCTCGAGGTGGTACTGGTGCATCACCTAGTTGGTCCTCTACTGGTCGATGTTCTTGTTGGTGTGCAGCACCAGAACCTTTTTTGCTGCCCGTCTGCCAGCCGTTGACCATCACCGGCAAGGTATTGCCGGTCTTGTGCCACATCGCGTGCATGTCGCACTTCGACTGTATCTTGCGATGCGTCCACGTGCCCCTTTTGAACGCCCTGGAATTGCGGAAGAAGAAATGCTTCCTTAGGCCCCTGAGTGTGATACCTGCAGTATTATGGAATACATGTTTTAGTGTACGTAGTTGGCAGTTTCATAACATCTTTGGCATGTTGCAGTCACTTGTTTCACTTTTTATTAACTGTCAAATGGTAATTGCTTCACCAGGTCTGCGTCTAAAAAGAAAAATAGAGCTATAAACAAAGGAATATGTTTGTGCAAGTAGATGGCCGATCGGTGTCTTACCTGGAAGTTTCTCAGGTTGGGTGTAGCATATGTCATGCTCGCTATCGATGGTTGGTATGAACAAATTGATGAGAGACTGAAATCTCACGCTGTCAGCACTCACTTTGGCCTCAAGGTGCTCGATCAGCTCCTGATCCGTGGGATCGAACTTGATGCTAGCTGGCAGCACCGGCCAATCCTTCTTCGACTTGCATCGGTAATTCCAGTTATATGGTACTCAATGTATGATCAATCGACTGTTTTAAGTGAATGATGAAAGATTTTGATAGATAAGTGGTACTCCAAATCTGAAGTCCAGAATACCCGAACACGCCGCCGGGATTCTTGTGTCACTTCACGCACAGCGTGTTGTCACGTCAATTCAATGTGTGGACATGATGAATAATTTGACCGACGTATACTAGTACTACTACTGTACTACTTACTAGTCGTATTTAGTGTAACAATTTATACATAGGTTTAACTAACAAGTACGCACTTGAAGCCTAATTGATATATATATATATATATATATATATATATATATATATATATATATATATATATATATATATATATATATATGGCTTCTACACAACATCTCCATCATCATTATCAGTACATCCTACGCAGGTGAGTTAGGATATACTTGATCCCAGAAAGGTATCTATCCTTCAAACCAGAGGAGTGCTTCAAACTAACAACAATACATAATATCCAACAAAAGAGGATCGTGCTACAGCAGCAGAATACATGGCTTAGTCTAGATATCAGCACGAATCAAGTTGTGCATATTTGATGTTGGCATGAACCACATCGCCGCATGTTGGGTTTGCAAAAGCCATCCATCGCATGGAATCTTGATGCCTTTCACACACTGAAGATTATCTGGCAACAAGCTGTGTCGATGAATCTCTGGATATGGTGATTCATGAAACCCATGGTATGATGTGTAAACATAGTCCCCCCTCGCGAATGGAAGTTGCATAGCACGGTAATCATCGCTCGTGATATGATCTATGATTGGTTGGATGATCGGATAATTGAGCCATAGGAACAGGGAGTGGTTGCCAAGGCTGTAAACCCGCCTCTAGTTGAATACGCCTAGCCCAACGGAGTTGGGATCTTTCTCGAACACGAAGCAGCCATAGCCATCAATGTCATGAACGCTCCATATGCATTGTACTACATGTGGTTTGATGTAATGGTTTGGTCAATTTGGTACGTGCGAATGAGCATGAAATGACCGCCGTCAGCTGAACGAGCGATTAACCGCCACCCATCGGTTGGTATGATTCCAGGTCGTGGAATCATGAAGGCCAGCGCATTTGCGTCTGCTGCAACAATTCAAACTGGAGACCAAAAGGACAAAAATAAACAATCATGTTCAAAGTATGTGTGGAATTAAGATTATTATAACAGTGACACATATCATAGACAGAGAATTGCAATGCCGTGGTCATAATCATACCCCCAGTTAAAAAAATAAGCCAATGGCTTTCATATTCTAGCAATATGTCATGGTTCAAACATCATGTAACAATGAGAGGAAAACAGCTATGACAGAGCCTACTCATATTCTACCATAACACTTATTACTACTGTTCTCATATAAACTCTAAGCAATAACATGCATTGTTATAAAAATCTTGTAAACGAGAGTAACATATACAATCATGATGTTATGCTCATAATATGTATTCTAACAATCATTAGATGCCAATTGTTCTCATATCAACTCTAACAATAACATGTGTGGTCATAAAAATCTAGGAAATGAGAGGAACATATAGCAATGATGTGGTTATAGACATACTATGTATTCTAAATTTGTAACAATGAACAGGCAGTCGTATTCATAAGGTAAAGATGAGATGAGATAGAACAATTACACGACGATAGATTCCACCAGTATAGGCAGCCAATCTATGCGTCGACCGCGTAAATGATGCCATCGTGCACTATAGCACTAGACAGAAATGTTGCCTCAAAAGGATTGATGATGAGCCATACCATGTATGGCAACCGGATTCCAAATAGACTAATCCCATGTTGAACAAGGCAATGAGCTTGTAATCCATGTAGTCTTCTGAAAGTGTGGGCACTTCGTAGATTACAACTTTCAGCAAACAGAGGTCGAGCCAAAAGCTTGACGCGTCTCGTGCGTAGTAGGCAGGAGTGTCCGGTGGGCCGCGAGGCTCGATGGCGGTGATATCCAACGATGGAAGGGTGATCTCTTGCTGGGTGTAGATATCCATGAGACACCACGGACTACCAGGTTGGTGGATGAGGACGATCCAGTTGGCCTTCATGCCCGCCCAGTAGTGGCCGCGCATGAAGGACAGGTGGACAGGTAGTGGTAGCATGTCGAGGGGCACCACGACAACCTCTGTAGGATCGCAAGTGGGTGTCTGGGCCACCTGCGAGTATCGAGCATCAGCAAGCAGGGTGTCTTGAAAAGAGCCGACCGGTTGCGAACGAGTAGACGGTACAAAGACACCGAGCATGCGGCCAGACGGATGGTTCTAAGTAGGTCCATACGATTATAGATCTACTCCAAGAGAACATCATGGAGGGAATTCCAATCGCGGCCCTGCGTGTCAGTCGGTTCTGCCATTGGGGTCTTTGGTGCCTGCGAGCCAGCGGGGAAGTGGATTCGGGCGGGCGAGCAAAGAAGCTTCTCCTCGTGTGGCCAAGCAGTGAGCGGGGGGATATGGTACGCGCGAGCTACCAAGGAAGATGGCGCGGGCAGGCGAGCAGTGAGTGGGGGTAAATGGTGTGCGGCCGACGATGGGGAAGAGAGGAGGAAGAAGAAGACAGGAGGAAGAAGAGTGGAATACGGGGAAGAAAGTGCATTAAATCTCAATTCTACTAGTACTACTACCAGGATATACCGTCCTTCGGAGTGTAAATAGTTACACCGATGACATGTGGGTCTACCACAAGAGGGCCTATATGTTAGTTAATGGAGGACAGAGGTGTGTAGGCGTATTTGCGGAAGCGTGCTCTACTGGCAAACATGATGGTAGTACTGGGTAAAGCTGATTTAGTAACACCAACGCTGGTTCAGCTTATTAATTACGTGTCCCATCTGCTGCAGCGTGTATTGTCACTTCACTTTGAAGACTAGTTGAATAGTTCTCTCTGACCGAGATGGGGAATAATGGATCACGAGGACTTCCTTTCTACAGTATCCCTATGCCTCTACGCTCACTTCACTCATTTTGCTCCGTACCTAGTCACTTGTTGAAATCTGTAGAAAGACAAATACTCCGTATTTGGGAACAGAGGGAGGCTTTTACTACATATTTGGGAACAAAGGGAGTATCACCATATGGAGGGAACAGAGGAAGCTTGAAATATGAACATGTCAATGGGAGGGAGTAAGTCCCATGCATGCATGCATGCATGCATGCATGCAACATGCAACACTCACACGTACACATGCACGTACGCAACACTCACGCACCCATGCGGCACACAGCACACAACGCAACACACACTCTCACGCTCAAGTGCTCAACCTACTCCCTACATCCATGAAAGACTGTACATTTAGAGATTTTCACATTGACCAGGGCATAATTAACGCCCAAAAGTAGCAGACTTTTGTGTGCAT